>NC_143395.1:117035886-117354279 GCF_052110815.1 Crocodylus siamensis | reverse complement strand
TGTTACAATTACATTTCATAAGAGTGTACACGTTCGGCTGCACGTCGATTTAAATGACTTTTTTACATAGTGAACTAAAACACATCCCATGTATTTTAGTTTGCTACATAACAAATTACAGTGATATTCCTCATGTGTACAAGGGCCCTATCTGGAGAAGGTGATGGGGACAGTGCATGGGGTGCTGGAAGCCTGGGTCTGCTTGGAGAAGCTTGGGCTTGGTGGGCTTCCAGTGCCCCATACACAGTCCCTGCTGCCTTCTTTGGCTGCCAGCACACCCAGCTGCTCTCCTGCCATCTTCCAAGGGCAGCAGAGATGGTGCATGGGGTGCTGAAAGCCCGCCAAGACTGACTTTGCCCCAGCATGCCTGGGCTTCCAGTGCCCCATGCACTGTTGGATCCAGCAGGTGTTGCCTGTGAGCTGGGACTGCACCTGTGCAGCTAGCACCCTGCCTGGACGGCCTGGGGTGAGGAGGGAGGGGGGCAGCACCATCACTGCAGAGGCAAGCACTGGGCCCCACTGCAGCTCAGGCTGAGCAACCCAGCAACAGCTTGAGCAGGCAGGCTCTGCTGAGGAAGGAAGGAAGAAAAGAAAAGTGGCAAGGGGCCTGATTTTTTTTTCCCTCTCTCGGAGCCTTCCTGTGTTACCCGCGGTTGGGGAGCAAGCTGGCGGTGGGTGGCACAGCCCATGAACTGTGGGAGATGCTAGTGCTTCCCTCCGTGGCAGAGGCAGCGCCCCCCTCTAAGCAGCACCAACGCGCTGGCACCCAACCCCATCAGTCCTGGGGGGCACTGCCGCCGTGGAGAGAAGCACCCCCTGCAGTTCAGAGCCCACTGGCAGGCCACCTCCCCCCCTCCCTCCCAGCTTCAGGAGAGGTGAGTAGGATCCGGGGGGGAAAAAAAGAAAAAGGACTGGGCCTCTCACTGGGAGTCCCAGTGCTTCATTCTAGCTCCAACTTGCCTGCATAGCTGTTTGAAATGAACTAAAATAACACACTTATTCTGTCTGTTCAGAGCACTCTGATTGGTTGACTCAGTAAGCATTGTGATTGGCTGCCAAGACAACCAATCAGTGTGCTCCGGACAGCCAAAATAAGCCTATTATTATTATTCTAGCTAGTGCTGAATTTTACATTAAGAAGAAAATGCCCACTTCAAGTACCTGCAGAATGATTTACCTATTTTAAGCAAGGTAGCTTTTTTAGAAAAGTATTTTTTATTTTAAAAGAAATTTTGAGGGAAAAACACTAAATTTGGACACATTAATGATATCATCTTATTACAGAGATCCTGGATTATTACAGAAAACAAATCTTGGAATCCTTTCATCTCTTACTTTCAGGAAAAAGATGAATATGCAAATATGTTATACTTTGTGCCAGTGGATGTGTGAAATCTAGAGATGCAAAATGACAACAGCATCCTGTATGTGTAAGTGTTAAGTCTATAATTAGACTGAAAATGTAAGCAACCATCTAATGACTGAAGTTAATAGGTTATATTGACTATTGCACTCAAAACAGCTTTATTTTATTTATATTACTTGTTTAGATTTATAAATTGCACCCTATCATCTATCTGAGAGACTCAGAGCAGCTTAAAGCAAACAATCAACCAATCCACAGGCAGAATTCCCTGATCACTACTCAAGAACTCCAATGTACTGCCTTCATTTTTATTACACATACAAATTAGGCTGGTTACGCAGTTTTCCAGACAGAATAGTCCTACAAGCCTTTATGTTTTTTATCACTGCAAAAGTACAAATTAATTGTGCAAAAAACCTCAAGTTATGAGTTGCCCAATAAACTTATTTACATAATAGGAAACTACTACTGGCAGCAAGTGCTAAATGAACTTACATCCAGGTACACATACAGTAATGAAGAAAGGAACAAACACACACACACACACACACACACACACACACACACACAAAACATTTGTTATACATAACAAAATAGAAATATATCTATATCACATACATTTTTCACCCAATCATAAAACTGCATTTTCTCTAAAGCACATAACAAAGCCACAGTAATAAACTCACTACTTCATACTCAGAGGACTAGCTCCCCCATCATGAATCATCATTTCATCTTTGAAAGATTAAATCTGGGCTTTCAGACAAAACCAGAAGGAAAAACCAGTCAGCACTTTCAGAGGACAAATATTTTCCTAGGAAGGCCAAGGAATTGCAGCACCACTGGACAGACGGAGCTCTGACAAATCATGATGAATCAGGTGCTGCCACTACCAAGACGGCTGCAGGACTAGGAAGGGCCACAGCAGAAATAACTTTCTTGGGGTTCTGAACTAGTTCTGGCAGGAGCCATAAGCAACACAATACAGTCCCACAGTTCTTCCAAGTCAGTTAGAAAAAGAGGAAAAACACGTATCCAGAACAGAGTGATTTAGAGGTATGCTCATGATGTGGAAGTGTCTTATTCTACTCCTAATATATGTGTAACAAATATTAATGCGCAGAGAGAGTTAACCAGGTGGCTCCTTCGACTAGCTCGTTCAGAGACCTCAGCTTTAGTAGGCTACACATATTACATAGTCTATGAAAAGTCATGCCTCCGAAAGAGTTTATCTAGCAGACGCCACTTTGTCCTACCTTCTACCTAAATATTAACGTGGACAGGGTTTAAACCTTAAGATTAATTAATAGGGCATATCATTTATTTCATCATTATTTATACATCTGTATTGTCACCCTATAGCCCTAACCCTACTGTCCTAGGCACCAAATGGAGAGCAAAGAGACAAATCTTAAGAATATTAACAGTAATCTACAAACAGTATCTATGGCAATTTCTTCTAATACAACATCGTATGATCAGGGGACAACAGGGCAAGCACTATGAGGAGAGGCTACGGGACCTGAACCTGTTCAGCCTCCAAAAGAGAAGGCTGAGGGGGGATCTAGTGGCCTGTTATAAACTAGTCAGGGGAGATCAGCAGGCATTGGGGGAGTCACTGTTCCCCCGAGCACTGCCAGGAGTGACCAGGAATAACGGTCACAAGCTGGCAGAGGGTAGGTTTAGGTTAGATATCAAGAGGCGCTACTTCACTGTCAGGGCAGCTAGGGTCTGGAACCAGCTTCCAAGAGAAGTGGTGCAGGCTCCTACCCTGGGGGTGTTTAAGAGGAGGTTAGATGCACAACTTGCTGGGGTCATTTGACCCTAGTACTCTTTCCTGCCATGGCAGGGGGTCGGACTAGATGATCTGCTCAAGTCCCTTCTGACCCTAGAAACTATGAAACTATGAAACACTGACTGATAACAGAAGGGTCCCAAAAATGGTGTGAGGTTTGAATCCTGAGAACTATTACAGGATTCATCCTGATCTTTTCCTACAGAACACTTTTGCATGAAGACTGGTAAAATCTAGCTCTTCATGTTAACCAAGTGCAACCACATACTAGAATTGTGAAATTTATAAATGTGATTCTCTGCCACTGCTTCTTTTGCTTGGTTTTTAGCATTATCCAGCCCCCTCCCTTTACATTACTAATTATTTAGACATCAGTTAGTTGCAGTATTGTTGCAGATGGCCAGGAAATGGACAGGCATCATGGTTTTTTGTGTGTGATATCTTTTACTAGACCCACTGTACAGACCTGTTGGACAGGTCTGAGGAAGGGTGTTTTGTGCTTGAGAACTTGTCTAATAAAAGATATCATAAAAACACTTGCGTTATTTAGGCTTCATAACTTCTTTGGGGTTTTATTCTTTTTCTTACCTGTCTGCAATAGCATTACATACAGAAAAAAGTAAAAACAATTCAAGTAGTCTACTGTCAGAAGTCCATCAGAAAGCAGTAAGGTAAAAATCCCCTCTTACTCAAAATTGCTTAATAATGTCCTCACTTTCTAAAGTATTTACAAAATTAAGCAGTCATATTCAATGGGAACAATTTCTGATCTGATTTAAAAGCCTGCCTATAAATTTGCACCTTTGATCTGCTTACATTAAATTTAAAGATGGTAGAGTTTGTTTCTGGGTAACTTATAGAAAAGATGAGGTCACCATCATGCCATTCCAGTAAAGAATTGTATCCTACTACTTCATTCAGAAAGGGCTCCAGAAAACAGAAGGCAGTTATGGATAATTGAACAGAAAACAAGAGAATTACATTATCTTCAAATATTCAGTTAACATTCAATGGTAAAGATGGATGTAAGGATGGATTCAAGTGCACGTGTTAACTATAAATCTTATTTTTGAATCAGAATGTAACTTCTGTTCATAGCACTCACTTATTTTGTCACTGTTAGTGGTGAATCAGTAGATTTTCAGAACAAAATGAAGCAGATAACTTTGTACAAATATACAGTAAAATATGCAACTAATATACATTACAATATATATTAAAATATTACCTTGCGTGTAGGCAGCATCATCAGATCCCATACTCAATTTCCGTGTATCATTGATCCTATCCACATGTGCTAAAACAGGGTCAGTAAGATGCTGGATACCTTCTGGTTCAGCATAATGATCTGGAAGGTTTAGAAGGTTTGTAGGTTCAAAGGTTGGGGACACTACCCCTGGTGAAACCGCAGGGGGTTTATTTGGAGAAACCGTAATTTTAAAAGTATATTTTGTATTAGGCTGTGTAACCACCACTCGAGGAGAGGTGGCAGTGGTGCTGTTGCCCACTGCTCGACTCTTGGGTGGATGGTGATGAATAAATGCAGGACCCATGCTTACTTGACCAGACATATTCCTAGAGGTGGTAGATACTCCAGGATTTGTTGATATGAACAGCGTGGGTTGGTTCCGCACACCTTGCTCATCTCCTGTTGTGGCATTTGCTGAAATGTAGACCTTAGGTTGACTACGTGCGATCACTTCATCAGTACTTGGTGGACTGGCCGCTATGTAAACAGTGGGTTGACTTCTACTTAATGTCTGGCTGTTAAGGGAAGAGGGAGTAGTGGAGGTGCGAGGGCCAGTTGAGCGCAGCTTAGAAGAATTGTTTCTTTGTGGTGGTTCAAGTTTGATTTCAATTTGGTTTTTACGAGGTCCGGTTGAAATATTTTGAATATTGTATTGGCTATGGGCAGAAGACTGTGAGCTACCAGATGAATGAATTGTGGGTGCTTGTGGAGTAGTAGGAGAACTGATAGGCATATAGACATGAGAGGTCTGGTGGCCTTGCTGGTTTGGATGCGTTGATTGCTGTGATGAGGTATGTGGTGGAAGACTGGATGTAGGAAGAGTAGTCCAGGGACTTGGTTGTGAAGGCTGGTAGACTTGCTGAGGATGCATAGGATTAAACTGAGAAATCCAGCCTGGTTGCTGCTGTGTCTGTCGAACTGTACCACTAGGAGCTGTGATATAAGGCCTAATATAAATTGAATTTCCCTGCGGACTGTTAAGTACAGGGGGAGGTACACCATGTATGTGCAAAGATGTAGGGGTATTGCGACCAGGCTGAATATTTGGGGCTAAAGTTACCATAATGGGGTTGAACCTGGGTGTTTGCTGAGACAGGTTAGAAGCTCCTTTGCTGCCTATGTGAAATCCAAGGTGTTGCCCTGGATTAGCAGTACTAACTGTATTAGGCATTCCAAACACGTTAAATCCTGGTGGAATTTGAGCTGGTGCTGTCTGTGGTTCCTGCTGAAACAGTTCGCTGTTGGGCTGACTGGCTTGAAGGTGTCCATCACTAATGCTGTGAGCTAGAGTCCTACTCCCATTCATTCTACTTCCTTCTCTTCCATGGTGATACACATTCTGCGACTGTAAATCCAAATTAAGAGATGTCATGTGATTTCGTAGTCCAGGAATCCCAGAATCATCCGAAAAACCTAGGTCTCCTTCACCGTAGAGATACTTTGTGCTCTCTTGAGACAGAACTGCACAACAAGCATCCAAGTTGTTGTTATTCTATAAAAAGGACAAAAATTTGAAGTTATCAATAAAATAATGCCACACTCATATAGCATCCTTAAAAATTAATATGCCGCATCAAGTGAAAAGTCTTAAGCTGCTGGCCAATATGACTACTACACATGCATGAGGGGCTAGCATGGGTAGCTTACCATTTTGAAAATGGTCATTTAGTCAGTGGCACCCAGGCGGATGTCTGCATTGTTTCTGCAGTAGTGACAGAGATCCTATACTATAGCAAGCTAATATGCTACAGTACACCTTGGGTGGATGCTTTTACTTCCTCCCTACTCTCAGAATAATCTTTAGCACAATCATGTCTCTGCTGAAGGGGAAACCAATAGAAGAACTGAGTTCACAGTACCTGTATGTGACTGGCAAATAGCTTAAAAAGCTTTTAAATGTTTCCCCAAATATTTTAAGACTGATTTCTTTAAAAACTCCCATCTGCTGAATAATGAAAAATGTCAAATTTATGAATGGGTTAGTGTTGTTGCAGCTGTATAGTCCAGGAATTATGCAAGACGCCAGGATTTATGAAAAAGAGAAAATATGCAGATGAAGGAAAACACACAAGAGTGTGTTATTCAAGATTAAGAATAATTTGCAGATTGTTCATATATACTATACTATTTATTTCATAAGATGAGAATTTAAACAGAAAAAATACCAATTACAATGCAGTTTTTAAATATTTGTGTTCCATCTGTCAAAATTCTTATTACATACCACTATTTTCAAGGGTTTAAACTAGTTAAACCAGGGCTTACCAACTTTTTAGTGACCACTGGCTGTTCCCCCCCACAGCACCAGATATACTTGTGCTTTACTGTGCATCCTGGTGCCCCTACCCCCTGCAATGCACCATGCAACTCCCTACGGTACCGTTTACTTGTGCGCTCTGCCTCAACTTCACCACTGCACCACACCTCTCAGGTACCCAGGCTGTAGGCTTCCTCACTACTGTGAACTGTGCCACACTGTGCTGTGCCACCCCACCGCTGGAGTGGGGAACAGGAAGCCAAATGGAGAGGGAGCCTGGAGACCCTGGCTTTAGAAGCAGTCAGAGCAATGGGAAAGAGCAGTGGCCAGGTGGGTGCTTCAAGGCCATAACTTAACGCCCTTGCAGACTGCATGTGGCCTGAGGGCCACCAGTTGGACAGCCCTGGTTTAAAAAAATATTTGCGCCTGGGTAGAGCTGACATACTAAATCTTGAACATGGTTATTTTTATTTTTTAAAAGCCACATAGCTAGCTGGTGTGTTATTAAAAAGTTAAAAAACAAACTGCCAAAACATTTCTTTTATCTCCAACTTAATTGTGGGCTTTTACACATCTTGCTTAGCTTTCTTAAAAATGAAACTTTAAAGCAGATGAATATTGCTGGAGGACATGAAACTTCAGGAAGAAATTGGTTTTTTTTAAATTTGTTATTTTAAATTCAATTTTCACACAGCCAAGCCTGAAGCAACAAAAATTATACTTTAACACCTTTCACTTCTAATTAAAAAAATGCCTGGTGTCTTGGGCGCTACCAAAAACAGCTATTAAACATAATCCAATACTACACAGACTAGAAAAAGATGAGGGGGAAAAAACCTATTTGCAATACTGTACCAACAAGAGGACTGTCAGAACGTGTAGCTTGATACTTGTATAAGAAAAGTTAAATTGACACAAAGCATGTAGCATGGGTTACTTGCAACGGAAACAGATTGAGAGGCCCCACTCAGAACCAGAGCCTGAGGGTGCGGTCAGAACTAAGTTTTGAAATATTTCCAAGTGTAACAAATGGGCCTGGAAATGTTTCAAAAAGATATCATTTCAGTGGCAGGATATATGTACAGTCCCCCGTGGCAGCTCCCTGCTCTCCCCCATCCCCTGGCCAGGCAGGGTTAGGGCTGAAGGGACCAAAGCCAGAGCAGCAAGTAAGTGGGGAAGAGGACCAGGGGACAGGCTACAGCCTCCCCACTTCATTTACCCCATGCATGTTTTCCTGGCCATATGTCCTCTCCCCCAGCAAACAAGCAATTCCAGCCCAGGGCAGGTGGTGGCTCAGTTTAAGCTTCAGCCCAGGACGCAGAGCTGAAGCCAGAGATGAGCTGCTGTCTGTCCCAAAGTAGTGCTGGAATCCAAGATGAGGTTCCCCTCCTCCCAATGTTGATGCAGGGGGGAACCCCTTATCTCCAATTTGAGTAAATATAGCAATATTTTTAACTTTGCATTCAATAAACTCAATTTTTTCAGAAAATATTCTAAGCATTGAATAGAACCTTTTTCATTTTGATGGAAATCAAAAAACTGAAAATGGAAGGCAGGGAATACATGGAGTCTCAACAACATCTTGTTGGCAAAGACAGAGCTTCAAGGCCCTCTAATGCTTTATCTAATTGCAGAATTAGCTGATGACAGAAATGAATGGCATGGCCAGGCTGGAAAGTTCATCTTAGTTCTGCCCATGTCCCAGTTTTGGTTAAAATGTTGAAAAAGAAAAAAAGCTAAAAAAAAAAGAATGAATGAATAAAAATGGGAGGAGGCATGGAGAGAAGGAAGATGAGGGGCGGGGGAATCATCAAGCCCCTACTTGGGGAACAGGCTGATGGGGACACAGACCTTGGGGAGGACAAGCTAGGGGAGTCCTTGATGTGTGCAGTAAGCTCTGCCTACAGAAGCAACCAAATGCATGATTCTAGTTTAAACAGGCTTAGGCTGAGTTTGAGTCATATTAACTTTTTGGCCTTTCAAAGTTACTGATGCCTACCTATTTCTGATTTTGACAGTATACCATAGGACAATAGGGAAGTAGGGCTGGAAGGGACCTCAATGAGGTTATCTATTCCATCTGTCTGTTTGAGGCAGGATCATCCCTGAGTAAACCATCCCAGCCAAGAGTATGGTCTAACCTGTTCGTGAAAGCTTCCAAGAATGGAAGTTTTGCAACTTCTCTAGGCAGCCTATTCATAATGCCATGTATGGACTTAAATTTCTGGGATAGCTGCTGCTCTCCCAAGACAAGACATGAGTGTACAAAAGTACAGGATTTTTCTCCCAGAGCAAAAATGGTCACTTCAGGAGAAAAATAACTTGGAAGCAACCAGGGTTAAATCACTCGTGAAAGAGTTTATCCTTTACAACTCCCACACTGTGCTGCAGAGAGACTGTGCGAGGCAGCGCGAATCAGCCAGCCAGAGCTGCCCTGTGCACTGATACCACCTTTTGCCAAGCAGATGAAAGAAGTCTGCAGAGTAGAGATGTGCACACAAGGCCCGCCCCCTCCCTGGCTGTGCAGCATCAGCACAGCAAGCTCTCTGGTCTTCAAGGGTTCAACATTTGAATGTCTGTTCAAGCATCTCTGGGTAAGCCTTTCTACCAAAACAAACCTGGGAGAATTCTCCTAGGTCATTCAAACACGAGTACACAGCCAGAGTCAGAAATTTACTCCTAATCTTCAACCTAAATTCCTCCCTGCTGTGGCTTGAGGGCATTGTTCCTAGTCCTGTCCCCTACAGCCACAGAGAAAAGCCCATCTCCATCCTCTCTGTAGTCACTGTTTTGGTATTTGAAGACTGTTATCAAATCTCCCCTCAGTCTTTTTTTCTCCAGGCTAAATAACTCTAGCGCTTTCCATCTTTCCTCATAAGGCTTGCCTCCTAAGCCCCCAATCATTTTTGTTGCTCTTCAGTGCACTCTTCCCAATCTGTCCATATTCTTCTTGAAAACTGGACACAGCATTCCAGGCAGGACTTCACCAGAGCTGAACAGAGCAAAACAATTATTTTCCTTGTATTAACAGAATTGTTATTTGCAAATAAACTTGGGATACAGTTGGCTTCACCCCCTTTTTTTTTTTTTTTTTTTGCAACAAGAGCACACTCCTAGCTCATATTCAACTTATGGTCCACTGTAATCCCCAGGCCCCTCTCTGAAGTATTGCAGCCTAACTAGTTATTCTCCCATCTGTATTTGTGCATGTAATTACTCCATCCCAAGTACAGGACTTTGCACTTGTTCTTGCTGAATTTCATCTGGTTAATTGTAGGTCATTTCTCCAGTCTATCCAGGGCACTCTGTGGACCCTGGTCCTACTCTTCAGAGTGTCTGCAAGCCCAACCAACTTGGTGGGATCCACAGATTTGCTAAGTGTACACTTGGTCCTATTTTTCAAATAATTAATACTCAATAAACAAACAAATAAATCATTAAACATTAAATATTCATTTTCAAAATAATAATGGACCCAGGATAAAGTCCACTTTATATCTCCTCCCAACCAGACAGAGGCACTGATGACTACTTTGTTGAGCATGATGATCCAACCAGGTTTGTATCTATTTCATAGTACCTTCTCCTAGTCTGTATTTCTTTAGCTTGTTAATGAGAATGGCAGAGGGTGTCAAATACCTTGCTAAAGTCAAGGCATACTGCCATCCACAGAGCCTGTCACCTTATCATAGAAGGAAAGATTGATTAGATATGATTTGCTCTTGACGAATCCATGCTGGCTATTCTGAATCATTTTGTGCTCTAGGGGCTTCAATGGATTCCTTGAGAACCTGTGTAATGATCTTCCTAGGTAGGTCAGACTGACTGGTCTCCAATTCGCCGGCTGCTCCTTCTTCCCTTTCTTAAAGATGGGCACTATATATTTAACCTTTCCCAATTATCTGGGACCTCACCCGGCCACTGTTAATTCTCAGAATATAGCCAACAGCTCTGGAATTACCTCAGCTAATTCCTTCTGGACACTAGGATGTATACCATCTGGCTATGCCAATCTGAAAGCATCTAGCTTTCTCAAATAATCCCTAACCTGCTCTTCCACTACTCTAAATAACTGTTTTTGTTCCCCATCTTTACTTCCAACTGCATTCATCTAGTATGTGCTGCTATTTGTGGAAACTACCACAGCAAAGGCTCTTTCTGAATCATCTGTAACTGCAATGCCTTCTGTATTCAGTAGGGAACTATGATTTCTTTAGTCTTCCTCTTCCTTTTGACATATTGGTAGAATCCCTTTTATACTGCCTTATGTCCCTTGCCAGTTTCATCTCAAAACATACCTCAGAATTCCTAAATTTCTTCCTGCATACCCATGTGATACTCTTATGCTCTTCCCTAGTACTATGACTAAGCTGCCACTTTTTGCAGGATTTCTTTTTGAGTTTCAACTCATAGAAGAGATTGCTGTCTAGCCAGGCTGGCCTCCTGTTGCCCTTCCCATTCTTCTATCACATCTGGAGATTTTTCTCCTTGTGCCTTTAAAAGGGCCTCCCTGAATGTTCAGCCAGCATTCCTGGACTTTTTTCTCTTTGACTTCTGTCCCAGGGGATGATGCTTTTCTGGAGCCCACTGCCTTTATTCTACTGCTCTCTTCCTTCCTGACCTTGAACTCTATCACTTTGTGGTCACTGTCCCCTAAGTGGCTTTCCATCTTCACATTCTCATCCAATTCCTTCCCATTTGTGAACAAGTTGAGAAGAACTTCCTTTCTAGTTGGCTCCTACTACCTGTGCCAAAAGTTATCCCCATCACACTGCAAGAAGTTGCTGCGCTGCCTTTTTAGGCAGTTATGTTTCCCTCCTAGCAGATGCCATAGTAGTTAGTAATTAAAGTAATCTCTTCCTCCTGGTTTGGTGGCCTGCTGCAGGCTCCTACCATGACATTCCCCGCCCTCCCGGTACTCTCCCCTCTGACTTTTACCCAGAGGCTTTCAACAGGCCTACCTCTCACTTCACACTGCATCTCAGAATGTGTACATCTCCTTTATGAATAGGACAACAGCTCATCCTTTTTTTCTCAGCCTGTCCTTCCTGAACCAGCTATACTCATCATTCACGACTATACTCTAGCCATATAAACTATCCCACCACATCAGGATGCATCTGTTCCTACTCAGACCTTTACCCTTGACTGGAAGGACTGATGGGAACGCTACTTGGGCCTCATCCTCTTCACCTTTCTACATAACCATGTAGTCACTTTGGCCTGCTCAAGGTTATCCCTGGCTGTCATTAGTGCCCACATGGATGAATCACATGGGATAGTAGGAGGACTGCATGAGTCTTGGCAACCTCTCTGTGATGCCTTGGATGCAGGATCCTGGCATGCATCAGACCTCCCAAGCCAACAAGTCAGTCCAGAAGATAGATGCCTCTGTGCTTTGTAGTAGGGAATCACCAACCACCATCACGTGTCCCTTCCTCTTGGCATCGATGCTTTTGGTATTGATCCTCTCATCCACCCTTTTCTGCTGAACAACTACTTTCTGATATTGTGTTTATTCCAAAGCAAGAATAATTTCTCAGTGGAAAGACTACTACTGAAGGCTCTGGCTGATGTTACATTAATGGCATAACCAACCTGTTAATTGTGCCATAATCTGCAACATGCCACCCATTCAGCCAATTTATGGCACCATAAGGTGGCACCTTCAACCGAATGTATGGCATGCATCCCAGACCTGATCCCAATCAGCCGGTTGTTGTCATTGGTTGGGGGAAGTGCCTAGGGATCCAGCTGGGGGCAGTTCTGGATCCCAGACCAGATCCTGTGCCTGTCCTGTGCCTAATCCCACTACTCAGGTGAGCTGAGCCGAGTTGAGCACCGGCATCAGACTGGGGGCAGCTCCGAGTCCCAGTTCAGCAGCTGCACAATTGGAATCTGAGGAATTTTATGCCCTATCCCACACATCATACATGTGGCATGGCAGGACACATGGTTTTTGGGATGAGGCATAATATTCCTCAGATCCCACTTATACCTTTATTTTAACGTCTGGCAGGACCTGAGTTTTCCTCATGAGTTTGATTAGACTCACCCAAGCCCCCTAAAGCCCCAAAATGTATTGGCCTAATATTAAAGGTACATTTAAAAGGTATAGAAAAAAATCTACATCTGTACCAAAAGGGATCTGGGATAATTTTTCACAAATTTACACTTCAAATGGCATAAACAATTTAAACTCTGGAATGTTTAATTTTTGGAATAAAACTAAATTTGCTTACACAGAAGGGCTTAATTCAGGTGTCAAATATTTGCAAATCTGAGTCAAAGTATAGTGTTCTCCTTAACATGTTTTATCTAGGAGAAAAGTACTCCGCACTCACTACTTCAGGTGCTGTAGATATTTCTTATACTTGAGAAAAGTATATTAAAGATAAAACTTAAACAGTCATTGAAATATAGTTAATTCACTCCACTTGGCCCAACTAACCTGGCTGGAATATAAAATTCACTTAATATTCTTATATCATCAGTACTACACATAGACCTGGAAGTCTCAGAGACTTGACTGTTTCACTTGACTCCAAATTTCCTAGCTGAAGTGAAACTAAGTTGGCGTCTTTCCCTGCTCGCATTGATTTCTACCACTATGAAAGTAGTTGAAACTTTACTTACCTCAGTGATATCAGAATGTGTAAGATTTCACAGAATTTCTGATGTGACAGAATTTTAACATGTATTTATGAAACCTTAAAATATTCATATCAGTCTTAATATGTAAGAAGTAATCAACTTAAATAATATTTTAATGCTAAATAACTTTGCAGTTGCAAAAAAAGTCCAATGCAATTGTTCATATATATGATATACCCTATAAAATCCTAAATAAAAATGTGTTCATAACAAGGTAACAAAAAAGAACAGTTATTCTCAGTACAGCTGGGTACTGTCCTGTTTCTCATACAGGACCAAACTTAAAAAAAAAAGGAGAGAAAAGAAAAAAATCCACTGTATCATGTAACCAAGGCTTGTGATACAAGGGGAGCAAAGGTTAAGGTTTTCAGCTGGTTATATCACACACAGTTTAGGCTCCAGATAGCAACAAGATACTACACCTGCTAAGCCAATGCATCACCTAAATCTAAGGCAGGAAAGGTTCTTTGGGTAGATGTGATATCTTTTATTAGACCAACTAAATAGTTGTGAAAAAGTTCTTTGCAAGCTTTCAGGCACAAACACCCTTCTTTAGGCATTGGGAGACTGCTATTGCTCTGAGTTCTTCAAGGTAGATAAGAAGCTAAAAGTGTGACAACAAGTCTGTGAAAATGTAAATAGCTGGAAGTTCGGAAGACAATGGGTAGAGATAGGAGGGGGAAAATAAATGCAAATGTTAAGTTTCAGGCAGGTGGCCTGGTGAATCAGATGTCAGACAGGTTGTAATGCGTCATAACTCCAATGTCTATATTAAGTCCATGACTTCTTTGTATCCAGTAGATTTATGAAGTACCTAAGTTATTTTTGTATTAGAAGAACTAAACAGTTTTTAGAAAGAAAAAAGATTAGTATCTTGCAGGATTGGTCTCAAGTACAGATGTGGTGCCATGCAATCCTGAGAGCATGTATGGTGATTCTATGGGTTGATTCAATTTCTTTCTTTCTGCTGCTAAATAACTAGAGGTAATCAGTAATGGGAAAAAGAAACTTGTCATCTCTATTTTAGCCTGGCAAACCACAGGACCCCCACTGGAATTTTGTTTTCTTGCGACTGAAGATGGCCAAATAAATTCTGTCAAAATTGCTATGTCCAAGTTTTATATTAGGAATCAGTCCATACTCACCATTACAAATCCTTGAAAATGAAGCTTTGGGGAAGTCTCTATTTAAGCAAACAGGGCACCATGGAAGCATATTCAAAAGCTGAGACTTAGTTTAAAAAAAAAAGTGATAAATCTACAATTTCTAAACTACAAACCAAATCCAATTTGAGAGTCTGCTTGCTATAAAACAGACAAAGACAAAAGAATAAACAGTCATACGACAGGAAAAAAACGTTCTCAAGAGACCCACCCAGCCACAGCATACAACAGGGAAAACTTTGTTAGCTACTTTTAACATCTTCAGAATAACATCATGTAGAAATACAGTAATAGCAGAACACTAACCTGTAACATGCATCTGGACACAACAACTTCAGGTACCTCAGGAAATTTTTGTCGCAGGTCATGTAAAACCTGAAAATCAATTTGTTGGCTTCCTTGGGCCATTCGTATATTGCCTGGTCGGGACTGTTTGTTCAACAGGCAGTTCTACGCCTTAGTGAAAGGAGTACTCATCTCTTCTGTCCCAGCATCTTCTGTAAAAGGGTGAAAAACCCTAAAGTTTATACATATTCTTAGTTTAAAATGTAGTTCTGTAATCTTCTCAAAAACAAACACAAAATTATGATGTGGAAACCAGCTCCTTCAGCTCCAGTAACAAAGGCTTTTCAATGCAAAATTTTTATGCAAGAACATTTCTACTGAATAAATTTAATTGCTTATGTTACAGTACTTCTCGATGTTACATCTTTGGAGACTTGTCAAACTAATTTAATTCTTTCTAGTCTTTCATAACTGTTTCCCTGTATGCTCTACAATGAGAAACCTGCTGCCTGTCTAATGCAGGTTTCCTTCTCAAGTCATACTTTAAATCTTACTGACTGAATAAAACACATTTTTCACATCATACACATTACTTTATATCACTTGAATATTTTGAAATGGCACAAAGATGTTATCAATATCACAGCAGTTACAAAATACAGAAGCCATGCCCAAGTCTTTAAAATGCCCCCCTTTTATCTAAATGATTTTTGATGGCAAGAAAACACTGAACACAATGTGTGAATTCACAATTTAAGAAAGTGATAAAAATTTCACTGTAGTTTTCTTAACCTTAGTGTATGCTACAAAGTTTTTCTGGCATAATTAAATTTCCCAGACGACACATACCCCGCTAGATGACATATCCATGCCAGCAAATCCACAAGTGCGGGTGGATGCAGTTATGCCAACAGAAAATGTCTTTTTGTTCACTTAGCTCATGTGGTGAGGACAGCAGGTATACCTGTACCGACAGAAAAATTTTTTCTGTAGCCACACACTACATCTACCATAGACTGCTTCATTGACAGCTATGCCAGACTAACTACAACGACAGAAAGTGGGTTCTGTAGACTTGCCCTTAATGACAACCTATTAAAATTTATTGACCAATACTGTTAATGCTTAAGAAATATTCAGGTGTCATGACTAGACAAAGACAGCCCTGTAAGTCAGGCCTTCCTTGGGGCATTTATATATTGTTACCTATTGTTAAAACTCAGTCATACAGCAGTCTGTATCAGCATTAACCAGCCACCTTACACATACAAATAATTATATTTTGGCTGGCTGCAGCACATTCATATCATTCAACATCTTGGAAGATTTTTGAGACTACATATCTTGGAACACTTTAAGTGCAGTGTTTCCCTAAGCTTATGGGTTTACACCCACCTTAGCATAGGTGGCCACTCTCATGCCCCCCCATACTTCAACTATACTTCCCCACCAATTTTCTTGAGCCCTGCTACTTCAACCATCACCATCAATTCCCTTGCTGCCAATTGCCACCGATGCTCCTCATCAGCAGGAAAACTGGCTGTAACTGCCAGTGAAACTGGGGGGTGGGAGGTGGAAGCCTGCAGGGGCTGAAGTAGGGAGGCATAACAAAAACAATGGCAGGGGCTGACTGGGCGAGGGGTGCTACCAGTTGCCACTTAATGTTTCCCAATTGATACGTAAGGAGCATATGAGAATTAAATGCAATTCCTAGTAACAAAGCTTATAAGAAAGCTACTTGCAGGTAGTTTAAGCTACGACAATCTAATCAAGTTCCACCAATTACTATAATTGTAAATGAATTTAATAGTACTTTTTTAAAACAAAGCCAAGATACATTCTCAGACCTCAATTTGCATTTCCCTCTTTGGTCACTAACTCTTAAAATCCAGCTCTCCAGAGGTATGCATCTACTTATGACTGCTTATTTTCCCACTGCCTGATTTCCTTGGCTGCTTGCATCACTCCCACCCAGGCACCAATTCCTCCTCAGCATTTAAAGACCTCCCACTAGCCTTTACTGTCACTTATCCATTTCTTCCATCACTTCTTGACCATCAAGCTTTGCCCTTGCTATTTCTTCTCTTGCAGTTGTCTGACCCTTTTATCCAGCCTTCAGCTCTTTATGCTGTTAGAACTGTTCTAAAAACACAGCAACTGAACTGAAATTGATTTAGAAACTTACTTAGCTAAATTCCTGCTACTCTATTCTGTTGACATTCTTTTTTGTTTCAGTATCATAGGTGTTCCTTATTAATTTTAGCTAAATCATCAAGGCACTCTTGAAACAAAATTAAAAATGTGCACAGTAGCAGGTTGCACTGTTAACTAAAGCAGCTCCTAAATCAATTCTATATAAAAAGCAGAGCTCTTGCTTTTTATACAGAAAAGTCTAAAAGCTATAAAAGTCTAAGGCTTTCGTTAACTGATAGATTTAATATTTTTGCAGCCTTAAATACTGTTAATTATACTCAACAACTGTATTTTTATTCCGAGTACTCTAGACCCGAGTGCTCTACTAATTTTTTTTTCAAACTGTGGCTGGGCCTTTCAACTTTAAGGGATCGCCCTTTTTCCCTTTACCTCATATTCTCCAAGGCTGTGTCTTTTCCTTTTCTGTCCCTATGGCTTCTTGTCTGGGGATTGATAGCACTATATTCGGTAATACAGTATATCAATTTATACAGGTGTTCACCCTAAGGAATATTTTTGTTTTAGCAGAAGCCTGGAACCACAAATAAGGCTCATTATTTTCCACAACTGTCCTATGTCTACACTTTCAGGATTTTCGATATTCACCTTTTAAAGAAGAAACTAATGATTCCAAAAAATCTTCTAAAGCAGCAACTCTTCAGTCATCCTGGAGTTATTTATGAATGTTTTATACAAAGCCTCTCGACACATTTATCCTGACATATACAAGACCAGCTTCTACCTGTGCTGGCAACTCTAAACCAGTTAACTTTTACACTTCAAAAATAGTTTCCATGGCATCCTCAAAGAGGAATATATAAAACATTGGTATTTTATTTGGGAAAAATTGGTTGGTTAATAAAGCAGTAAAAACTTGAAAAAAACCCACACAAGTACAATCAATAACATCTGCTACTGATTTCAGCCTTATAACTTTTGTCCCCGACAGTATCTCTGAGCTCTGAGTGAGGTATTTAGTAGAATTTGCAGATTCATTGGAATCTGACAGGCTGCACTGTGAGTGTTTTCTGCTTTGGCCTTGAACTTACGTTTTCCAGGCTGTCAACCATGCCCCTCAACACCTGCACCACCCCAGCCCCATGCATCTGGCCAAGTACAACCGACATGCTATCAGAACCAACTAAGCTCTGCAGTGGGTTTGCAGAAGTTGCAGTCTCATCTTTACAGCAGTAATAGGCATATCTTAAGAGGCAAGAACAGGGCTGCCAATCCAAGAATTATTTTACTGAAAATCTGCAAACTTTCTATGGACAGCAATTTTTTTATTTTTTACATAATGTTACATGATGCAATGCAAATTATTGCAGCTCTTGCTCTCTTCCCCTTCCCCCACCAGGATGCAGAACAGGGGAAGGATCCATGTTCCTTGGGTGCTTGCAGCAGCTGCCTGCTACAAGGAGAGCCTGTGCCCAAACCACACTCTTGACAGAACCCCAAAGGAGATGCACAATACCCATTACGCATGCACAATACCCAAGCATTTCTTCTTTCTGAAGGTCCCAGTGAGCAGCAGAGGCATGGGGAGCAGGGTTGCTAAGCATCTACATGTTATGGGCATCAAGACAGGTGGACGGAGATTGTAGAAGCAATCTTTTTCATTTTCATATTATGTTGAAATTTGTTTGAAGAAAAAAATATGCATTAGAAACTTGGATATGCCAGTAAATTCCTTCTTGAAAAGGTTGAAATATCAACCCTTAACAAGGGAAAGCTGAGGCAGCAGTGAGAGTGGATAGTGACATTCAATGGAGCGTGGCATTCTGTTTAAAAGAAAAAAACCAAATCGCTAATCATTTTCTAACTTCTATTATATGGAAAAAACGACCATAATGTGGTATTAGAAATCGTATGGTTAACATCACAGCCAGGAAATGCCGAAGTAAAACAGACAGGAAACCTAACTTGTCTTTTTTAAACACATACAGGTATTAGACTGGTTAGGCTTTCAGGCAAACCGGATAGTTTCTCTTCTCATACGCATTTAGGATGAGGTTCAGAGTAATTTTAGTAGTATGCCTGCTGATCAAGCAGCTTAGCTTTGTTTTACTGCACACAGTGCATATAGATAGCTTTCTGGAGTTGAAGTGAGTAAATCCATGAAGACATTTATTTAAAAAATACTGACCTACACAGAAAAAATTCAGAGCTCACACAGCGGATTAAGCTAACATTTCTAAAGAAAAGGATGACAAACTCTAAATCAATCCTTCTGAAGGTTATAAAAGAATTAGAATTTTTCTGAAGTCATCACAAGTTATATAAAACCAACCTAAAAAGCAAGTTCTCTATCATTAACAAAACAGTAAGTGCCATAATCTCTTAAATCCTAAACATAAAAACACAAATTCTTAGTAAGATCCCCTTTCAACTCCCTACACAGAAATTTGAGTTGGGTATTTGCAATTTGTATACAATTTCCAGCTTTTCCTTTGCCAAAGTGATTCATCAAGTAACTTTTCTGCTCTATCTCTATCTGGGCTTGCGAGCAATAAGTATACTATTATTGTTCCTACTGCAAAAATCTGCAGGGAAAATGCTTATTTGCCCATTTCTACATAAAAGGGGAGGGGGCAATTTAATAAAATAAGATATGTATTCTAAATGATTACAAAATTATGTTAACAAGATCATGAACACCGAGGGAAAAAATAAAATCAAGGATACCAAAGAGAATGACTATGAAAAGTAAGTGTACAGTGCAGGTTTCCTTTTCATCTCTTTAAAGTGGGCTACTACCATATTACTGAAATCCAAGACAAGATTCCCCTCTCTGTCCCCAGTCAGCATGGGGGAAAAAGCTTTGTCTTGGATTTGAACACTAGATCAAGGCAGGTGGCAGCTCAGCTCTGGCTTTGGCCCTGGGCTTGAGACTAAAGCCATAGATGATCTACCACCTGTACCCAGCTGGAACAGCTCATTGGGTGTGAGGGGGGGTACTTGGCTAGGGGCAACATGGGGGTGACCATGCAGTATGTGGGGGGAACCTGCAGCCTTCCACCCTACTCCTTGTCTCCTGTGCCTGTGCCTTCCAGTTGCGCACACAGCAGAAGGATCCCATGCAGGGGATCACATTTGGCTCACAGGGCTCAGAAATTTGGTGGTGGGGGACTAAAAGCAGCATTAACTGCTGTTGCTTCCCTGATGCCAGATTTTAGGACCCTTAGGGAGCCCCACAAGACAGATTCACATGGCTCCTGAGGTTGAACATTCCTGCTCTAGAGATGCTTTCCAAAACACATTTACATATCAAGTGGGGATGGCTGAGAAACATGGCCACTAAGGGCTAAAGGGTCTGCAGCTAAGAGCTGGTACATAGTCACATCAGAAAGAATAAGAGTTAGCACCTACATTTCTAATAGGCAATGCCATATTCTGTTGATTTACAGTACTGCAAATTAAGCTGTTTGTAAAGAAAATTAAATGGAACAGGATCCTCTCTTCCCATACATGTTGTGAAGATATCCTCCTCTGCTTCATCTCTGTATTGGGACAGCCCACACCCCTTGACCCTAGTGGTTTGTTTGTTTTTTACACTGCCTGGTTTCGGTCAACCTGGTCACCTAGGTGACTGGGTTGTAAAAATTCCTAAGGGAGGGGGGAGCTCACTCTTCCTTTTTCCTGCTGCAGGCATTTTGACAAGGGGAAGTCAGTCACTTTGGGGATTTAGAGAAGCACAGACCTCCAGAAAGAGGCTCCAGTTAATTTTACTGTGTGCAGACTTGGAAATTTAGCCAGTTTATTAGGATTAAGTGATTTTAGGCGCATGTTAAAAGGGTCACCGAACCCAAATTTGATGAAAGGCTCAATTTATCCTGTATTGCTCAAGGTGTTTTATTAGTCTCTTAAACTTCCTTTGTTCTCTACCCACCCCCATCCTCTCTCTCTGACCGATAAAAAGCTATCTGGCTCATCACGCCTAGCTGTGAATGCCTGAGGGGAGAGGAAGCCTGGCTATTTATTAACTAATTCAGGTCTATCTGAGAGTATTTGGGGAGGCTCCAGGCTATAAGGAGCACCCAGAAACACTTCCAGGGGGCCAAAGGACCCCCAAGGCTGGCTGAGTGTGTACCCTAGCCTGCAGAGAGCCCTACCAGAGACCAGTGCCTGGGTGGTGGCAGCAAAACCCAGACTTGTGGGAGGTCTCCAGGAAGGAGGACAGCTGGTCATAGGCACTCCCTATTTTAGGGAGACTCCTGAAGCATGGTTTTGAGCTGGACACAGTGAGATGGGTAGCTGTGTGGTAGCGCCCCCTATTGTCCCACCACACATGTACAAACACGCTGATCATGTGCTATGGTACTTTCTCCACAACCTCAACACAGACTTATTTTTAGTCAGTCAGCAT
Organism: Crocodylus siamensis; assembly: GCF_052110815.1. Lineage (NCBI taxonomy): Eukaryota > Metazoa > Chordata > Crocodylia > Crocodylidae > Crocodylus > Crocodylus siamensis. The sequence goes on along the minus strand of NC_143395.1, from coordinate 117,332,951 downwards.
TAAGTAAATGTACAGGTTTTTGCACCAGTGCAACAAGTCGACAATATATTTGGGTAACAGATACACCAAGGTCTTACTTTAACTACTGCTATAAGTTACGCTACAGAAAGTATTGTAGAAGCTGATGGATCTTCAGGATTTTTATTGCATAAGAATTCATGAGAATATCTTAATTCCTGGGCTTAACTCCAGCACAGGGCCTATCCATGTAGATCAGTGATTCTTAACTAAAGTGCTATCAGATCATTTGAAAGGTACCACAAGGTGTGAGGAGATCAGATAAATGTATGCTTAGGTTTGTCCCTGCCTGGCCAGTTCCCCACCCCCACTGCAAAACCCCCCTCTCTGCAAGGAGGAAAGAACTGTACTATATCAATTCATGATTTAAATCTGTTGCCACTCAATTCACAAAAGTTATGAAGGGGTGCCTCAAGTCAAAAAAAAGGTGAAGAACCACTGGTACAGACTAAGCTTAAGAAAAAAAAACCTATTTGAATTGATTTTTGAGATGGGGAAAAAACTGGCATCTAGGGCTGCTTGAAGCTTTGGTTGCTGATTCAATTCAGAGGAGATTCGGCTCAATTTGGAAGCTGAATCTCCAAACCTGAATCAAATCGGGAGACCCACTAAAAGGTCTAAATCGACTCGGAAAAGATTCAGATCCGTCAGGGAGAGGCAGGCACAGCTGGGCAGCTGCAGGTTCTCCAGCAGCTCCTCCAGCTGTGCTTGCCTCTCTCCGGCGGGGGAAACCATGGGAGAAGTCCCTATGGCCGCTCTGCCGGCCCCCACCCGCTCAGCCATGTGCCCAATGGCTGCCCCTCTCAGTCACAGCATCCTGGCAATTTAAAAAAAAGCGCCCCACATTCACTGGCTGCAGCACTTAGGATTGGGGCCTCTGAGGGCTCGTGGCAGAGTTCCCTCCTCCTGGTGCAGTGAAGGGTAGCAGGAATTGCCTCCCCCCCACACTTGGCTGCTGCCCCATGGCGTGGGTGCAGCATGGTTTTGCAGGGAGCCACGTGCTGTATGGAAGCTGGGGTGAAGTGCTGCTAGGCTCCATGCTGTGTGGGAGGGCTCTGCCACAAGCCCTCAGAGGTTCTGATCATCGTTGCCAGAGCTGGTGAGTGTGGGGCGGGGCAGGGTGGGAGGGTGGAGATCAGGGAGTGGTCAGAAGGTAAAACCGGAAGTTAAGAATTAAGAATTACATCAGAAAGTTATATTTGGGACTTCAAAAATAAAAAGGCAGGTGGGTACACAAATACCATTAATAATTAAAGCTGAAAGAGCAATGCGGGTCATCAGTGATATAATATGGAAGGAAAAGATGAGGGGGATTAAGTAGAGTGCTGGAGAACACCAGCAGGATGAGAAAGAAAACTGTTAGAGGTAAATGCTGAGCATGGCTATATATAGGCATTCAGTTTCTCCTGGGAGAGTTGCTATTCTCTCAGGAGAAACCACAAGTATACAGATATTCACAATTTTTCTTCCACAGCAAAATGGCCACTCCAGGAGAAAAACAACCCAGGAAGAACAAGGGTTAAAATTCACTCCTGGGAGACCTTCTCCTGCATGAGTGAAAGTTTGTACATAGTTTCATAGTTGGTAGGGTCGGAAGGAACTTGAGCAGATCATCAAGTTCCACCCCCGGCAGGAAAGAGTACTGGGGTCAAACGACCCTGGCGAGGTGTTCATCTAGCCTCCTCTTGGGACCCCCAGGGTAGGAGCCAGCACCACTTCTCTTGGAAGTTGGTTCCAGATCCTAGCAGCCCTGACAATGAAGTAGCAGCTTCTGGTATCTAGCCTAAATCTACCCTCTGCCAGCTTGTGACCATTATTTCTTGTCACTCCTGGTAGTGCTCAGGGGAACAGGGACTCCCCCAATGTCTGCTGGTCCCCCCGACCAGTTTGTAAACGGCCACTAGATTCCCCCTCAGCCTTCTCTTGTGGAGGCTGAACAGGGTCAGGTCCCTTAACCTCTCCTTGTAGGACCTGCCTTGCTGACTCCTGATCATGCGGGTGGCCCTCCTCTGGACCCTCTCCATGTTGTCCACATTCCTCCTGAAGTGCGGTGCCCAGAACTGGACATGTGGTACTCCAACTGCAGCCTGACCAGTGTCACACAGAGGGGGAGGATCACCTCCTTGGACCTGCATCTGTGGATGCATGATAATGTATGGTTAGCCTTCCTGACCGCTTCCCCACACTGTCAGCCCATGTTCATTTTGGCATCAATAATGACTCCAAGATCCTTTTCTGCCTCTGCACTGATGAGAAGGGAGTTCCCCAGCCTGTAGGTATGCCGCTAGTTGTTCCTCCCCAGGTGCAGCACCTTGCACTTGTCAGTGTTAAAACCCATCCTGTTCTCATCTGCCCACCCCTGTAACCTGTCTAGGTCTGATTGCAGCCTATCCCTCCTTTCTAGCGTGCCCACTTTTCCCCACATCTTAGTGTCATCTGCGAATTTGAACAGGGTGCTTTTTACACCCTAGTCCAAGTCGCTGATGAAGATGTTGAACAGTGCAGGACCGAGGACCGAACCCTGCGGAACCCCACTGCCCACATCCCTCCAAGTCGAAAATGATCTGTCCACCACCACTCTCTGGGTGCAGCCCTCCAGCCCACTAGTGAACCATTTGACTGTGTAGGTTTTGATGACATAGTCCCCCCAGTTTTTTAAATGAAAATGGGGTGAGAGACAGTGTTGAAGGCCTTCCTCAAGTCCAGAAAGACTACGTCCACTGCTACCTATGCATTTAAGGATTTGGTGACCTGGTCATAGAAGGCCACCAGGTTGGTCTGACAGGACCTGCCTCTAATGAACTTGTGTTGGTTGCCCCTAAGCATAATCTCCCCTGCTGGCCCCTCGCAGACATGCGCCAGGATAACTCTCTCAAAAAGCTCTCTTCTGAGAGAAGCCACAGCACAGCTATCCAGCATCCCATGGTGCTTTACCCTCCCCACATGCACTGCTGCCATTCTGTCTCCAAGAAGACTGAGGAACCTGCAGAGGATGCAGAGATGGATGCACAGAGGTCTCCTGGCTGTGTACCACCAGAACTTAAAGCTCTCTGTCCTTCAGGGGTTCAGCATTCAAATATCTGTTCAGACACAGCAGGTACGGTTTTCTTTCAGGAGAACAAAACCAGGAGAATTTGCCTAGATCATCTGAATATGTGTACTCAGACTATGTCTGCTCACAGACTGCAAAGATAGATGAGGGTAGTACAAGCCTGCAGAAAGTGAAGAAAACATTCAGGAAAGGAGTGATCAGTAAGAGCAACAGGAAAGACACTCTATGGCCAGGCTCTAAGTAAAGTCAATGTATATAAAGAAAGAGAAGGCAATCTAATGCTGCACTGCAGTGCAATTTAAAATCACTAATAACCCTTACAAACACTGCTTTCAGCTATTTCAAAAGGCTTTTTTTTGCAATTTAGATTTTACGCTCCTGGAGATATAAATGTTCCACTAAGCCTGCCAGCTGTGCCAAAAACGCTAAATAAATAAAAGAATTAATTGGCAGTCAACCTTGTAAAAACTACTGGCAAGATCCCCAGATAACCAACTTAAAAGGCCTGATACAATGGTAAAGTGATGAAATATAAACAGCTCTCCTGCTGAAGCCTTATTCTGTGAAAACGATCAAAAAAAGTAAACAGCATGTCATTTCACAGACAATAAGTCCTAAACTTTTCAGAACCACCAGTAAAGAATATGAATTAAACTGCCGATCCTGTTTAATAACAGGTTCAAATAGATAGCTCATTCCAGATATGCTTCATTTGCCAAATACTGAAACTGTTGTATAATCTCTAATTTTCTTAAATAGCAAAATATGACTTTCTTCTGGTAGAGTATATATTGACAATCAAACTGTGAGGCAATCCTTAACTACACATTTTTGCATTTACTGCCAGCAAGACCTCTCTGTAAGAGTGCTTCAGGATAAGTTCGGTCAATATTCTTTTTGTGTGAAAAGTGTGCCTGAGCAAATCTAAAGAAAGCATGCAGGACAATTTTAGAGGAACAAAGTCTCTAGTCTTAACAGGATGAGGCATGGGAATACACAGAAGTCTGTCACACTAAGCAATAACCACACAAAACAAATAATTTAGATTCTATGTCTCTGAATGTAGAGAAGACTGAAACTAAGTGACGTAAATGTAAAGTGATGTTTCATAAGTCAATGTGATTCAGTAAGACCCTTTGTTCTACTGACATTCAAGAAAAAGTATTGCTCCAACTCAGGTTGGACTCATTTGATTTAACTGAGTATAACAAATATACAGCAATACTTCTGTTAAAGGCCTTATTCCAAACACCAGGCTGTAAATATAGATAAATCTATTTAAAAGGAACATAGTCAACTGGAAATACCGTACTTCCTGCTTAAATTATAGTAGAAGTAGTACAAAATTTTGATAGGAGTGCTGTAACATCAGTAAATTTGATACATTAAGTTGCAAGTCAAGGCCACCAGAGGCTGCTGTGGCACCTACTGCTCCTCAGTGCATCTGTAAAGTAAAGGAAGAGGCAAATAAGCAAAAAGGCTGCTCGGACTTGGTACTGACCTGAGGATCCCAAATCCTTCCAAGTGTTACCAGCTACCCCACATTATCCAGTAACAGTAGACACCTTAAACAAAACAATACTCTGTCCCCCACACAAATCCACAGCCATCTTCTAGGTACACCTTGCAGATGCAGCCATCAACAATTTCCCCATTCTTCCCCTCTACCCCCGTCTTTTAATCCCAGCACTAGACCAAAACCAGTATTTGGGAAAAAAAAATCCTCCATGAACAACACCCTGCTTCTCAGATGGTTCTTAATTCTGATACAGCATTTCAAATCCTTTAGTCTAATGCTTGATCACTTCAAGACTATCTTCCATTGTTCTTTTGCTTGTGCTGTACTGGGTAGCCTTTCAAGTATCCATACTTCCATTTACTTCTCTACATTTCCATTAAAGAAAATGAAAGCCTTGTTAGTTTACATCTAGAGTCATCAAGTTCAGTCCCCCCCAGGTCACCATATCATATAATCCCATTCATAAGCATATCTTAAAGCTACTTTAATTTTTGCCTCCACTGCTCCTCTTGGACTTTCATTCATCTGATAAGAAACACTACAATTTCCAACCTAAATTTATTCATAATCAGCTTATGAATATTTATTTTTATGCATCACTATCCCTTTGTGTAAATAACTCTACTCTTCATAAATATATCAGATGGGTAAACACCAAGGAGAGAAAAATCTCATTCCATCTCACAACCTTCACTTTACTGTACCTAAAAAGTCAAGCTCAAACTCTAGTCTGGTCTCATAAACAGACTCTTCATTCCCCATCTCCATTTGTCTTGAACACGAGTGACCAGAAATGTGCATAGTATTCCAGATGAGGTCTTACGTAATGCCTTCTGGAAGGCTGTTGTTGCTGAATGCCTTGCATGATACCACCTAGGATTGCATTTACTTTGTTCATGGTTCACAGTGGTGTTTATCATGCTGCCTATGGCGTGGAACAAGTGCAGTTGGAAATTTCTCTTCTCCCTGCTATCCTTTCCTAGCACATCATCCACATCAGAGGTTGTCAACCAGGGTGCTATGGCACCCTGCAGTGCGTTCACATCTTTTCAAATGGTAACACAGGGTACCACAACATGTAAGCACTGTTAGGTGTGCAAACATGAAACACAAGATAAACCAGAGATTTCAAATAGGAATTTATACTGTTAAAACTATTCTGACCTGCTGCATTCTGAGTTCTTTCCAACACAAGAATTGCTATTATTTTTTTTTAGTCAAAAAAGAAAAACAGAGCTGATACTTTTCAAGGGGTGTCTTAAGCCTACCTTGGGCTACCATAGATCTAAAAAGGTTGATAACCACTGATCTATAAACTCCAGTGTTGTTCTTCAGTCTCACTACCACTGCAAGTATCTTAGTAAAGGTTTTTGGGGCTATCCAGTCCAAATGAAAAAAACCTTGTGCTGGTAACTGTCCTGATACATCACAAAGGTACCTTTCTTTGATAGGACAAGACAGTGATATGAAAAGGAGGTCTCAAGGTTTAGAGATATGAGGAAGTCCTGCTAGTTCCAAGAGAAGGGTCTGGCTGGTCAGTGTAATCATCTTGAACTTGTAGATAAAGGAACTGAACTTTAAGATGCGGCACCAGTCATTTCCCCCGCCCCACACACACACCTTTCATACGAGAAGGAAATATACTGTCAAGTGTCTTTTGCCTTGGCGATAGAAGAACTTCCTTGATGGCCCTCAAAGATAGTAGCCATCTTCAATCCTAACAAAAACTCCATTTACAGGCTCCTTGACAGTGGGAAGGATGTTTGTAAATAGGCTCTATGATGAACTGGCTGATATAAATACCAATGTGTTTGGTTTAAGGCCCACTGTTTGGTTGCAATACATGCCCAAGCTTGCTGTAGATGGCCCACGTGGTCCTCAGAAAGAAAGGAAGAGGAAAATGGAACACTGTAACTGTTCACTCCCCAAAATTATTGCATGCTGCCTGGAGAATTAGGGGACTTTCTATACAAAATGTATCCTCTTGAGAAAGCCCCAGTATTTTCTCAGAATCTTGGGGATGGTACAAGAAGAATGGACCATGAGACAGGTGCTAGGGTGGTCTCTGGCTGCATAGATATCCCAAGCCCATCAACATCAGCCACTCAAGAGGCCTTGCATACACTGATAGAATCCTGTCTATACATCTGTGTCTAAAAAGGCTGCCCTGCCCACTGATGAGGCGCTAATGACCTGGCCATGTTTGCATTAAACAACAAAAAATCCACAAAACCACACCACCCACCTATCCCCTAAGCATGCAGAAGGTTGATTAACATTACGAGGTCCTTTCCAGGTACATACATTATTTATATATACTTCCTATACAGACTTCTCTAACGACAGCAGCAGCTAACAAGATGAAACAACCATGTAGCCTCTGGAAAGATAAGAAGCCTGCAACAGGGTACTGCCCAGGAACGGCTGCAAAGCCCCTGGGAGCCTCTTAGCCCTTGTCACCTCTGCTTTTTTGAGGGCCATCTCCCCTTCAACTTTCCTGCCATACCTTGCTGTAATTATACTTTTTGAAAAAGAAGACTGTCCCATGCCAGATTTCACGCTCAAGAATACAGGCGTTCCTACTCATTGCTTAAGGGCTAATTATGTGGCCTTGTCTCCCCTTCTAGCCATGCTCACAGATGTTACCAATCACTCCCAAGCTCTGGCCTGCATTCTCTCCCCCTCCTGGGCTCACATCAAGGCACTTTGCCTATCTTGGCTCTCCCAGGTGTGGCCCTGGGTCCCTAACCCTGTTTCTGTGTCTTGCAGGCACTGGCCCTGTCTCTGCCCCTCTCTGGGCTGCAGGTCCCTGACCCTGTCAGTTTCCAGCTGTGGTCCTTGACCCCTATCTCCAGGCCTAGCCCTATTGAGCTTTCTAGCCTGCTTGAACCCTGGCAATAGTTTCATAGTTTCATAGTTTGTAGGGTCGGAAGGGACCTGAGCAGATCATCTAGTCCGACCCCCTGCCATGGCAGGAAAGAATACTGGGGTCAAACAACCCCAGCAAGATGTGCATCTAACCTCCTCTTAAACACGCCCAGGGTAGAAGCCTGCACCACTTCTCTTGGAAGTTGGTTCCAGACCCTAGCTGCCCTGACAGTGAAGTAGTGCCTCCTGATATCTAACCTAAACCTACCCTCTGCCAGCTTGTGACCGTTATTCCTGGTCACTCCTGGCGGTGCTCGGGGGAAGGGTGACTCCCCCAATGCCTGCTGATCCCCCCTGACTAGTTTATAACAGGCCACAAGATCCCCCCCTCAGCCTTCTCTTTTGGAGGCTGAACAGGTTCAGGTCCCGTAGCCTCTCCTCATAGGGCCTGCCCTGTTCCCTGATCATACGAATGGCCCTCCTCTGGACCCTCTCCATGCTGTCGACATCCCTCTTGAAGTGTGACGCCCAGAACTGGACGCAGTACTCCAGCTGCGGCCTGACCAGTGCTGCATAGAGGGGGAGGATCACCTCTTTGGACCTGCTTGAGATGCATCTGTGGATGCATGACAAGGTGCGGCTGGCCTTCCTGACTGCCTCTCCACACTGCCGGCCCATGTTCATTTTGGAGTCAGTGATGACCCCCAGATCCTTTTCCGCCTCCATGCTGACAAGAGGGGAGTTCCCTAACCTGTAAGGCATGGTGCCGGTTGTTCCTCCTGAGGTGCATCACCTTGCACTTGTCTGTGTTGAAACCCATCCTATTCTCGTCCACCCACCCTTGTAACCTGTCTAGGTCTGATTGTAGCCTGTTGCATCCTTCCAGTGTGTCCACGTCCCCCCACATCTTAGTGTCATCAGCAAATTTGAACAGGGTGCTTTTTACCCCCTCGTCCAAATCACTGATGAAGATGTTGAACAGTGCAGGCCCGAGGACCGACCTCTGTGGAACCCCACTGCCCACGTCCTTCCAGGTTGAGAAGGACCCATCCACTACCACCCTCTGGATGTGGCCCTCCAGCCAGCTGGCGACCCATTTGACTGTGTGGGTGTCTACACCACAGCCCCCCAGTTTCTTAATGAGAACGGGGTGAGAGACAGTGTCAAAAGTCTTCCGGAAGTCCAGGAAGACTATATCCACTGCTACCACCGCATCTAATGATCTGGTGATCTGATTGTAAAAGGCCACCAGGTTGGTCTGACAGGACCTGCCACTGATGAACCCGTGTTGGTTGCATGCAGTCCCCTGCTGGCCCCTCCTGGATGTGTTCCAGCATAATTTTCTCGAACAGCTTGCCTAGGATTGAGGTAAGACTAACCAGCCTATAGTTTCCTGGCTGTGGCCCCTCCTTGACCTTTGGCCCTTATTCCTGGGCCCTAGCTCTGCTCCTAGGCCAAAGAACTATGGGCTTCTTGGCCATGCTTGTTCTCCTGAAGTCAGTTTGGTTCTCTCCGCCCTCTCTGGGCTATGGGTTCCCTGACTGTTTTTCGCCCCTCCTGGGCTACAGGTCCCTGTTCTATATATACTCTTAAAAGTATACGGCTGGTTTCGACAGAAAGTCTTCTCAGCTACCAAAAAAAGAGCTCAGTCCATTAGTCACAAAAGATTAAAAAAGAGTGAGCAAGTCAAGTAATAACCATAAAGAAAAAAGAAATATTATCATCAGGTATATCAGAAACCGTCTTGAAGCTAAAATTAAGTTGGATGCCATTCTGTTCCATTCAGTGTGCTTTTTTTTTTTAATGGAGAAACACGGAACTGTTTCCTATTCAATATGAACTTTTCTGCTTCTTCTAGCTGTTTCTTAGAAATAGTATAAAACTTCTGAAAACCCATGGAAGCTAGTTCTGACTGGTCACACACTGTGCCCTGTTTTTATGGATAATCCTATGGGTAATGAATATTTATCTTAAATATTCTCTCCAGTGACAGTGCAGTGCAAACATCCACTCACAGAAATTTTAATTCTTGCATGCTTTTCTTGGCACATAATATAGTTCTTTATCACACACTTAGCACTTGGCATGTTTATGTAGTCAGAGACAATGCTGGCTAGGGTGCACAGTGATAGAACTGACAAGGATAGCATGATAAATAAAATGGAGTAATTTAATGGCTTAAAGCTCAGCCATTATCTAACATTATCTATCATACCTCTAACATTACCTGCAATATTTGCTTTGATAACATTTTTAAACTTTACTGCATGCCTATACTTGTTTATATAGGACTTGTATCATGGTTTTGGAAAACAAATAAATAAGAGCATGTTACCTTGTACTAATTTGTGTGTTAACTTGTTGTACAAGTTCTTTAAGTGGAATTGAAATGCTGACACCTCTGTATGCCTCTAATGACAGATCGAGAACTTTTTGTCTAGTACGTATTTTTAAATTTATTAATGGGGTAGAAAGTACAGTGGATGGACCACAGCAGGTTGGAACTGCACGTAGTTGATGTCTAAGCCAGTGTGCCAGTTATCAAAATATTTCTAAGGTCTGGGATGTGTGTGTGTGTGTATTTTTATTTTATATATAGTTTTATTTTATATATAGTTTATACCTACAGCAGATGAAGCTGCATCAGTATAAAGGTGTCTCACAGTGGCATAGTTCATTCCCCCTGAGCACAGGTATGGCTTTCCTGGTGTAAAGCACTGTTATACTACTGAAAGCATTAATATGACAGAATTTGCACTGTCTTATACTATTTGTTATCCTAACTTGCACAGAGACGAGGCCTACTAGCTACAGTTCTGAGTTAAGGAAACAGTGTATGAAACTGTCAGGTAACCGAATAAAATCTGACAAAGCTCTGTAGTGGAGATATGGCCTAAGACCAGTATCTAGTCACTAATGACTACTACTAGTACCAGACATTTTTGAAGATGCTGAAAAGTCTGCACTATGCTATAACCCAGATCCAGGGAAAGTTTCTTTGAGAACTCAGAATCCCAACTGACAGGCTGGTTTGTAGCTTGAAGCAGGTGAACTGATACCCTTATTTTAAAATATTTCATAACTTTTTTGGGGGGGGAGGGGAGAGGGGCAGAAGGGAGCTGGCTTTGGATAAATAAAATTGGAAAAATTATCTTTCTATTGCCAATTTTTTCAAAATAACAGTCTATAGATCAACTATGGTTTACCTATGAACATGAAATGGTTATAATTCAGTTTTAATAAAAAACAGTCTCACTGGAAGCATGCATAAAGAGGTCATTAAAAACAAAACAAGTTTTCTTTGCACTACTGTAGGCAATTTTATTAATGCTAATAAGGCATAGTATGGTATTCGCCAATCTGACTTTTTCCACAGGTGGCTTAAAATATCCCATGCATGGGAACACCTGAAGCATGATGTTTCCCAGGCCAGAAAACTTAAATCTTTTTTTTTAAAAAGTGTGGTCATGGTCAGAAAAAGACCTAAATATTACCCCACAATTTTCCACATTTATTTAGACAAATTAATTCTGTATCAAGCTTATTCAGTCTACTTGGTAGATGTGAGACTATGGCAAATGCTGTTAATATAAACCTTGGTTTCAAACTCTAGTCACATTCATTCTGTGTATTGACAAAAAAAGAGACTGAAATCAAAACTAACCTACAGATTTTGTAAGAGGGCTTTAATTTTTGACCAGTCATGCTTTATTTTGCACTCTTCCTCCACCTCTCCCTAATAAGTCCAATTATGAAAAGTACTTCTCATCTGCTCTACCCAACTTTGTCTTTTTATTTATTTTTTAAATATCATGGGGTAGGACAGAGCTCAGTCAGATAAATACTTCCAGCCCTCCAACATCATTAAGTTTCCTAAGTCAAGTGCCACCACAGATCCAAGGCAAGGCTGGCATGGTAACTGTTATATAACCCACTATAACTCCAGCAGTAGCTAGCAGGTCTTTTGTAGCAGAGCAATAGCAATAACAGAAGAATTTTTAAGCCTCAAACTTCTTGCCTCCTCATATTTTTTTCAAGACTTATTTACCTCTGGCTAATTTGGAAGATCTGAGCATTATTATAAGCACCAGTCTGTTTATACGAGTGCCCATCATTCCCACAATTAGGACCAATTTTCATGTATTTCATCAAACATTAAAAGGCTGCCAGAAAATTACAGAAAATGTAAGAAATTAGAAAAAAATTAAAACATTTGTAATCCATATTATTGATTTTTTTAAAACTCTACTGAAAATTGATACAGCTCACAGAGAAAACTGGACCTAATTAAGGTTGCTTTTCTTCTCTCCTCTGTTAAGACACCTAGACCAGTTTGCCAGTCCACAATTTTACGACCAGCTTTCCTCTCAAACAGTCCCGGAGATTGCCTTTATTTGGTAAAGGCCTTCAAATCAACAAGAAATGATTAGATCTTTATAAGTTAAGTAACTATAGACTAATTACCAGATCTTTATAAGCTAAACGACTTGGAAACTAAATAGGTGCCATGCAGTACCTTGAAGAAACTCAAGACTACCACATACACTTTACCATCACTGAAACTATTAAACACCAAACTATTTCCCCAATAAGCCTTTCCTCGTCCACACAGCCCCTAATGCCCAACAGCAGGGACTATGGGCATCTACAGAAGTAGCATCCTGTGAAGGGACAGTTTAATAACTAGGTCGATGGGATACTGCTAAGTGGGAAGAATTAAGATGGTTACATGTGGTCTCTTAGATAGATAGCTGTGGTAATGACAGAAATGTGTCCTTGTGAAGAAAGGAATACAAGCATTATACAAACATTAGATAGCTTATTTGGGGTATTATAATACAGGTTTCCTTTGCTTTACATAGGTTCTGTAAGTGTGAATTCACTCTTACGTGATCAACGTGGTGGCCTACAGTTAACTGCTTTGTGTGATGTATTGTGGGAATGACGCGCACCAAAATATAGTCTCCTGCGTGGATCACTCGTTGTCTGAGATGTGTGTTTCTGTAGTTGGCATCCCCATTTTGGCTTCTAAGTGTCCCACTAGCTTATCTCCACCATGTTACAGTTCTTGAAGCCTTACTCAGCTACCCCCAGCCCCACCCCACTGGTGTTGGAGGGCGATGTCAGCCCTTTGCCTGTTGATTCTCCTATGGATGTTACCCTGCCTGTACCTCCTACCAGTGATTTGGAGTCTGACACTGAAGACCCTTCACCACCCTCTCTTCACACCAACTAAATACTTACCACCACTCTGTGCTTGTGCGTACTGTCTGCTGTTGGCAAGTACCAAAATAGTCTTGTCAGTACAGTCAAATAGTCGGGTCAGTACAGTGGGGGTCTTGGAACGTATCCCTATTTGTTACACTGTAAAGCAGGTTCCCTTTACGTGAATTTGAGTTATACAGTGTTTTCCAAGAAAGCATATACTGCATAAAGTGAGGGAAACCTGTATGTAGGAACCCTAGCCACCCAAAAACAGAGTTTACAGTCTGCGGGAAATTATTTTTTTTCTTTGTTTTAATTTGTTTTCAGGACAAACAGATTAAAACCAAGAATTTTCAAAACTTCTCATGAACCAGCAGTTCCCCACACCCTGCAGCTGCTCAGTGAAGTAGACATTTTTATTAGCAGGCATGAAACTGATGAAAAAACTCAACTTTACTGAGCCACTACAGAGAACTCAGGATTTATGATGCCTGGTCAGCTAGCAATGAGGCCTGATTCAGAGCCGCAAATTTTGGAAGACCATTGGAGACCTTCCAGCTCTGAGTCCCTGGTTCTTCAAAGCTGGAAGCCTAGAAGCACTGACTGCCCTGGCTCCACGTGAGGTTCTTGGGGCTTCCAGAATTCTTTCTGCAGAGCTGGGGACCTGACCAAGATGGGAACCTTGGTTCTAGCTCCACTATAGAAAGCTGGGAGTATCTGTCACAGGGCTGCACAAAATGGCGGACCTTGGAATGTAGAGGGTTTTAGCCCTGGTAAAGTTTGACTTGTCCTACAACTACAAGTCCAGGAAGTACTGATTTCACAGGACTGGGGCAGTCTGCCACAAATCCAAGGATGGGTTACACCTCAGATTCAGCAAAAAGGATCCAGGGAACTTAATATATTTTGAACAAAACATTTTGGGGCTCAAAGTAGCAGTTCTTAATCCAGGTCTGGTCCAGTTTTGGTGCAACCAGAGATTAGGTATCATGCAGTTCCTTGGGGTGCCAACCCTCCCCCCAACTGTGTGTGCTGCACCGACCACATGCAGCCCCTGCCCCTCCACCCTGCACATTAGAGGGAAAAGTGGCTGCAGGGTCCCAGAGGGAAAGGTGGCTACAGGTTTAACTGGACACAGCCCCTGAGCTGCCCATTGGACAGTCTTGTCCTAATCAAAAAATATTGGTGCAGCTCCTGACAAAGAGCAGAAAGGAGTACATATACAGCATGTATTTTTCCACTGTCAACTTCTAGTATCCTTACCATAGTGCTACCCCTACCTACATAACAAAACTTATTTAAAGCAGAGGGGGCCAATGTGTGGCATGGCTACCACAAGTGACACGGGCAGCCTTGTGAGGCATGTGACAGATGAGGAAGGGGACAGGCAGCTCAGTGGCAGACAAGGATGAAGAAGAGGGCAGAAAACAGAGCAGCAGCTTGTTCAGGAAACTCAGGGAAAGGCAGATTGGGTAAGGAATAGGTAGCAAACTCATCCAGCCCCACAGGCTGGATTAAGCCCACAGATGCCGTGGCCCTGCATGTTGAATCCGATGTAGGTGCTGCATGCAATCACACATCCTAGACCAACTCCACAAGCTTTGTGCAGCATACATACCAGCTGTAGCATGGGACTAGTCCAAGGAGCATGGTGGATGCAGTGCCTGTGCTGGACTGCCCCCACATGCTGCTTACAGTCCAAAGGGCCACTCTGAGACCTACAGACAGCACCATGGGTCATTTCTTTGACTCCTCGGAGTTAAGGGAAAAGGATCAAAGGAGTACTTGGGGAGGGCGTGGGGCTAATTTGTGGCATACCTGTCAAAAAGACTGTCCCCAATGACTAGTAACAGCCTTTATTTAAAATCAAGCAGCAAATTCTACCACTTAAACTCAGGTAGAATTTAAATGACAACTGAAAATTACTTTTCAGTTTTCTAATGGAGAAGACTTTATTATGAAAGGTAGTGCACCTAAATGCTGGCAGGTCTCCAAGTAACTTGTTTTTAAGTGAAAAAAGCTGAGCAACTGCAATGCCTATGAAAGATAATAATCTTGTATAATTTCCTATATAGAAAGTGTGTAAAATATTTTAAAAAGTGGTAATTAATATGGAAAAGGATGCAATTCACATGTGGTCATTTGATATTCAATACATAATAGTTTAGTTCTCATTTGTACTGGCTACAGTTTCTGCAGCTAAAATTGTGGAATAATGCTCCATACAGCTTGACACATTCCACAACTCAGTGGAAAATCTGAGAATTAACTTTGTGCACTTTTGACTTGTTCCTGTTCCATCTACAGTATTCTCAAATTTCTTCTATGTTCATATCAGAACTTAAGCAAGCCAAGCATTATTGTGTCATTTTCCTGCCTCTTGCCAGGTAAGTCTACTATTTCTCTTGTATATTTTGGGTTGTTTGGTTTATATTACAGAGTTCTGGGACCAACAGGATACTCCCACATACAGGCTGGTATTTCTGTACTCAGCAGCCTACAACAATCAGCAGCAGCTTTGAAGATTTGTCAAAGCTTCCATTATGAAACCCCACTTAAATGGAGTTTGTTTATAACTAGGGCTGGCATCTTTAAGGCCTCTTTCTTTCTGCTCAAGATAATGTGAATTATCTTACATGCTAACCTAGATCCAGGGCACTAGAACTATAGCATGTGCAATATGTAAGTATTTATCAACCCTGATTTTGCCCGTTTTTTTGTTGAGTGAGAAGCATAGCTAACCAGAGTTCAATTATAATGATTAGGAGTGCACTGATAAAGATCTTCTTGGCCGATACTGACAGCTGATTATTAACCAGGCATATTGGCCAATACCGATCTGATAACTGATTTACAGGAATGCAGCCTGGCAGCTTGGAGAGCAGCTCTGTGCAAATAAGTCTGTAGAGGGGAAAGGGCATGGAGGAAGGAAGGAGCATGGGAGGAGAGAAGATCAAGGCCCCCACAGTGAGGGAGGGAGTGGGGCAGGGGCATGGGTGCTGCCCAGCTAGAGCAGTGAATGGGACCAGGGGTATGGTGCAGGACAAAGCCATGGGTGCCTTGTCCAGGGGATCAGCATCCTGGCATTTAAACATGGTGGTGGCGGGGGAACTTGAACTAAAGCTTTAGTTCAAGTGCCACCACTACCATTTTAATGACAGGAATGCTTTTAACCAGAGCGGAGCCAAGTGGGAGCGAGGGCAGATGCGGGCTGCCTGCTGCAGGCTCAGGGCTCTCTGCTCCAATTCCTTTCCCTCGGGAGCCCAACGCCAGCCATGTGTCCCCTGTCCACCCGGCAGCAGGAGGCACAACTTGCCACTCCACTGCTGCCAGGAGGGTAAGAGGTGCGTGACTGGCGTGGGGCTCCCAAGGGAAAGACAGCAGAGTGGAGAGCCACAAGACCACAGCGAGCAGCCTGCATCTGGTCTGCAGACATGTCCCGCCATGCCTCCTCCAGGGGGTGTGTGCAGGAGGCTCCCTCCCACCCCCCTCTTGGCTCCATCCTGCTTCCTGCCCTGGCCCCATGTGCCCTGACTGGGCAGCACCTCAACCCCTGCCCCACTCCCTCCCTCACTGTGGGGGCCTTGATCTGCCCCATGCCCCAAGCTCCTTGCCCTCTAACAAACTTACCTGCGTGGCACTGCTTTCCACACTGCCTGGCTGCATTCCTGTGTGCATGCACACAGCATCCAGGGGCTCTGGCCAGAAGGCGTATTATATTTATCAGTGACATTATTAGCTACACCAGCTAAAAAAGGCTGATAGCTGGTAATGTTAATTTTCCTTTTATTGGTGCCAACCGACATGCGACAGATATATCTGTAGACCTCTAATAATGATAGAACAAGAAATGATTTTGCAGGCAAGATTTTAAATCCAAACTCAGTAACTTACATATCCATATAGGTCAGTAACTTGAGAAGTCCAGAAATTGGCAAAACCTCAATCTCAACTCATTTATTAAAACAATTCAATTCAAAATGGGTACAGAGTTTCAGATTAATTTAGGGGATATATAGAAGCAGCACCTTCTCTGAGCTTAAAGCCACCTAAGATTTAAAAAAAATAAAACTTTAACATGAGTCACATGGGATATTTTTTAAATAAAATTTACTACCTTAATTTTTAATTCTTGAAAAGAGAATATTCAAGCAATGCCTCCTAGTAGTTTTGATAGTCCCTTCTACTGTGGGACCTGGTGATTGCAAAAGCAGCAATACTGTAGTCAACCGATCCCCTTCTACTCAATCTTGTTTAGGATGTATTCACCTACTACAGTCTATTAATTGACATTCTACTCAGAATGAGATAAAACTGCCAATTCCAATAGAAGCCAGAAGCTTTGAACACCTATTTATCCTCAGATTACTTAAAGAGCCTCTACCCCCAAAACAGAATGGAAAGAATAGTAGATGAGGATTGTGGAAAAAAACCCAAAAAAATTCCTTAATTTCCCAGTGGAAGCACTTCTTGAGTTAAAAATGTGCAAAGGAAAAGTTAAACCAACCAGTAATAAGGAATTCTTGTAACCAGTGAAACATACTAGAGGAAGTGTGCTGTGTTCCTTTCAGTCTTTACATCTTCAATTATCCTTCTGCTAAAAGCTATGCAAAGGGAACAATTCAAGTCAAACTTCTGAAGTAAACATGAAGATAACCAATTTTCTATATCGGCTGGCTGAGGCTTATGCCCTTTAAGATGAGGACAGGGGTGGATGGTAGTGGTGGTGGGTAGTTGTGCAGTTGCACACCTACCTTTGATTCTTGTTCTACCCTAAGTTTACAACCAACTGCCTGGTAGTAACAACAGCATTTCCACTCAAGCAGCAGTGAGGGAGTCAATTGACTTCATGGTTCCCTTCTAAAGCAGGGGTGGGCAAAATGGTCGATCCGGCTGGTGATTGCATTCCATTTCCCAGCAGCTCCTGCCCGCGTGGCTGGGGCTGGTTTCCATGGAGACCAGAGCAGCAACTGTGCTATGATACTGCAGGGCCAGGGTTTCCACGGACACCAGCCCCAGAAGCACTGGCAGGGTGTGTGGCAGGGTGGGGAGCTGCTCCAGGGCTGGGCTGGGATCTTGCAGCACAGTCCAGAGCTGGGGCACAGCCCCAATCCACTGCCTGCAGGCCCCTGCCTGGAGTATACAGGCTGCAGCTTGTGTCTGTGCTCCAGTCTGGGCCACACTGCCACCACTGCAAGATCCCAGCCTGGTCCCAGGGCAGCTCCCCACTCTGCCAGTGCTGCTGGGGCTAGTTTCCATGGAAACCCTGGCCCCCTGCTATCAACTGCTTCTGGGGTCTCCATGGAAACTGGCCCCAGCCACACAGGCAGGGACTGCTGGGAAATGGAGTCCACTGCTGGCCAAACCCAGTCCAGACTTTGCCCTCCCCTGTTCTAAACTCTTTCTTTTACAGATGTTAACAATTCTCTCCCATTTAATGCTCTTTAATAGTTCCACTAATCAAGCTATCCCTTCTTCTGAAATTCTGCTGTCTGTTAGCTGCTTCTGATAAGGTAACTACTTTTTCTCGGCTCTGCAGACTGTTTTTAACTCTAGCTAGAAACATTAACTCGTGTGGAAATAAGTTTCAGTAAAGCATTGGATATACTGTCAAGATGCTTTAGAAGGCATAAGATCTGAAAGAGAAATGTTAATTTAATTTCTAATGATCCCAGGAATAATGAAACAACATCTTTTGATTAATTTTCCCTAATCTGTTTTATAGATAATATATGATATAGCAAATTAATGCATATTTCAATGAAGTCATTTTTGCTTTTAGTCTGATTTTAATCTGAATAACATTGCCCCAGGCCCTAGCTTATTACTAAAGCATCTAGTTTCTTTTTAACTGGAGAATTGTGTTATATATGATGATGTACCATCCTATCTGCACCCCTCTTTTCAAAATTGTAAATCTGCCCTGGAAGAGGCAGATCACCAAAGGGTCTATATGCATCCCTTTGGTGATGTTAAGAGCAGCCTGTGCTTCTTCTATAATCAGCTTAGCTCTTGAGTAGTGGCATGGATGAGGGAAGTCATGGGAAAAAGAAAATGAAAGGATGACCAGCTGATCAAACACAGAAAAAAACCTGCTCTTGCCTGCGATAAGTAGAACTGCATAAGATGCAGAAGTCTCACAAAAAAATCTACTGCTGGTTTTTTCAAGGAAACACTTTAAAGAATAGCTGCACAGCTCTGAACCACCACCTTAGAATGACCTGCCTTTTCCAGAACTTTTGAATGAGATGGTTTGAAACCGAGTCATGTTTAAGGATCAAAAAGGCAAAAACAGATTTCAGTGGTTTAGAAAAGTTCAGATTTCATTTTAGCCTGTTTTATAAAATATTGTTTTAAACAAAACAAGTTTGAAACTGATGCAGTTTGTGCTAAAATGTAAATGTTAGAGTATGCTGATTTTTTAGTCCTTGGATCTTGTGTAACCTTTGCTAGTAAAAGCTAAGTGCAGAGAGGACTCAGTGCAGGCAAGAGGTACTGTTGGTTCATCTGAGGTTGCAAGAACAGTGTTTCCAACAGCTTCTGCTTGTGCACTTTCCCAGGAGTGGCGTTCTACCTATGGCAGACATAGCACACAGTTGTCAACTAAGGGAAAAACAAACACCTTCAAGAGTAAATTGGATGCTTATCTTGCTGGGATCCTACGACCCCAGCTGACTTCCTGCCCTTTGGGCAGGGGGCTGGACTTCATGATCTCCCGAGGTTCCTTCCAGCCCTAATGTCTATGAAATCTATGAAACCCCCCCAGCTGTATAACTTCTCCAAGCAACTGATCTAATCTAAGTACTGTAGAAGCTCCCTCTTAAATAACCAGTACTTGAAACCCATTCCTACAAGACTGAAGCAGGAACCTTTTTGCCTACAGTCAAGAATTTATTTGACCTTCATTTCAAGAAGAGGTTTGGGAAATGATGCCAACACCTCCCGTTGATCTAAAGACAATGGGAATTTGAATTATTTTCCAAAATTCCCCAAGTATCTCAAGGCCCGCAGAAAAAAAAACAACTTTATAGAGCTATATGACAGAAACCCAGAGAGCAATACAGCTAGAAAAAGAATACAGCAGCACAGGTATGAAAAAATGCTTAAAGTGGTACATTCTTATTTTA
Organism: Crocodylus siamensis; assembly: GCF_052110815.1. Taxonomy (NCBI): domain Eukaryota; kingdom Metazoa; phylum Chordata; order Crocodylia; family Crocodylidae; genus Crocodylus; species Crocodylus siamensis. The sequence goes on along the minus strand of NC_143395.1, from coordinate 117,313,162 downwards.
ATGATTCAACTAGGAACCTTTCAGTTTTATAATTTAGACCAGGCCACATGCAGATACTTGGACAGATGGTGCTACAAGGTCAGTCACTTGCATCAGGATCAGAGAAGTTGAAGATGAAATTCCTCAGGATGTGAAGACTGACCATGCATAAAATTTAGTTAAACTCTCCTAGTCAGCATCCACATACTTTTCTCCTCTCAAAGGAAATGTTTATGATTTAACTTGGTAGTTTACCTAAAAATACTTTAAAAAAAATTAAATTGCATGGACAATTGTTTTTGCACATCTTTTAGAAGTACTTTTGCGATCCTGTGGCCAAATATATTTTACAAACTTAGCCGTGCAGATATGTGAGTTACCTTTCAGCTGCATTCAAAACGAGAGAAAAAGAGAAAAACACATGCATAACTTTTATACACAATTGTATAAAAAACACATTTTACACGAAAGCGTAAAATGAATCAGCCTTTGCAGGTAGGAGAAAAACAAAACAAGATTGGCTTTAATTGTATGCTGCATCTTTTTCTCCCATTGCTTGCTTTGTTTCCTTAAAGACCATTAGGTTCTCAAAGGAAGGGACTGAATACTACTTATATATTTGTAGCACATTGCACATGCTACTCTAAAACAAAGGACAAGATTTTCTGGGCACAGATAACACAGCAACACTCCAAATTAAAAAAAATGTTTCTCAGAGTGGGAACATGAGTATCATTTGCTGTTTTTAAATAGAACAGAGGTAGATAGGAAAAAAATACACAAGCCACCTAACAAGACATTACTTCCTTTGGATGTAGATAATTTATGGAAACAGAGCATGAAAGGTTTCCTGGTGAAAAAGTTACTTTCTGATTAACTTCAACTGATACATTTGATTAAAACAACCTCATGTCCATCACCTTTAGAATTTTTTGCCTCCATTTAATCCTGTCTTCAATCAAGATATATCCTCAGTCTAGACTGATTCTCAACTGGGGCGCCATGGTCCCTTTTCTTGTGCAACGTTCTCTGTGACAAGTGACATGTCACTGTGACCATGCGCACAGTCTGGGGAAGATAACCACAGTCCCATTCACTCACTACCCTGTTCTAGCAGCCCATAGGCACTTCCAGTGCAGCACCTGCAGTTGTTGCAGCAGTGAGCCCAGCTTGAGAATGACCAAGTTATTTTGACAAACTGCCAAAATTTTCCAGAGGCATAAAAGTAACAGAATGAGAACAGCAATTTTTAAGTTTGTATCTCAGCCAAATCTGAATGGCATTTCATGAGAGAAGGAAAAAGATGTCTGTACTCCAAAGGCATTCTTGTTACCAAGTTTTAGAAGCCTGCTGCAAACAAAGGAGGTATTAGAGAATTTAAAATATGTCTTTATAACCCTTTATAATGGAAATTAGGTAACCTAAATATAGAAACTCTAACCAGCTCTCTCAGTCATAATGCTGCTGTGTATTCTAGCCACATTACCACCGTATATTTTGTTAGGTGATATTATCAATCTGAATTGTCACTATTCTAGTTTTTTACAAACTCACCTGGGATGCCTTTATAAGATTAATTGCCTTTTGCATGTCATTCTTATGCTAGTCCCCCAAAAACACTATGCTGTATACATCATTAATAAAACTACTGTTGCCAGAATTACGCTATTAATAACCTCTAACTCAAAACAGCAAGTAATACTTTAAAATGAAGGGCAAATAAAATTTATCCACACAGCACAGAAAACTGCAGAAAAAGTATATAGGAAAGCTGTCCTAATTTAGGAGTTAGGGAGGGGAAATATGCTTTATTAAGAGTTAAAAATTCAGCATAGCTAGAATTTTCTGGATTTGTGAGAATTAGCAGTTAAGCAGATTTCTGCTTTATCCAAAGAACAGACACAGCACAAGTAGTTATAATACAAAACTTGTTTGAGAGATTCTGACAATTCGACACAAGGATGTTAACAGATCTTTCTAAGAATAGAAATAAAAGCTTTGTGAATTTTCACTGAATTTTTAACCTGCACCCAGGCCATCTTCAATGCAGCTCATCAGAAAAGGAAACACCATTAAGGAAACACTTGTGTAGCAGAGGAGACAGAATTAAGCTACTGAGTTCTAGCGCACCTTTTTGTGGCCAATTTAAGGATGGTTTCACCCCCAATGACATGGCCAAATTCCAGACTGATTAATTACACTCCATTCCCTACCTTAACTGCTGTCAAGTATTAAGCAGTTCTTAGCCTACTGCAGTGCTTTCTATTTCCATGGTGAATGAATCAACTCTTGTAAACATATTGCATACATAATTATGTATAGGAACAGTAAGGCTGCAATCAAGTATGCATTATTAAGAAGAGTCCAAATTAATGATGCCTTAACATCAGCCTCCTGACATGTGCCCAGGTGTGAATCATAATACTCTTGCCCAACGCTGTGGAAAGCTAGGAACATGTCCTCTCTCTTGTGTCCAAATCCAGTCCTTAAACACAGAATGTTAAATTCAGTAGCTAGGCACAACTCCGCTGATGCAGGACATAAAGATAAGGTGAGTTTTAAAGGAGTATACAAAACAGATCTTGAATTAGGGTTGCATATGGAGAGACAACCTTAATTCTGACATTTCCTAACTTCTGAGTGCTTGACTTTTTTAAATCTTAATTTTGTTAATAGCTTTTTAAATGAAATTTGCTTTAAAGAAACAGTGCAAGTGTAAGACAGCCAGTTCTATCCTGTGGAACTGGACTCTCTGGACAGGTCAGCAGCAATACTGGAACTCAGAACTTTTAGATCTAGATAATAAACCTCTGTGGCTTGACCTAAAAGATTAGCAAAGAATACGAAGTGGCAACATATGAACCGATTGCTAGAGATGAAATTAGAATATTGGGAATTTCAACATCTAGGCTCTACCGGAGAAACCTTTTTTCTCTTCATTCTAACTTCCCCAAAACAAAGTGCATGTCTTATTTGGGGGGGTGTATGTGAGAAAATATGGTAACTGGCTACAGGCTGGGCCACCGATTTAGCAATGGGCTTTTGCAGCTCAGAGGAGCATTCCATATGCAGATGACCAACGAAAAAAAGAGGTATATGAATGGCTATAGAGTACAGAAAAACAAACTACTCCCCTGCTAATCAGAAGAATGTAATAAGATGAGAACACCACTCTACAATGCGCTAAGACCAGCCTGCTTCATGCTAGAGATGTGAAAGGTTAAATGATTGTTTAACCAACAAGTAAAGATTAAACGATGAATCATTTAACAGATAAATGCACTGATAACTGGTTAGCTAACTCATTACCCTTTAGCTCTGGGTCGGCACAGTCTGGGTGGGGGGGAGCCACCAGATGCCCCAGCAGGAAATCAGAAGGCAGTACAGCAGACAGGAGGTAGGAAGGGAGGACTGAGCAGAAGGGGAAGGAGAAGAGGACTAATACCCATAGCCCAGGGACAGGCAAAATACAGCCCACAGGTTAGAGACAGGGAAGCAGCAGGGGAAGGGTGGCAGTGGCGGTAGTCGGATAGGAGGAAGAGGCAGCAGCAGCAAGTGGGAGTGAAAAGGACTTGGTAGGAGTGTGGGGCCTGTCCTACTGGGGCCAGGGCGGCAGGAGTGCGGAGCCTAGGTTGGGGGGACGTGGAGTCTGCCTAGTTCCATCGCGCAGAGCTCCCTGGGGCTCACATGCCGTTCCCAGGTTCTCCCCCCGAGCCATGTCCCTCTAGGGAGAGCCGAGTGCAATGCAGCCAGCAGCCTGGCCCTGCTCACCGCTACATGCAGGTTATGGGGAATGGCAGGAAGCTCCATGCTATGGAGGCATGTTGGCTCTGTCCCCTCCCTGCTGCCCTGGCTGAGCCCCATATTCTGCACCACTGGCTTTATTGTACATGGCTTGGGCATGCAAGCCCTGTGTGATGGAGCTGGCAGCCTGGCCATGTGCAGGCTGGAGGTTGCCAAGACTGTATGCTACTGAAAGGCTCTGCCTGCTACTACTGGTGGCAGGGGCTGTGTGCTATGGGAAGAGCATGTTTGGGGGGGGAGGGGGCACCCCCCCCCACATGTACCCACACACTCCAAAAAACACATCCCCACAAACCCCCCATATCCACACACACTCACACAGCACCCCACAAATCTATACCCATTCCCTCATCATCCCCGCAATATAAAAGAGCAAGACTTCATTTTGAGCCATTATGCAATCACCTCTATATACACAAGGCCAATACACACAAATCAGGACAAAAATGTTTTTTTAAATAAAATTAAAACATATTATTATAGGTGTTTGATTTTTAGTATATGATTTGGTTTTTTTCCCCCTGTTTCCAACCATCTTCCCAAAATGAGTACTTCTGGGGGGAAGGGGAGGCACTTCCAGTGGCAAAGTGCTAGTCCTAAGATAGTGAATCGGGGCAGGGCACCTGTCAAGGGGGTGGGGCTACCACTGTGGCCCTCAACCGTTCACCAAAACTTGTTAAGTACCCTCCAGCCAAAATAATTGTCCACCCCAGCAGTCTGATGACCAGAGATCCAAGTTTTCTGTTTCCTGTGGAAAAATGTGGATTTCCCCCTTTAAAGGAGAAAAATGCAGATTTTCCTATTTGAAGTGGGAAAACACAGGTTTCCCCTCTTGCAAACAGCTTTCTGCAGGCTGGCAGTTTCAGCTTCCCTGTCTGGAGGAGGCAGGGGTGGGGCCCAAGAATCTGAGTCAGCAAGGTCAGATGCACTTTTCCTCCTGCAGCCTTTGGAATAAGTAGGACTGGGGGTGGCCCTGTGGGTCAGGTGTGGGTCATACTGCCAGGGGAGCTGGGGCCTGCAGGGAGAGTGGGAGGCAGGGCTAGGGTGTGCAAGTAGCAATCCTGTCCCATGCTGCTGGCCAGCGCCAGGGCAGGTGTGGGCTGCCTCAACCCACTATGGCTCATCCCAGCAGGTCTTGGGCCTGTCATTGGGGGCACTGCCAAACTGGAACAGCGGTGGCAGCAGCTTGGTGTGGGAGGGAGTGCACACCGCACCCCTGCCTGCCAGGCTGGATGCCTTCAGGGCAGGGACTCTGGGGGCAAGTGTCACCCATCCTCTGCACCAGTGGCTGCTCCCCACTGCTCAGCAGGGTGCAGGAAAGGGAAGGAAGAAAGATGAGTGAAACGGTTAACATGCATGTTACCCTGCCCAGCCCAGGGCCTTGCCAGCCTTGCTGGCCCTGGGGGAGCATGGCCCCTATATACCCAAATGCTAGATAGGACAGGAGCTGCCTGCAAGACCCACAACCACCTGCAACACTGCCGCCTAGACCACACATGCACCAGCACTGCTACATATAGCCCCACCCTGGGGAGAGGGTGCTCCTGGTCCCAGGAACCACTTGGGGGGGGGGGGGGCAGAGAGGTGGCAGCAGTGTCTATGCATGTGTGTGATGGGCTGAGGGTGACAGCAGGAGGTGGCGGAGGTGCTCTCGGTAGAAGGAGCTGCCAGAGCCAGGCCTGGAGCCCCCCTCAAACAGCCTGTGCAGGGGGAGGCTCTTAGGGACTGCTAGGGCCTGGGCACAGGTGCAGGGAGCAGAACGGCAGGAGCTGGCACTGCTCAGTCACAAAGCAGCAGATGGGACAGCTGCAGCTGAACCCAGGGCCTGGTGCAGGGGTAGAGCTGTTGCTAGGAGGGAGCAAGTGGGGATCAGGCAGGGGCTGCAGGTCAGGAGTGAGGGGCAATGGCACTGGCAGGAACAGGGCACCCACATATCAGTACTGCTCAGTACCACAAGCAGCTGTGGGGGCAGTTGCAGCTGAGTGAAGGGGGCAGGGGGAGCTCTGATTTTTTTATGATAAAAAACCAAAATCAAACACTAAAATATATAGTTAGTTAGAATTCATTTTATTATAATGATTGAGGCACTGGCAGGCTTCCATTGAGGCACTGGCAGGCTTCCACATGGCTTCAAAATTCTAGATGCATCAAATAAGACATTGTGTTAAACTAATACCAACATATCTGTATATAGTGGAGTTTCATTTTAATCATGGAAAACCATGGATTTGCGGGGGGGAGGGGGGAATGTTATCAGACAATTTGCAATTTTTAAACAGAGAAAAGCAAGATTGCTGCTAATGATTCAATTAAAGCAATTAGCTGCTCCTTCACAGGTGCTCCCTCCCTCCCCAGCAGGACTTCAAGTGGGCTATATTGTCTGGCTGGGCTTGCCTCCTTTCCCCCAGTCAAAGGGCCCTGAGTAGAGCCAGGAGTAGCACCAAGTAGCAGCTGTGTCCAAAACCTGCTGAATTATCAGTTAATTATTTAACCAATATAATTAGAGGAGAGTAAATGACTATTTTTAAAGCCATAATTACATCTCTACTTCATGCAAGCCAGGAAATCACCTAGCAGCAAGGACTTGTGATTAACATCAAACCAGACACCATTTTACCCAGAAACCTAAAAGCTTCCAATGAAGGAAATTCCACAACTTCCTATGTGTGTCATTAAGAAGGGATTAAAATGGATCATCAGCAGTCAGGGGGAGAAAAGGGGGAAATTTGTGTTAGAATTCCTGATGTGTCACCTTGGGAAAGGAAAAAAAACTCCCTAAAACTACTGTACCTGAAACAAGTTTCTGCTTTATTTAAAATGTATCTGGACAATGGCTGTTTGTTATAATTACAGCTGTACCAAACAGCGCCATTCCGTTTCAACTTGCGTTTCGACATAACAGCATTTTGTTTCAAAACTGCTGTTCATTTCGTTGAGACAGTTTTGCTGTTTCGCCCATAGGCTATAATGCAGAAACTCAAAACAGCCGATAACTGTAATTTGTGGCCCAATTTGGATGAAACTTGCAGGAATGGTAACCCCTTCTGAGGAGGAGAATAGGTACAGGGGTTTCAGGGAAACTGCACCTCCAGGTCTTGAAAGCAAAACACTCATGTCACGTGTATGTGTTAAGCCGCAGTGGAGTCAAAACTGCAGGCCTTACTGAGGCCACAAAACCTGCCAAGTTTCAAGGAGACAGGTGCAGGGGTTTGGGGGAAACTGCACCTCAAGCTGCAGACCAGCAAAACTTGTGACATGGGTGACACCATGTGTTAAGGTGAAGCAGGATGAAAGCTGCAGGTTTACTAGCCCCTGTTGAGGCCACAAAGCCTGCCAGCTTTCAAGGAGATAGATGTAAGGGCTTCTGGGGCCGTGCACCTCTGCCTGCTGACAGGCTAAACTTGTGTCATGGGTGCTTGTGGGACTGCATCTGTCTTGGGGCAGAGGGGGGTGAAAACTGCAGGCCTGCTAGGCCCTGCTGCAGCAACGAAGCCTGCCAGTTGTCAAGTAGATAGGTGCAGGGGGAGTCTGGGTTCTGGGGCCCTGAACCTCTAGCTGCTGACAGGCAAAACTCATGACATGGGTGGGTGATACTGTATGTGTGTTAAGGTACACCCTCACTCAACTGACACTAAGGTAGAAAGCAGGGCAGTTCAAACAATGTTCTTTTATGCAGCTTTTCCATGCCCGCCTCAGAGCACTAGGATTGGAAGAGATCTCAGGAAAGGATGACGGTTGCCGGCCAGCTACACAGTCAATAACGAGAGCAGTCCTATCCCCCCCGTCCCCCATCCTTCCCCCCTCCCTCTCCTTACTTTAGTTTCTGTTCCCCTGCAGGCAAGCCCAGCTTGAGCTTTGAAGCTCAAAATGTTTTGAAACTTTCAAAGTGTTTTGACTTGCCTCGTTTCGTTTCAAAGCTTTCTGTTTCATTTAAATTTTGCTGTTTTGAGCTCAAAATGAGTCGAAATGAAACTGTTGGCAAAATTTCACACAACCCTAGTTATTATGACTGCGCTCCTCTTCCAGCTATGGGGATTCCTAACTGTCTGGGAATCAAACTCACATTTCAGTCAAGGATGTCACCATCATCAGCCAACTTCTCTCCATCCCCATTATGCTACACAGAATTTGTGTACAGAGGGTTTACATTTTTAAAGCAATACCACTAGGTTACTTTGATCTGCTTTGTGTCAGGGTCATCCAAATGATGTCCCAAGGGTTGTATGTGGCCCCTGAGTGATTAAGTCATGGCCCATGGATGCATACCTTAGCTTAAGTCCTTCAGTCATAAAAGCATGAGTCTTTCCTATTTGAGCTCTAGGACCCAGGTTCAAATCCAGTTAGATGTACCCCCAGACTAAATTATTTCATTCTGTAGTGGCCTGTACAGACTAATTCCCTGCTAGACAGGAAAACTCGAGCTCATTAGGAAAGGAAGAAGGCTCCTGGACTACAGCTTGCAAGGAAGATTGGAGATGAAGGAGCAGCTCCCATGAAGTGAGTTGGCCCAGGGCTATGGGAACCCTGCACATGGGAGTTTTGGACCCAGGCACTAATCATTTTCACTGGGAAGATGATTAACTCATTAGGGTCGATTACCATGCACAGTTCCATGCCTACGCCAGGTTCAGAACCAGAGCATGCAGAGCTGGTTTTAGAGGTCTCTAGAGCATGTTAAGCCAGAGGACGGTGTGGGTGGCAGGTTAGGAGCCACATACAGGGCTCAAGGATGGGATTGGGGCAGTCATTCATGAGCATTTGGGGGAGGAGTGAGGGTTTTGTGTAAGGGTGTAAGGGAGGGACTTATCAGTGGGGTGGAAGATAAGGCTCTGTACTGCTGCTTAGGTCATTGGATGCAGGAGCTCAGGGAAGAGAGGCCTTAGGGTTGAGATGCTGTAGCAGGCAAAGTGAGTTATGCTAATGCTTTTTAGCAACAGTCCAGGCCTTTACAGAACTGAGCAAGAAAACTAAACAGAGTGCCTTCTGTGGCATTGGGAGATGCAAGTGTTGTGACTGAGCACTAGGTGAACAAGGCACAACAGTTTACCTATAAGGAATGTGCCTGATAGTGCTGGGGGACTGGTGCACTATATAAGGAATGGTTGGCATAGAGCCAGGGGATTGGACCATTCAGGATGAAAAAGTAATGGACAGAACAAAGGAATATGTACGTGTCTGCATGCTGTGACCCCGGGAGGACAGACATAACCGCTGGGTCCCTGCTTAAACAGCAGGGAGCCAGGAACTAAGATCCCATACACCCAGTGAAGGACCAGAGACCTGGTACCCCAAGGTCGCTGCTGTACTGTCTAAGGAGCTGCTTGCCAGGTAGTATTATGGGGAGAAAACTTGTAATATTGTCTAGGAGTTACTATTAAAGTTCATTCAATACCACATTGGAAGAGTTCTTGTGTCAATCCTTGGAGGGCTCTGGTAAAAAAGAAACCTTAGTATTAACAATTTGGAAAGCCATCCCACACACCCAGCAGAAGACCCACGGTCTGGTACCCCTGAAGGTTGCTGCTGTAACAAGGACTTGCTAGGTCGTATTACCAGGAGGAAACCTGTAATACTGCACAGGGGTTACTATTAAAAGTTCACTGGATACCAAATTGGATAAGTTGCCATGTTAATACTTGGGAGTGTGTCAAAAAGAAATGCTAATGGTAACAATGTGACTTCAGGCAAAATGAGTGAGGCCCCAGCAGCACTGCTGTAGTGGGTGGGGCATGTTAGCTCTAACCCTGAATAGGGGCTAACCCTGCAAACCATGACCAGGAACATGACTGTCCTTCTAGGCCAGGGCAGGCAATAATTTTGGGCGGAGGGCCACTTACTGAGTTTTGGCAAGCCATCAAGGGCCGCATGATGGGCAGCCAGGGGCAGATTAAATATTAAATTTTCTAAATTTTTTAGGGGCCCTGTGGGCCGGATAGAATGACCTGGCAGGCCGCATCTGGCCCCAGGCCACATTTTACCCACTCCTGTTATAGGCTTATGGTGGCACCTTTGGTCCAGCCTGACCCTATGCAGCCCCTGAGCAAACTGCTTCCTATAAAATGGCTTCTGGATGTCAAGTTGGATGGACCTACTTACCATCAGATTATCAATCCTTGTACAGATTACCCTATTAAGGCTATCTTGTAGCTTAATAGGGTAATCTGGTGGGTGGGAGCTTCTTAAAAGGGTAACCTACATAGCCGTATACTAAGTAATGTTGTCAAGTTCTCCATCTTAAACACTTGCCTCTTCCCCATTACAAGGCTTCAGAGCAAAATATCAATTTTCTTTACTACCAAGGTAATAATTACAGGGCAGGAGTTCCAAAAGTATGTGAAGTGATTTGAGTGGTGAATTCCCATATGAATTCTACACAGGAAGGAAAACTGATAAAGCTGTTCAGATGGTAAATAGCTAGCAGTCTGAACCCCAAACATAGGATAGATTATGTACAAAACCCATTCAAAAAAAAAATACCATACACAAAATTATATAATTAAAAACTGATGCCTTTTAAACATGCAAAATTACTTCCAAAGACGACAAAGCACACTCCATTCATGTAAATGGGATTTAGAAGGTATTCGCTCAAACAGTTGCTAAGCAGCAACAGGCTATGGGCATCGGATTTTAGTCTTTCACTGACCACATTGCCAGGGAAAGTTTTGCAAAAACATGTATAAAAACATTTACTCTCAGCAAGTATTAGGCAACAATTTAAAACAGGTATAATGCCAAAATCTATGGACAAAAGTCCTAATTACTAAAACAAGTATAGAAGTTGCTGGTGACTGGGTAACATTTATCTGTATTTTAATAGTTTGAAGTCAAGAAAAATGCAACATGATAGATAAAACCCCCTTATTTTGGCAGTGCTTTTTCCCTACAGACAGAACAGGCTGTCCCCACAAAACTAGTATTTACCAAACGTGGTTCTAAGATCAAATTACACCTTCTTTGGCATTCACCAAATAGTGAGTGCATGTGTCACAAAAAGCCACAAGAGATCTGAAAAATATTTAAAGGGAAGCTCCAAACCTACCGTTTATTTCCTCCACTTGCCTTCAAAAAAAGGGGGGGATGGGGAAAGGAACGGAGCAGCTTCTAAACAAGCACTGCATACAAAAAAAAGACGTGGCTGATTTATTTTAATAATTCAGGCTTCAACAACAGAGAATTAAAATCTAAAAAAAGGTCAGAGAAATAAAATTTAAGATCATTAATTCAGGTTGATGGCATCAGGAATCATGGTTTTCTCTGTTTAAAAATCCCATATCCTCCGATTAAAACAAATTCCAAAATCCTCTGATAGAAAACCCAAAGTCCACGGATTTTTGTAATTAAAATGAAATACCACTATATACCTATAGATGGAACAATGTTTTAGTGATATATTTACAATTTTAAAGCAATTTAGAAGCCTACCGGTACCTCTGTCATAATAAAAAATTGTAAATACCTATATAATTTGATTTTGATTGTTTTATACTAGAAAAATCAGAGCTCTTCCTATGCCTTTCATTAATCAAGACACAGATCCAACTGAGGCTTTCCCCACAGCTGCTTTGTGGTGCTAAGCAGCACTGATACAGTGGTGCCCTGCCCCTGCTGTTACCCCTCACTCCCAACCCACAGCCCCTGCCTACTCCCACTCACTCATGCCCAGCAGCAGGTCCCCCCTGTGCACCAGGACATGGGTGCAGCTGTGGCTCTCTCATCTGCTGCTTTGTGGCTCTGAGCAGCACCATCCCTTGCTGTTCCATTCCCTGTGCCCAGGCCCCAGTGGCCCCACGATCCTCCTGGGAGGCCCCAGACTGGGGCTCAGGGACTGGGCTGGGACTCCCTCTGGCTGAGCAACACCCTTTCCTTCCATGCCAGTCTCCCCCAGAACAGGCTGCTCTACGGGGGTAGGGAGGCTCCAGGCCTAGCTCTGGTGGCTGCTTCCACTCACCCACCATCTCTCTCACCCTGCCACTCACACTGTCCCACCCCACAGAGGCTGCTGCCACATCAGTCCCCTCCTGTCCATCAACCTCACCCCCACTGCCACCTCCAACCCACCCCTTACCCCTCCGAGTGGTTCCTGGCAGCTCTCAGCCACTCCCACACAGCTCCTGCACTCGCAGAGCAGGGAGGGAAGCCACACGTGCTGGACTCAAGTGCCTTCCCTGCAGAGGCTGCACTGTGAAGAAGGAAAGCCCCAGACGCTTTCCCCTGCACGGGCTGTGTGGGAGTGGGAGGGAACATCGATGATACAGGCAGCCACACAAAGGCTGCACCCCTCACTCCGATGTGCAGTGCTGGCCAGAGCCATGCCTCATTGGGCACCTGCACCCTGAGCGCTCTGCCTGCTGCAGCACTATGGGAGGAGTGTGGCGGTCCCCACACCTCCTGCAAACCTCCCTCACACCAACACCCTGCCCTCAACCCTCAACATATATACAACTCCCCAACATACTCTATGCCCCCCCAGACAGCCACACCCCCTCACCTATACCTACTCTACAACTAAGAATTTATTATTGAGTTACTATGCAGTCACCTCTATATACGGTAAACAAACACAAATCATGACAATTTTATTACAAAAAACACTTTTAAAAATGTCATAGTAGGTGTTTTACTTTTAGTGTATAATTCGATTTTTTTTTTCTGGTTTTAAGATGGCAACAACCCCTCCCAAAAGAAGTATTTGCACGGACTTCCAGTGGCAAAGGTCAGGGGTTAAGGAGTGGGAATTCCAGCCCAAGATGGCAACAAGGGGGTGGGGCAACTGTCAAGGGGCAGGATTACCCATGCAGCCCTTGACAGCTCACCAAAACTCATTAAGTGACTCTCCATCCAAAAATAAATGCCCACCCCTGGCTTAGGTGGAGCTCTGCCAGCCTGCAGAGAGCCGCTTGCAAAAGGGGAAAAGTGTGGTTTCCTACTTCAGAGCGGAAAATCCACATTCTCCGCATTTAAAAGGGAAATTGTGTTTTTTTCCGTGGGAAAGGGAAAACCCAGATTCCTACTAATCACCCATCAGTCATGCCAACCATCATACATTTCAGGCCTACAAGTGAAGCATTCAAGCAGTACATGTTTGCTGAAGATGTTTTAAAGAAAGTCACACTAGTGATTTGGTGGAAGTTGCTAGCACAGCACCTGGAACCAGAGTTTGCTGAAGTGCTGACCCAGCTTTTACAAGCAGTAGCATCTTTTGCAAGCGCAGGAAAAAAAATTTTCTTCACTTGGGACTGGGTCATCCAAAGCTGAGAAATTAACTCACAGTTGAAAAAGCAGGAAGGCTTGTTTTTCTCTTCCAGTCTATGAATAAAAACAGGGAGGAGATGTGATTTAGGAGTTCTAAGAACTCAAAAGCAAGCAGGTACATTTTTTAAAAACAGCCTAGTTAAAAAAAAAACAAAAACAAAAACGGTCTCATTTTAAAGAAGCAAGTAGGAAATTAAGCTCAAATGACTTTTACCTTGGCATTTGAGAAATTTCCCCCAGGGTGACCTGAAATAATTGGTTTCTTAATTCACTAACCAAAGTTCATATTATAACTACTATAACAATCAATAGTAGTATTTAATAAGTTAGTTGTAAATGTACACTATGTTTTGATACAAAAAAAGTTTGTGTCCAAAACATTTAGGTTTTGCCTAATAAGTCTGAAGAGCTGGTTTTGTGAGTTTAATTAAATTCAAGTTGACATTTTAATGCAGCTTGATATAAATATGAGCAAAAAGTTAATCATCTACTGAATAAGAAATTTCACCATTTTATCTGATACTAAAATATAGGTTTTCAAACCATCCAAATAAGTGACACACACACACACAGCTCCGGGCTCTACATTTTAACAGGGATGTGTAGAAACTGCAGAGGCAAGAAAGAGAGATGATAGATACAAACCATGAGAGGAAAGTTTGGGAGAACTAGGTGTGCTTAGTTTGGAGAAAGTGATTAAAAGGGGAGGCTATGATAGCAGTTTTTCCCAACTACTTGAAAGGCTATCATAGAGGCAGAACAACAGTTTTTCCTGTGCCTTGGAGGGCATGACAAATAGGTTATAAAACTGCAGCAGATTATATTTAATCTAAATCACAGGGGGAAAAAAAAAAATCCTGTAACCAGTTTTGCTACAAGACCAGTCTGATAAAGGAATCTTAGAGAAGTTGGAATTGCTTCTGAAGGAGAGTCGGGATAAGCATGTCTGGGACAGCTGAGGAACAGTACATCCTGTCTCTCTGCAGAGGCTTAGAGCAGATAACCCTCAAGGGGATTCCCTTTCCAACCTTACAATGCTAACTTAACCAAAAGCTGTATTTAGAAAGTCAGCTAACAATGGTAATCAATAAGGCATTGGATCATTTGTACCCGTCAGAAATGCATGATCTTATCTTTTGTATAGGGACCTTTTATCATCATCACATATTTGTTGTTTCAAAATCAGACCATTTCAATATGCTACCTGGGGATTGAGATTAAATCCATTCTGAAATGGAAAATCATGCAGAAGGAAAATTCATGCTTGGAAAGCAGAATACTCCTAGAAAATATGTAGCGTCATTGCTTCGGGACCTTCTGGATATCTCAGACGCTTCCAAACACGTATGAAGACATGGCTGACCAACCTGCAGCAAAGTCAGCCTCCCCATTTGGCAAGCTGTAGATGTGGGAGGCGGTGGGGGGGGCACAGTGGTAGCTATACCAGAGCAGAAAGCAGAGAGCAATTTAGACAGGTAGCATGTGGTAGGGAGCAGAAAGAAGAGCAGGCAGGGGAAAAGGATCAGTGGCACTTAAGGAGGGCACAGGACAATCTTCAGTATGCATGCCAAAAAAGGTCGTACTAAAAGCAGAGCTTTCACAGCACAATACCCAAGACTAGAGGTGCACTGATAGAGATTTTGAGGGCCGATACTGATAGCCAATTTTTAGGAAGGCACATCAGCTGATACTGATATGATTTCTGATGCAGCTGGTAAGTCTGTTGTGGTGAAAGGGGAGGGAAGGGGCATGAGGGAGTAGATCCACGCAGGGCAGGGCGGGCTGCAGCTTGGGCTTGGCCCATGGGCTGCGCTTTGCCGCACTTGGGGCAGGTGGCAGCACTGGTGGGAGGGGAGCTAAAAGGAGCCACCTGAAAATTTGCCATAGACCCCACCCCAAGTTCAGCGCAGCACAGCGTGGCCCCTGGCCCCAGCCTGCACAGTGCAGATTTGCCCCCCACTCCACCCCATGCTCTTCTGGATGAGCGGTGGGAGCAGCGGCAGGAGCTGATGGACAAGCCATATGTAGCAGCAGAAGCCCCCTTGCTTCCCCCCCCATACCCACCCCACCCAGCTGGGCAGCACCTACGCCAGCCCACTCCTTTCCTCACTGCGGGGTGGGGGGATGGGGGGGGTGAGAGGGACGTTCATCTGGCCTCCCCATGCCCCTTCCCCCACAACAGACTTACCAGCTGCATGCAGCTCTCCATGCTGCTGGACTGTGCTCCTCGCTGTCTCGAGCTGTGCCGAGGCCGCACACATGCATGGGCATTTATCAGCCAAATTATCAGCCACTTCAAGCTGATTTCCGATAGTCAATTTTCTTCATAAATTGGTGCCAATCCAATATAGGACCAATGTATCAGTGCACCTCTACCCAAGACTACCTTTGCCCACATGATAAAAATCACAGACAACAGCACAGTTGCAGGTACTAGATGTCCCTTAATTTTAAACCACAAAAAGGGCTTGCTAGTAGAGTATTCGGGACATTGAAAGCAGCCTTCTTTGAATCAAAATTCACTAGATTAGCTAATATTCAGGGTAATCTGCAAGGTCTATTTGGTTTGCCCAGTCTTTGAGGAACAGAAGAGGAATCTGAAGTGCTGGCCAATGTAACGGGGTGTTACTTTTGGTTTGTGGTCACTATTCAGAATTTGCTCTTGTAGTTAATTGAGAGAACTACAAGAGCTTGCGTACAGAAAAATATCAGTGTTCTAGCCAAAATGAAAGATTACCACTTAGGATAAATGTTTTCTTTACTTTGAACAATATTCACCTTCATTCACTGTGGCTGCTTGCAAACATTAAAAAAAAAACCCCCAAAACTACAATTTACTTTAAATTCCATGTAAAAAAGTATCCAGGAAGATATGCAAATAGGTAGAGTAAGCAAAATGGTGGGTTACACAATTTGTGAGTTTTCTAACCCACACAAACAGCCCTTCTAAAGATTAGGGAGAGGAGGCTTCTAAATTTATTTTTGTTTTATATAGTTTTTAAAGTGTAAGCTTGCTTTATGCTAAGCAATGAAAATACTGCTGACTGTTTTTCAGAAAAGATTAACTGCCAGTAGAGAAAGGGGAAAAATCACTTTTTCCAATACCATGTATTACTGTACAGAGCGTGCCATGCTTCTTGGGAAAGTGTGGCTATCTATATATACACACTAAGTCATAGTGCTTTACAGCTTTGCCTCTGTAAACACATGTAGGCTAAGGGCCCTGCTGGTCAAGGAAGTACCTTGCAATGAAACAATGTGATTTTAGATGTACCAAAAAGTTACTTTGAATTCATACTAGTGTCACTCACTACAATGCTAGTAAAAAGGTTAAGATGGATTTTAAACACCCTCTCCCCTCCAATGCTACTAAAGTAGCTTCTTTCCAGTAACAAATGGAAACTGCTACGCTTTCCATAAAATAAAAAGTTACCACCATGTTGCAAATGAATAGCTGGTTTTGTTAAAGATAGTGGTATAGTTAATTCCTTATGTAGGGAAAAATGATTAAAACATTTTGAAATATTGAGGTTTTTCCTTATTTTCCAGACCTTCCAGAAAACCTATTGGCTGATCTTGGAGGAAACACACAAGTAAACAGCTTTTAAGATAGTATCAACATCATTTAATTCCTGACTGATGGTTTATCAGAATTAAAGGAAACTGCATTTTTAAAAATTTCAGTAAAAATATTTTAAGTCAACAATATGAAAAGATTCATATTTATGGAAATGAAATACCAATGAATTATACCTTTACTTCTGATAATTCATGAATTTGCAGCTATAGATTCACAGATTCGTAGAGTTGGAAGGGACCTCAGTGGGCCATCTAGTCCAGCCTGGCAGGCAAGAAAAGAAACACCATCCCTGGGGTCATGTGATCCCAGCCAGGTGCGTGTCCAGTCTCTTCCTGAAGACCCCCAACGATGGGGCAAGCACCACCTCCCTTGGGAGCCCATTCCAGTTTCTGGCAACCCTGACCATGAAGAACTTTCTCCTAATGTCCAGCCTGAACCTTCTCTCAATGCTATGTGCAACTGCAAAACTCCATTCATTCATTAACGAATCTTCACAAAATCCAGACACTGGGGAAGGCAGGTTACGTATTGTTTTCCAATTTAAAATGCTGAAACAGGCAGTATAACAAATCCCTCAATGTAGTTATCTAGAGAGCTGAAAGTGGCATGAAGTTTCAGGGTTGCTGGTTGTAGCTGTTTGTCTAAGGATGTAGGCAGACAAGGTTCTTTGGGTAAATCTGGTATCTTTTATTAGGCCAACTAAAACAGTTGGAAAAATTCTTCTTTGCAAGCTTTCAGGTACAAACATCCTTCTTCAGGCAGCCTAAACAAGGGTGTTTGTACCTGAAAGCTTGCAAAGAAGAATTTTTCCAACTGTTTTAGTTGGCCTAATAAAAGATACCAGATTCACCCAAAGAACCTTGTCTGCCTTGGGAAGCTTCAGCAATGTTTGGCTCCCTAAACACTCTTCCCATCACTCACTATATACTGTGCCTCATCATCCGTGTTATGCAACATCATTGACTAAGCATTCCTAAATCACTTCAGTGGGAGCCACAGAGGATACAGCAGCTTGTTCTTGCAAATTAGCTTGAACCAGAAATCTTCCATAAATAGCAGGAAGCACCGACTCCTGCACATTAACTGAGTTAATAAGTAATAAAAGCACATCTGGAGAACTTTTCAAGGCATTGTGGCATGGATTTTAACCACCACCGCTCCTGTTTTAAGTTGATGGGATTTATCTGGATTTCAGCAACATGATTGATTTTACTCCCTGGTATTTCTCCAGGGTTTTATTCAGCACAGAAGCAAATTCCATTGCATGGCAGACTGGCTATAAAAATAGATATATTTACTGTAATCCCACATAGGTTATATATATGTACTACAATAAACCAACAAATGTCCCAAGATTTACAGTATTCCACGCTGGGGAAAAAAATAAAACAAGTCAGTAACTCAAAGATCTAACAAATGTTTCAGTTGCATTAAATTCAGCTCTATCCTCTGACCAGTCAACCTACACAGGATTGACAGTTCCAAAAAGAGACATACTTGGCCACATTCAAGTCAAGTTGAAGGTAGTGTAGCTTTGCACCTTATAGACCAATCAAAGGGTGTTTGCATGCATGTGTGTAGCACAATTTTTTATGGGCTGAAGCTTGCTTGATAAACATTTCCAAAGTCAACAAGAGATGTCAGTATCAATGCCACCAATCTGAAGCTAAATGTAATAGTATCTAAGGTTAAACCAAGCTTGCCTTGAAAATTTCTAATGCATCACAAATCTTAAAAGTCAATCCTACAGTCTGTAACAATACCACAAGCCTATTTTAGCCCCCTGAAACTGGGAGCCAAGGACTCAGCTGTGCAAATGGCCTTTTAACTCAGTTGGATACAGCATGGTGCTAATAATAACACCAAGGTCACAGGTTCAATTCCCCAGTAGGACTAGACCATCTCTTGGGCCAGGTACAGACGTTACCCTTTTACTGGTATAAGCAACTGGAAACCAATCTATAACCATAGGAGAACAGAAGTTTGGCACAAAGACTGGTTTAAAAATGGTAGAATCTGGTTTAGGATTTGCAACCTCACCCCAAAGGATGGATTCATGTTCTGTTCACTACCAACCTGAATTACAGCACTTGCAGAAAACTGTACAACTTAGATGGATTCTGCCCCAGGCTTTTTAAATACCTATACATAGCCTTGAAGTCCCTTCCTGCCTGCCTTTTCTATAAAAAAAAAAAAAAATCTTCTCATCTGGTACAGAAAACACAGCAAATTCACAAATCCATAAGCAAGTATAGTGCTAACATCAATCATTCCCTTTGGATAACTTGCCATGCCTTCTGCTTTGACAAAGCTAAATTTACATCAGAAAAAATGTGCCAAATGGCCAGTGGTGCTCTTTATTAAAGCTCTGAGAATATTAATGGATGGAGAACCACAATACCAATTTAAAAAAAAAATACTGAACACTTTCAACCCTCTTTCAGGTGAAAATTTAAATTTTTTTTTCCAGTAAGGAAGGGGGAAGGGAAACTGCTATTACAAGAAACCAAGTGGGTCACCACTACCCACTCCCCAGTTTCAAGGGCATATATTTTTGGGTTCTCCTACCCTGTGTTAATGCTATACTACTTTCTGAAGGAACAAAAAACTTAGAGCAAGTTGCATCCTTATCAGTTTCTTTACTGAAGATCAATAACACTGAAACTCTTTACTGTTTGGGAAAGCTATAAAAAGGCAGAAACACTTGCCTACGGAGAATAAAACATTATTTGCTGCTTATGAGGTTTCCTTCAGAAACAAAATCCACAAATTGAATATTTAGTGAAAACATTAGCACTGCATAACTGTGGAAGGTTCTCTCTAGCTGCTGGCAGCAGGACTGCAGGCTCCTAAAACAGCAGAGAAAGGTTTCTGTTGTAATATTAGCTAGCATTTCCCAACAGATTTGTACCTGTCCAAACAACATTGCATTAGCATAGTTTACATTTGATAGAACCATTTGAAAGAGTGGCTTATTTTAGCAGCTCCAACTTCTCCCTCCTCACAAGTGTAAAGAGTAAAAAGTCTGCCCAGACTGAAAATGAAAACAAAGTTTTGAATGCTAAATAACAGAACTAGATTAGTTATATTTTTAAACAGCTATAGGTCAACATCTCATTGTCTTAAGCTTGGGACAATAAGATCAGTGAAACCTGGTTACAATCTCTTTCAAGCCAATGTAAACACTCGATATGTTATGAATAAGACTAAGGCACAGATTCAATAGTAAGGTGAAAGGCACAGGTGCAACAGGCAATTCAGCAACACTTCTGATATTTTTATATTACTCCAGACTACTCATAGGTCACTCTTTTCTGTACTGCATTCAGTAAGGTAACCACATTTTACATTTTTCCCCCAATACATGCTAACAAAGTGAAATTATCTGAAGATTATGTGGTCCAGAAAAATCACATTGGATAAGGATTAAAAAACAACAACCCACCCTGCTCAAACCCCTGCCTCCCCACCCCAAAACATTCACCCAGGATACAAGAAATGCAAATAGTGAAGCTGATTTTTTCCTCCAGAGATTGGGATCAGCGAGATGAGAATATTGCTAGCTGACCTCCCAGAAGAGGGAAGCGGACCAAGAGGAAATGCAGAAAAAGAACCAGGTCTTGGGTGAAAGTTTTGCAAAGACAACAAAAAAATTCTACAGAAATGCCCTACTACTAAATGTAAGACCTCCTGTGCCCTAAGCTTTTATTTTCTTATTACAGCTCTTCTAAGAGTATAAACTCTACTAGTTCTACTATTTTCTGTTCCTTTCTGCTCCCCAACTATCCAGAAGTACCTGCACCTGCTTTGCTCTTCTTATACAAGGTAAAGTGAAGCAAATAATTCTGCTGAGGTGTCCAAAGGCCCAATAAATCAGGACTGTAATGGAGACAAAGCTTGTGTAGTTTTGTGTAAGTGGCAACTTCTGAGGGCACATTTATACTTAGCACCTGCCAGCACAATTTATCAGTGTGAAGAGGCACAACCATGGCTGATAAAACTGCATCCACATTAGGGGCCTTTGTCAGGACACCTACTTCCAGCTTCAGCTTTCTGTGTTATAGTGTCAAAAGACATCGTTCTGCCAGTATAAGCTGCATCCACACAAAGGAGTATTTTGTCAGTGTAGTAAACTGATATATCTAAACCAGCAAAATGCTTTTAGTGTTGACATGACCGTACAGCCCATCTTGAAATCCTTGACTAGTCTAATCAGATAATCACTAAACAAATGCAGAGCACCGTATCACCTCATCGATGCAGAAAACCAAGGAACCCCTAGTGGTCTCCTTTTCAGGAAAAATGTAATAGCTCTCATAAAAGCAGCAATCTTATTTTCTCTCTCTTCTTTTAAACAATGTCTCAAAATACCAAGAAATCTCACAAGAATTAAAAAGGCGTTAGGCAGAGGGAACTCATTATAGTCTATACTTTGTTTACTTATTCACTGATATAATGCAGTAAATATGTATTGATCATTCACGCAAAGTTAGAAAGATTATACAGATTGTTTCCTCAATTGTAAAAAACAAAACAACCCCCCACCCCCACCCCAACACTTCACTATATAGGCCAGTGCTGGAGAAGGAGGAAGAGGCAGGCAGAAAGACAGCAGCTGGAAGATATTTGCATATAAAGATACTATAAAATTGAATTAATCCAAGAATCAACAAGCAACTGCTTTTCAAATATCAAGAATTTTGACCCACATTTTCCTTGTATATTTAGGGTAAACATTTAAGCATTAGACTCAAAAATAAATCAATCACTCACTCAATCAAATCAAGGTTGGAAGGGACCTCAGGAGGTCATTTAGTCTACCCCCTCCTCAAAGCATGACCACCCCTACTAAAGTCATCCCACCCAAGGCTTTGTCTACCTGGGTCTTAAAAATGCTTAAGGATGGAGATACCACAATCTGTCTGGGTAGCCTGTTCCAGCACCTTACTACCCTCCTAGTGAAAAAGATTTCCCAATATCTAACCTAAAACTTCCTCTGCTGCACCTCAAGTCCATCGCTCCTTGTCTGTTATCTGCCACTACTGCGGACAGTCTAGTTCAGGGGTTGGCAAAATATGGCCGAGGGGCAGTATCCGGCTCACCAGTTGATCCAATCTGGACTGCAAGCTGCTGTTGGGAGCCTGAGGAGGGAGTTGGGCTGTGGCCTGCACCGCTCTGCTCTGCCACAGCTTAGGCTGGGCCAGGCTGCATGGTGTGCAGACTTCTCCGCTGGCAACATTCCTACTAATGCAGCCCAGTTGCCAGGAAGGCATACAAGGGCACACTGCTGGCTCATATTCAGCTTATTGTCCACTGTCACCCTCAGGTCCTTTTCTGCAGAGCTGCTACCCAGCCTGTACCATTGCATGGGATCGTTCCATCTTAAGTGCAGGACTTTGCACTTATCCTTGTTGAACCTCATGAGATTTCTTTTGGTCCAATCCTCCAATCTGTTTAAGTCTCTTCGAATCCTAGTCCTACCCTCCAGCATGCCTACCACTCCCCCCAGCTTGATGTCATCTTCAAAATTTGCTGATGGTGCGCTGTACCTTATCTCCTGGGCCACCAACGAAGATACTGAACAAAACCAGCCCAGGACTGACCTGAGACACTCCATTTGAAACCAGATGCCAACTAGACATCAAGCCACTAATTACAGGCATACCTCGTTTTATTGCGCTTCGCTTTATTGCGCTTTGCAGATATTGGGGTTTTTTTTGGTTTGTTTTTTTTTTTTTTTTTTTTTTTTTACAAATTGAAGGTTTGTGGCAACCCTGCGTTGAGCAAGTCTATCGGCGCCATTTTTCCAACAGCATTTGCTCACTTCGTGTCTGTCACATTTTGGTAATTCCCTCAATATTTCAAACTTTTTCATTATTATTATTATATTTGTTATGGTGATCTGTGATCAGTGATCAGTGATGTTACTACTGTAATTGTTTTGGGGTGCCACCAACCGCGCCCATACGAGACAGTGAACCTAACTGATAAATGTTGTGTGTTCTGACTGCTCCACCAACATAATGCTATTGCACACTTAATTGACTACAGTATAGTGTAAAGATAACTTTTATATGCACTGGGAAATCAAAAAATGTGTGACTCGCTTTATTGCGATATTCGCTTTATTGCGGTGGTCTGGAACCAAACCTGCAATATCTCCGAGGTATGCCTGTACTAACTGCTAAGCCTGACAATGCAGTTAGTATTCCAATCACTCAAGAGTCTATTCATCCAACCTGTACCTTAAAAATCACAGAATCAAAGGACCAGAAAGGACCTGTAAGTTCATCAAGTCCAGTCCCCTGCCACAGGCAGGAGGTTATTGGGCTCAAACACACTCAGTGAGGAGCTTGTCCAGCCTCCTCTTGAACACCTTCAAGGATGGTGACTGCACCACCTCTGCTGGGAGTGTGCTGCAGATTCTAGATACCTTTATGGAAAATAAGTTTTTCCTAATGTCTAACCTATTTTTTTCCCCTCAATTATTTTGTGCCTGTTGGTCCTCGTCCTCCCCGGGGGTGCCTTTCTGAAGAGTTGCTTCCCTAGATCTTGGTGTTCACCCTTGACATGCTTGTAGGCAGCTATCAAGTCACTTCTCAGTCTTCTCTTGCTCAGACTGAACAAACCCAGTTCCCTGAGTCTCTCCTTATAGGGGCTACCTTCCAGACCCCTAATCATACAGGTGGCCCTTCTCTGCACCCTTTCAAGCTTATCCACATTCTTCCTGAAGTGCAGTGCCCAGAACTGGACACAGTATTCCAGCTGTGGCCTCACTAACGCCAAACAGAGGGGGAGGAGCACCTCTCTGGATCCGTTCACAACACATCAGCGGATACATGCCAGAGTTCTATTTGCCCTCCTAGCAACTGCATCCCACCATTGGCTCATTCATCTTCTGGTCGATTGTCAACCCTGGATCCCTTTCAGATGCAGTGCCAGCCAGTGGACCACTACCCACAGTATAGTTGTTGTGAAGGTTCTTGCTACCCAGATGAAGGACCCATCACTTGTCTCTGTTGAACCTCATCTGATTGTATTCAGGCCATAGGGCCAGTCTGTCAAGGTCATTCTGGATCCTTACACCCTATCCTCAGATGACACCGAGCTGTGGGGAAATGCGGGCGCATCTGCAAACTTAATCATTGCACTTCCCACTCCCTTATCCATGTCACTGACAAAGATGTTAAAGAGCACGGGCCCCAAGCACTGATCCCTGGGGGACACCACTGGAGGTGGCCCTCCAGGACGAGGCGGCCCTCCAGGACGAGGCCATCCCATCAATTACAACTCTCTGGGATTGGCCCCTGAGCCAACTGCCAACCCACCTCACTGTAGACTGGTCTGGGCCGGTACCCTCCAGCTTAACTGAAAGGATCTCATGGGAGATGGTATCAAAGGCCTTGTTGAAGTCTAGGTAAATGATGTCAACCTCAACCTTAGCTTGCTTGAGAAAATGCTGTGGGTGACTGAATCAAAAGCCTTGCTAAAGTCAAGGTATATCACATCCATTGCTCTCCTTGCCTCCGCAGAGCCGGTCATCTTGTCACAGAAGGCAAATCAGGTTGGTCCAGGCATGACTTTCCCTTTGTGAATCCATGCTGACTGTTCCTAATCACCTTCTACTCCAAGCTCTTAGAAATGGATTTCTTGAGCACCTGCTCTATGATTTTTCCCAGGGACTAACATTATGCCACAGTTAAAAAGATTATGCTCGCGTAATTCCCTTCTAGTTCTCCATGTCCCTCCTTTTTCTCTGGGCTGAAAATAGATCTCTTTTAAAACTTGATAGTTTATACACCTGAAACAATTTTAGCACAGAGAACAAGAAGAATTTTCCATAGTTAAATCTAATAAGAGCATTTAACTTGAGATGCTTTCACTGAATTTGAAACATGGCAGTAATACTTCCTTTAAACCACGTTTGAGAAGCAACATTATTGCAAAGTATGGCAGAAAACGGTTTTTTCCCTAATTTCATGGGGGCGGGGATCCTCTGCACTTTTCCTTTTGAAAAGGGTTCAGAGAATCACGCTGAAGAACTGATCCTGTTTCTCAAGGTCTCACCAGCAAGTTTGATCTTGTCACCGGTTATTTACAAAGCCATTGGAAAAGGTTAAGAATCCAAATTTTAGCCACACAAAAATACATGAAGGAAACAAATCTATTCATCTTTGTCAAGAAAAACAGTATTTCTACAAAAACTAAGTGAGGAATAACCTAGTGGGAATGTAACTGCTTCAGGCTTATGCCACACAAGATGCAAGGGGTCACTTTGGAGAGCTGGCTGAGTTTACAAACTTCTTCCCTTACTTATGGCTTTTATTCCTTAACAGTCCAGATTGGACAATCTGAGTTTGCTTAGATTCATCACTGTTCCTGGGCATCCAAATACAAAAACAGTAGATAAAAATACCTTTCTTAAGTCAGGCAGACAATTACTATCTACCAATTAAAACAGCTATTCTTAACCTGGGTGCTGTGAGACCCCTTTGAGCAATATCAGCAGTTAGTTAGGAGTGTCAACACCTACACATGACTCAGAAGATAAACTCAGAAATGTCAAATAGGAATCCAC
Organism: Crocodylus siamensis; assembly: GCF_052110815.1. Classification (NCBI taxonomy): domain Eukaryota; kingdom Metazoa; phylum Chordata; order Crocodylia; family Crocodylidae; genus Crocodylus; species Crocodylus siamensis. The sequence goes on along the minus strand of NC_143395.1, from coordinate 117,287,966 downwards.
AGTGGTAAAAGCATTCTGATCTGTTATACTTTGAATTAATGTATTTACTCAAAATACAAGACAAGGTTTTGCCCCGCAAATGCCCCAGGGAAAAACAAAAACACTTCTCATCTTACAAATCGCATACAGGGAAGCATCAGAAAATACACTGTCTATAATTACACTGCTGACAAAAGCAGCGTGTAAGCAATAGAAACCAATGTAGCCAAAACAGACCAGGTCTATAAAACACATGATCCACATTAGGCACACGTGTTGATAAGAACTTTTTTCCTTAAAAGAAAAAATAAAATTGTTCATGTGCCAAGGAACTTACCACAAGGATAAACTAGGGCAGCTCATCTGAAAGAGACGTATTGTAGCACACATTAACCACAGCCTCCTTTACCACCAACTCTTTCAAGTCACAGTGAGCCACTACACTGCCTACATTTTAACTTCCTCTTCATTCGCACAGCTGAGCTGCACCTTGCTTTCCCATTTCCAATTATTCTCATTTCTTCAGAGCCTTAAACATCTGGCAAACATCACAAAACAGGGTTCCAAACAGTTCACCCAGAATCCCCCTCTGTCCCACCCCCCCAAGCCTGGCACATATGATTAGTGTGGCCCTGCCCTCCAAGAGGTGAAGCTAGACTAGGTTGCCTTGGGCCTCATCTGTGCATAAATTTTTGAACCACCCCAGGACTTGTGACATGAATACCCGGTTTCAATCAGGAGCTAGCAAGTATATGGATACTTTGGGGGAGGGGGATAGGAGAGGAGGCATCTGAAAAACATACATGCACATACTGATCAGTGCTGAGATGGGGTCACCATGGCTTGAAATGCTGCTGACTCTGCCAAGGCCTAGCCCAAGGAACTATGTGGTAAACTGCAAGCCTTTGGCTTTGGACTAATACCATGAATAGTCTGACCATACTACAAATAAGTAGATGCCAAAGTGCTGCTCAGAACTGTGTTCTCAATGAACTAAGTATATAGGTACTATAGGCAAACTCCTATAGCCATTTTTCATTTCAAGGGGCTGCCAGGGGAACAGGCTAGGGAGAAAATTTTTCCATTTACAAAATATAATTAAGGGGGGGGGGTCATTTTATAAAATCAGGGCTGTTTTCCATTTAAGTAAATACAGTATTTGCAACAGGAAAAAAAGGCTCTATTATTTATGCCACAGCCAAAAAACAGTGAAAGTTAAGAGCTGGCATTTTCTGAGGGACGCTTTGGGTCTAAAAAGGCTGCAAATCACTGCTCTAGAGGCAGATATAGCCAAAGCAAACCATGCATGTGTCAGATATCGGCTAATGCTGCAGGATCACTCTCCTGAGGATGACCCAAAAGCAAATACAGTAGTAGCATACAACTACACACCTCATAAATTAAACAAACCAAAGAAACTACTACATCAATTCTGTGTCCCAATCACAGGGCAGGCTGCCCTTCTATCCTTTTTTGGTTCAACTGTACCCCTTCAGGAGTTGGGTTTTGGTCTTCTCCCTATTCTACAACTGTCACACTTGAAACTGGTCAGGGGCTACAACAGGGATGGTCAATCTAAAACACTTGTGCCAAAAGTGGAAAGGCCAGCTGCTTTGCACATCATGTGAAACTCCAGATGTTCAGTAAGGGGAGCCTTGAGCCACATGGGAGGGCAGGAGGAAGGGAGGAGGCAGGACCTGCTGGGAGAGATGGCATCAAGTGACACTGCCAAGAGCCAGTTTAGTATCCTCACTCACCATATAACTGCAGTGGTTGAGGGGCTAGGAAAGGGTTAACCTTGCTTTTTGGCAGCAACACCTTTTCCAGCAACTGCTCCACTGCACTCCAGTTATTTCAGGCTGGAGGTTCAAGCTCCCGTACTTCCATTCAGTCACCACAGGGCACAAATCATCAGGTATGCCCTCTGGAAGGTGGGATCTGAGATGCACTGAAGGAGGGGAAGGGGGGGGCAGTTAATGAGTAGCACCTCTGCCCAAAAGGCAACCCACCACTGGGCTGTGACACCTCATGTAAACAGAGATCTTGCTTCATGTGTGCAAGTACATGCACTTCGTTCTTTTCAGGAGTTTGAGACCAGCTTCTTCATAATCAAATGAAGAACACTGATTACTGGGGCAGTAGGAACAAAATAAAAGAAACTAATATATTCAAACAGTAAACATTCCAACAATACACTTCACATTAAGTATTCAGAAAGTATACAGCTGCTCCAAAACAATAACCTTATGTACTCTCAACCTGCCAATACATTTCACAGTAAAGTTCAAAAACACTCTCACTCTCTCCCTCTTCCTCCTAGCTCCTCCAAGCATGTTTTCCAACTTTCCAGTGAAAGTACTTTATAAAGCCCAAGTTTCAACAAGCTATTTATTTAAATCATGGTAAAAAAACCCCAAACACTTAACTGGTCAACATGACCACACAGAGTCCAAATATCACAATACTGAAACTAATTCCAGGTAATGATAAATTCTCACTATTGAACCTGAAATGGCAGGAGCTCCAGTCTAAAGGCTTTCAGTGTTTTACCACTTGGATAGTTCTAGCCTTTTCTTAGCAACATTTGTTTTAGCATTTCTAAGAATTCCTCTATTATTACTTTGACACACGTCTCTCTCCACCAGAGTGGCAGCCACAGGCAGTTGACCATTCATAAAATTAATTTAATAGTGTTATAAACAATTTCTCATTACATATAAACTGATTTCAAATTGCACCTAAGAGCAAAAGAGGATGCAGCTCTCCTTTAAGACAGCTGCAGTATAAACAGCATTTTGCTAAGTACAAACAAAAGGTGGCAACTGGGCTGTTTTAATTCCATCAGAACAAATATTTAAGCAATCTTGTTGACAGTACTCCCAAAAGCAGCAAAAAAGAAAATTATCTTGTTTCAAACAAACTAACTGGTTTCTTTTAAACAATTAGCCCATTAAATTTAGCCATTTCAACAGCGCACATGCATAACAAACGAATTTAAGGACTCTCTTAGGACATCTCACTGATTTTAGGTACACTTCAACTACTCTAACTCATATCAGGTGGGTACAGCTTTTAATACTACCCTAAAGTATGTAATTCATGAGAACCGAAAAATAAAAATTAAGTTTTCTATTTGATCTGAAGCCATTAGTTACTCCAGAAATTCACAACTTAGACCACATCTCTGAAACAATGACTGTGCTACCATACACCTAGCCACTAAAGAAAATACAGATAACCTCTCTTTATATTCAAGCATCCTTCCACTAGCTTGTTAATCTTAATACTATATCTCACCTTCCAAGCTAGTGTAAGGATAAAAGATAATACAAGATTTACTTTAAATTTAGACCAGGTACATTGTAAGTAGGCACTGTGAACGTTCTTAAATAGTTCTGTCAAACACACTTCCATCTCAACCTGAAATAAACCTGCTGTTTGGACCTTGAGCCAAGTATGCCAAGTGAATACTTGGTCATTTGGTAACATACACAAATAGCAGAAGCTTGTTTGGCACCTAACTGAAGTCTCTCTTTCTCCCACCTCACAAGCCTCAGAGTACTACACCACCTTAACTAAAGCATCCCATCTCTTCTTATTTTGTGCAATCTCCTTCCACCTTGTCACAACTTTGCCTATCCCTTCAACACCACTTTGTTATCTCCCAATCATTGCCACGGTCTACCTCAAGGTCCAATACCCTTTCCTCAGCTTTCAAAATCTCTCGCATCCCTTCTCTCATCAGTACTCACAATATGGCCAGCCCATTTCATTCTTTGCATTATCCTGCAGAAGGCATCAGGTCTTTCGTAAAAGTACACAAGTACTTGATTATATCTTCTCCTCCAGCTGTAACCCTGAGAGCTGTCAGCAGTAGCATGGCATAGCAGCCAGTAGGGCCTCCTGTGCCAAACAGGCCAAAGGGCAGAGATCAAACTAAAATTAATACCCTGGACCTCCAGGTAGAGAGGTGGGCATGAAGCCAACCACCTCATCTTACAAAAAAACCCCCCTGATGTTATGAAACACAAACTAAAGCATTTGATCCAACTGCAGTAATGACACATTTACTCACACCCACATTTTGTCATTCACTCAACTATGAAAATCTTTCAGAACTCCCATTTAGCACAATATACAGAAGAATACATACCTTTCAGTACTGACAGCTTCAGTTTAAAGCTAACAAACTACAGTCTGATTCAATTCGAAAAAAAAAACAAAAACAAAAACCAAACAAGCCATAGGCATGATATTAAGGGGCCCTTTTCTTCTTTTGAAAAAGGTACTGTAAAAGGAAAAGGAGAAGCAAAGGAGCAGAGTACCAAGAGCATTTCCCCCTCTATACTGTCAGTTAAAGCTATCCAACTAGTCAGTCAGGAGGTAGGGCTTTACTCTTTTTTTTCTTAACCATCTTGAAGCCCATGAAACCCATGCTAGAGTAAGCAACACTTTTCAATCTCTCTCCTTGGCTGATGTCCTATTGTGTTTTTCATATCTTTTAAAAAAGAAAAATGGAAACACACGTAACACTAATGTATACCAGTGGTTATTCTGCTTTTACTCTGCATTGTTTTTCCCCCCCATTTCATAGATTTCATAGACATTAGGGCTGGAAGGGACCTCAGGAAATCATCGAGTCCAGCCCCCTGCCCAAAGGGCAGGAAGTCAGCTGGGGTCATAGGATCCCAGCAAGATAAGCATCCAATTTACTCTTGAAGGTGTTCAATGTAGGTGCTTGAACCACCTCCGCTGGCAGGCTGTTCCAGACCTTGGGGGCTCCGACAGTAAAGAAATTCTTCCTTATGTCCAGCCTGAAACGGTCTTGCAGGAGTTTGTGACCGTTCGACCTCGTCATCCCTTTGGGCGCTCTGATGAACAAACGTTCCCCCAGATCCTGGTGGTCACCCCTGATAAACTTATAGGTGGCCATCAGATCACCCCTGAGCCTATGCTTTCCTAGGCTAAAGAGTCCCATGTCTCTCAGCCTGTCATCGTAAGATTTGTTTTCCTGACCTCTGATCATGCGCGTGGCTCTCCTCTGGACTCTCTCAAGCTTCTCCACATCCTTTTTGAATTGTGGAGCCCAAAACTGGACGCAGTACTGCAGCTGCGGCCTCACCAAGGCCGAGTACAAGGGGAGAACGACGTCCCGGGATTTGCTCGAGAAGCATCTAAAGGATGCAAGCCAGCGTTTTGGTCGCTTTATTAGCCGCAGCATCGCATTGCAGGCTCACGTTCATCTTGTGGTCAATGATGACCCCCAAGTCTCTTTCTTCTGTAGTGCTATCCAACGTAGCACTGCTGAGCCTATAAGGATGCTGCAGGTTTTTCCTCCCAAGGTGGAGAACCTTGCATTTTTCGGTGTTAAACACCATCAGGTTCTCGTCCGCCCATTTGCTGAGCTTGTCCAGGTCAGCCTGGATCACCTGCCTATCTTCTAGTGTGGATGCTTTGCCCCAAAGTTTGGTGTCATCGGCGAACTTGGCCAGTCCACTCCTGACTCCAATGTCCACATCATTAAATGAAGATGTTGAACAGGATGGGTCCCAGGACAGAGCCTTGAGGGACCCCACTGGTCACAGGACACCACGATGAGCGACTGCCATCTATTACAACCCTCCGGGTCCGACCATGGAGCCAGTTTCCCAGCCAGCGGATTGTGGTGGAGCCAAGGCCACAACTGGGCAGTTTGGCCAAGAGGTGATCATGGGATACCAGATCAAAGGCTTTTTTGAAGTCAAGATATATGACATCAATCTCTTCTCCCTTGTCCAGGTGATAGGTCACCTGGTCATAGAAGGAAATGAGATTGGTCAAACAAGACCTACCCGCAACAAACCCATGCTGGCTATCCCTTAGGATGTTAGCCTGGACCAGTCCCTCAAGGATGGCCTCCTTAATAAACTTTTCTAAGATCTTCCCCAGGATAAAAGTCAGGCTAATGGGCCTGTAGTTAGGGAGGAGAGTGGATCCGGCTTTCTTGAAGATCGGCACCACATTGGCCTTCTTCCAGTCTTCGGGCACTACACCAGAGCGCCAGGAGTTTTCAAAGATCCATGCCAGGGGCTGGGCTATGACGCTCGCCAGCTCCTTGAGTACCCTGGGGTGCAGATTGTCAGGGCCGGCTGACTTGAAGGTATCCAGCTTCTCAAGGTGTTCCTTCACGAGGTCAGCATTTATGGAGGGTAGGGGATCCCCATCACCCGGATCTCCCTGTCCCATAGCAGGCATGGGCGCCCCATGGGACTGATGAAAGACTGACGCAAAGAACCTATTTAATGGGCGTCAGTTGCCCCATCTGGTTTAGCAGGGGTCCAACATTGCCCTTGCTTTTCCTCCGGCTCCCCACAGATCTGAAAAAGGACGTTTTGTTGTCCTTGATGCTTGAAGCTAGTTGGAGTTCAGTTGCAGCCTTGGCTTTCCTGGTTTGCTCCCTGCAGGACCGGACCAGTGCAGAATAATTCTCCTTGGAGGTGAATCTCGTCCTCCATCCTTTGTAGGCTTTCCTTTTTAGCCGCAGGTGGTCCGCTAGGTCCCTAGAGAGCCAGGAGGGCTGCTGTGTGTGCCTTCTTGCTGCCTTTCCTCCGTGTTGGAATAGATTTAGCTTGTGCATTGAGGATCGCTTCCTTGAGAAGCAACCACTCTTCTTGAACTCCCATCTCCCTGGGGTCATGGTCCCTGAGGGCCTGACTGACAAGCCTCTTGTTCTTATCCATTTCAATGCACCTCAAGGGTAACTACATAAAAAAAAAATTTGCATTCTACAGTGTGTTCAGTTTGAGTGTGTCCCCATAAGCATGCACAAGCAGTGTGCAGTGCCTCAAAACAGACTGCGGCACCACAAACTGCACACAGTGCATATGCACTTGTTTGCCACGCTGCTAATTAGCAGTGCGGGGGTGGGGCGTTGACACTGGAAGATCCTGGTGTCAGAAAAACACACTGCTGAAAAAAGAAGAGCGTGCATACTGCTAGAAAAGAAGTCTGGTCAGGCAGAGCCACACTGGCTGCTGGCCAGGTTCTGATCACCTAGATCGCTGCTGCCACCCCAGGAAGCTCCCAGGACCCCAGGTAAGGCTGCTGAGGTGCTGGCCTCTCACCTAGGCCACCCAGGACAATTTACCTTGCACCAACCCCACACACAAGGGTGTGCACAGCAGCAAAAAGCAGTGGCACAAATTTGTGCTGCTATTTTTGCTGCAGCAGCCATACATCTCTGCATGTGGGAACATGCCTTTCTAGTCCAAAGCCTTGCAACTGAAAACTCCACCAGCTCTGCGCTTACTTAGACCTATACAAACTTTACATAAGCAGCCCTAGCTAAGTACAGAGCTTCCAGCTCTGTAGTGTGAACAGCCACATGACTAGCTTCCTGTCATTTTCAAGGCTTCTAATAGCAGCCCAGAAACAGATTATTAGCAGCCTTGAAAATGATAGGAGCTGGTCTGTTTTGGGGCTGCTAATACTAGGGCACTTCAGTGCTGTAAGCAATACTCCTTGTGTACATAGCATTGTCCCAAAATGACAAGCTCATCATTTCCAAGACTGCTAATAGTCAGTTTCAAGGCTGCTATAAGAAGTCCTTAAAATGATGGGAGCTAAGCCATTTCAAAATTAAATCTCCTTCATTTTCAAGACCAGTAGCAGCCTTGAAACTGACTAGCTTCTGTTATTTCAAAGCTCCTAAGAGCAGCCATAAAACTGACTTGCTCCTGTCAGTTTCAAGGCTTTTAAGGCCTTTTGACAGCTGTTTCCCCTTTAGCATTTCTGGTGCCAATCAGTATTCAGTTAACCAACACACAATCACATTACAAAGTAGACAGCCAGGCTAAAAGATGCTATGCACTTAAGTGAATAGCCAATGGTTGTTGCAACGTAAGCAACAGGGAAAAACTGAAACCTGCTTGGTATTATGCAGTGAGGCAAATTATATGCTTAACCAGAATGCACAGATGCTGTGTTATGAATTTAAAGTGTGTTCCTTTAACTCAGTCGTGTGATTTTTTGACAAGTGAGGTGTTTGAATCAGACCTGACACCAGACCAGAAGTGGGGACACTTTTGCTTCCCGTTCCTGCATCTGCAGTCCCAGTAACAACTCTGCCTTATACCAGAAGTGCTCCAAGGGGCTTATCCCTTTTCTGCTACAACTGCTGTTCTGCTGGCCACTTCTATCATAAAAAGGAGACAGTTCTGGTTGCTCCAATGCCTACTTCCTTAACAAGCTACGGAAGTCCTAGTGATGGCCTGCTGTAAGTATGACTGCTTCTGTCTGAGCCTTGTGAGGAAGGTCAGCAGAGAATGGCTCCTCTGAGGCAGTCTGAGAAGAAAAGCAGAGCAAACTCTTGCCTTGACCTCCCTCTTTACTTATTTTAATTTAGCTCAATGCTGACCAGGGGAGTCACCAAAACAACCCCTTCCTGCTCTCCCCTTTGCCCCCCCCTGCAAAAAAAAAAATACACCTCCTCCCCACTCCCAACCTCCCCCCACACCCAAAAAACCCCCAAACAAACCTTGCAAGCAGTTTTAGGATAAAAAGTAGACTCAAAATATTTACTATTAAAACTACAGCAGCGGTTAGCTAAGCTTTTTGATTCAAGGCACCCCTTGTTAGACTCTAGGTACCCTTTAGAAAATGCCAGTTCTTAGCATGGGCCCTCTTTTCTGACTACAGAAAAATAATAGCAATTCTTTTGTAGCGCAGAACTCAGAAAGACCATCAATATCTGGGTTTATCTTGGGATATCTGCAAATGTAACAGTAGTAATAGTGCACGGTAACATCCAAGGGTGCCATGGCAACCTGATTGGGAATCACCAAATATGAGATTGAGCATTTCCCAACAAATGTGCTGGCTAGTCATACTTTTCACTGAAGCTGGTAAACACCTTCCATTCAAAGTGAAATGCAACAATTGAATGCCTTTTTGTTTATATTAGCTTAAAACACTAGAAGCTACTGTATAAATGAAGACCAGCAAAGGAAGATCAGGGGAGGTACTGAGTCATATATTAGCTGGTTTCCTCAAGGTATAAATGCAAACAGTGGAGGCAGGATACTGGTGGGTGAACCAGGGTGCATCACAGTCAACAACAAATGGTAAAGGAACAGAAAAGTCAAGACGCCAGTAAGAAAAGCACTGGTAACATGCTCAAAGCAAGTCAAAAACCTAACAGCACCTTTTGAGTATAGTGGTACCTGGAAGCAGGCTGAAACTGGGCACAATTTTTTACTGCTTCTATTTTATTTCTATTGCATTCAGAAACTTTGTGTACATTATTTTTAAATGAATATTTTCATGATGGGATTCACTTTATGTTAAAACTACCTACATGACCCTGAAGGGTGGCTGACTTCTCAGCCTGAAAAGGCAAAGGCAAACATTATTGTGGCCTTGTGTTCCCAGGCAATAAGTGGTGTCCTCAAGGTGAACTAACTGAACACACTTGACTTAGACTATTATAAACCGTATACTATAATTATACAAGATTACTGTGCTATTGGAATACTAATAATTCATCTAGGATAATGGGAGAAAACAGATCCCGTTGTCTCCTGGACGAGACAGACAGGGAATAGGTGATGAAGCACTCAAGGGTAAAGAGCACAGAATCATGCAAGGGAAGTGAAACCGACAAAGAGGACTAGAGTTTAAAGAATCAGAGGAGGGAGGTAGGCAAAACCTGTGCATCATATCAAGAAGATAAATGTGATTCTGAGTTCCTTCAATGCACTGAGGTCATGTGAAAAGTTTGAACTTCTACACAGAGTAACCACAAGAAAGCAATAACGAAGAATACTTCTACAGTATTGCTGTACCTGGCAAATCTAGAGGCTCCATCTTTATCCAAGTACTGCTGTACTAGGTACTGTTAAACAGTAACCCTGTTGAGAAGCAGTTCCAAATTCTCTAGCGTAGAAAGCCTGATGTGCCTCCAATGCTTCCGCTTCAGCTCCTGTCCAGGGTCCACCTTACCAAGAGTGGCATCAAATATCCCCACTCCCTCCCACTGGAGATTATTTTTATGGCAGTTTTAGCCCTGATGAGGAATAAATGAATTCAAAACCCAATTTTATTAGTACTGAAGTATTTACAAAATATAACAGAGCTGTGAGGGCTACAGTAAAGCCTCCCAAATACGTCATACATTATGGTCACATGAAATCACAGCCCTTCTAGCCAAGAGCAGAATAATTTAAAACATGCTCCTCATTAAGAAATTTTATAATCTCTTGACCTCTTAAAATACTGAAGGTGAAGAAATTCTTAAATTACATCCCTCAGAAGACGACTAAATGGACAACCTTAACACAGGATGGGGATGAAATTAGTTTGGGATATGAAGCATAAAACAAGAAATTCAACCAAAATATTTAGTCCTAATCCAAAAGTATTTTATTATTATGAATATCTGGGCTCAAAATTACATTCTCCAGGATCTTTAGGAAGGCACATTTCCACACCATAGGAACATATTTCCTTCTATTGAAAAGAACTTTCAATTGACATAACTGAGGGCTCTATTTCAGGAGATACCTTTATCAAACATTTACCTTTTACATATGTTATTTTAACTTGGAAAAATTAAGGAAAATTCTTTATCAACATTTTACAAGGATTCAATTGTCAATGAAAATACCATACACATGAGCACAGTGAATGTAAAAGACTGACCTCAATGCCTCTAAAATTGGCTTTATGTACATTTCTGTTTATGTGGAGCATACCATATTTTCTTGCTTATAACACATACCTTTTCCTCAAAAATCAGGCCCCCAAGATTGGGGTGTGCATATTAGGCAGGAAAGCTGATTTTCTGCAAAAAATAAAAGCAAGCTACTTTGATTTTTCCTCCACAGTGAAGCAGCTATGGTATTATTTATGGAGCCAGCTGATTTAATGACTCACTGTTCTTCACTCCACAGGTGTTAATGCTAGCCTCACCTTCTTATTTGTCTTACTGTTCCACCAATAAAACTAACCTCTCTTAGGGCAATATTGCTGTCTGCTAGCTGCATCCCATCTCTGACTCCTATTTCATAGACCTGGCAACTCTTTAGCAATTTTTCAAGTTACAGATGCACCCATGGAGACCACTCTCCAGCAGCGTTTAGGGTTTCACCTTTAGTTAAACAGAAAAGGGAGGGCAAGTCATCTGAAGGTTAGGTTCCACCCCTGCTCCATGCAGCCACAACTGCGGAAAAATCTTTTTCTTCATTCTGCCTTTCAAAAACAAGATGTCTATTTTGTTCTGGGGTGTATGTATGCAAATAATATGGTATTTTCCCTTCAAAGGACAGGAAAAATGTCAATAAATCCAAAGCATTTAAGTTACAACAAGAAGGCAACAGCCTCTTAAAATTCAGTTGATGATCAAGAAGGACAGGATACAGGCAAAAGAAAGGTTATTTTGAGGAAGTTTCTTAAGATCTGCATTGTTCAATCTTGCAGATTTTATTGTAGTTTACTTCTGAATTAATGTCAGACTGTAATAATAAAGTAAGGTATGCCCAGAAATCCAGAAATGAAATAAGTCTTGAAATTTACATTATTACTGACTTTAACTGACACTTTTCTTAAAGACGGCAATAGTTAATTAATACTAGGCCACTGGAAAGCAAACCCATGTTTCTATAATTCAGCTTGATTTGGCAGGCTCACATACTCAAACTAATTTCCTCCCCTTTCACTGCACAAGTGTTTTTGTGCAAATACACTTGGCAGCTACAGCAACATCAGCTAAAAGAGTATCAAGGGCAAAGAGGTAAAATGGGTTAAAACAAACTCTAGTGATGGATAAAATTTAAATGAAGATTGTAAGAAAGGAGAAAAAACAAAACAAAACAAAACAAAACCCTCTACTTCCAGGATCCTGGTAATCTGAAGTGCAGGAACCAAAATGCCCTATATCCCACCAAAATAGGATTCATTTTTAATGCAGCAGGACCAAGTGAGGATGGAGTCAGCTAACCACTAGTGAAGTCATTTAACCTCCTTCTTTCTTCAGCATCTAAACCACAGCAGCTACTAAGGAAACCTCTTCTCTCCGCTCAATGGTTCTATGATTTCTTTTTTGCATCTCTCATCAGCTCTTTTCAATATGAAGGATTCAGGCAATGCAGAATGATTCTTCCCTGAACCACATGATACTGTCTTCCTGATGAAGACACACAAGGACTCCCTGTCATATACCACCTTATGGGCTGCTTCAGCTGTCTGAAACAAATGCAAGAGATCATATTTACCCATCCCTCCACTCCTGTAAGTAATGACCCAAGTTGCAAGAAGGAAAGAGAAAACACTCACACTCAGAGCCTGTCCCTAAAACAGCACAAGTGTCCTGACGTCTCCTCATACTAACCTTGACAAAAAAGCAAGGTTAAGTATCAGACAACTCAAAGGGGCCTTGTGTTTCTTGCTGCACTCACAGAAGTTAGGAAGTAGGGCAGAGATGGGCAAAATACGGCCCATGGGCTGAATCCGGCCTGCCAACTGATTGGATCTGGCCCGCAGGCAGGCACCCACTAGTTGCATCTGGCCCACAGCTGCCCCATGGTGCTTTGCAGGGGCTGAGTCCTGTGCTCCAATGGCCCTGGTCCCAGCCAGTGTGCACAGCTTTCTGGTGGGGCTGCTCCTGGTGTGGCTGCAGCCACCTATGTACTGCTGAGCTCCCCTGCCTCCAGAAGCTCCTCCTCCTTCTGCTGCACCACTCCAGACAGCAGGTAGCATGGGGAAGCGATGGCAGTCACAGGGATGCATGCTGGGCACCATATGCCCAGCTACGTCTGGGAGGGATGGCAGGGGGGAGGGAGGGGAGAAGCTGCAACTGGGCAGCTCTTGCCCTAGCGTGCAGGGCTCCCAATCCTGCCCACCTTCCATCTCCTCCAGCTGCCTGGAGTTATGAGCAGTTACCTATGGGCTGGACCTTCCTCCTGCCTAGCTGGGTGTCTGGTGCACAGCACACATCTCCACAATTTTCCTGTGCTACCTGCTGCACCACAGCAGGGACAGGAGGAAAACTAGCCACCAGAGGCAGGGGAAGCTGAACAGTACCTGAGTGGCTGAAGCTGCACCAGAAGCAGTCCCTCTGGAAAGCTGTGCACAGTGGCTGGGGCCATCAGTGGGTGCACGAGTGGGAGCATGGCATGGGCTGCCTTGGGCAGGAGTTGGCAGGGTATGGCACCATGCAGAACACTGCTGGGGCAACCACAGGACAGATGGGGGGGTGGGGTAGAACCGTACCTGCACTGCAATGCACAGATGAGCTCTGCTGCATGTGCCACCTGCCCTCCCTTCCTCCCCTTACCTCCAGCCAGCTCCTGGGATCAGCCTTTCCCCCTCCATATGTAAGACTAGGATTTTATTTTGAGCTATAATGCAAATTGCCTCTATATACACTACTCAGGGGAAAAAAAAGTTATTTTTTGAAATGCAATTAAAAATGTGATAACAGATGCTTGAGTTTTAGTATACAATTTATCTATTATTTGTTAAAATTATATCTTCTGAAAGATTTAATGTGCACGGCCCTCGACAGCTCACCAAAACTTAAGTGGCCTTCCAGAAGACTGTTTCTGGCAGCCGTAAGAAAGAGGAACAGCAACTTGGACTTCTGGTGCCTTCAGGGGAACACATAAAAGAAAGACCTAGCGCTGAAGTATATGCAGCCCACACAACAGCACCCCAGAAAAGTTTTAGTAAAGCATGCACACACTTCCAATTAGAAAAAGTGTAAAAGACTGTGACCCAGGAAAACCGAGGAACAGCATGTGAACAGGCTACACAAACTGCGGAAGGTGCATTATAGGAAGACAGACTGTTACACAGGGAAGATAGGAAGAAGAAAGAGGAAGGAAGTGACCCTAATCTGCTTACTATGGTAGAACCCTTCCATCCTGCAGAAATGGAAGTGAGCGCCCAGGAAGTAAGGGGGCCAAGAACTGGTGAGACCCAGGACAGGGAAGAAACCCAACGTTAGGCATATGGCTCTCTGCACCTCAGAGAATGAGTTCAAAGTTCTGTTATCTTACATGCTTTGACACCCCATTCCACACCTACAATAAAACAAAATAAGAGCAGCTTTTTCTCCAGACCCTGCCAATTATTATTTTTTTTAAACAGAGGCAGTTTATTCACAATCCTTGCAAAACAGCCAAACAAAAAAACCCCCAAACAAACCCAAAACATCTCCACCAGTCTTGTCATAAGTTATCATCTTGTTCTACCAACTGCACTACATCAGTGACCCTTCCTCCCAAATACACACAAACTAAGACTGAACAGGATAACCAATCACATTTCCAGTGCAGGTGAGTTACTTAGTTCAAGAACAATGCATCCCTTTTTCTCTCTACCTTTGTTCAAAATTAGTGTACATTTGCCTAAATCCCCAGCCCTTCCAAGATACCCAAGATTTTTACTTTGAAAATATAGCCATTTTATATTGCCTTGTATGCCAACTAAATACTGCTCATCTATCCTGGAAGCCTTTTGCTGCCTTGCCAACTCAAAAAGAAAACTTCTAAATCTCCCATGGCAGCAGCAGGATTTGCAGAAGGCTTTAAACCCAACTGTTTTTTAAATAGGCACATTTGCAAGTGTGACCAACTGACCTTTGTTTCCTTACAAAGTAAGGCTGGAGAAATGCAGCAGCACTAAAATAGCCCAGATAATACATTCAGACAGACCTGTACTGCATTTTCACTATTTTGTTATTAATATATATACACATACACACACACACATATATACACTGTACTTTTTAAATTAAAGCTACCTAGTCATTCCAATTAGAGAATGAACTGTAGCACACACCAATGTTGTTGCCAGTATTTTACAAGATACATTGACATTTCTTCCAGAAGACTATAGTGACTGGAGAACTAATGAGGATCTGGTCAAGGAAAGGGGGAGATTAAAAGTCAAGCAACTGAAAAGGGGGAAAAAAATTTAGTCATGCTGCTTTAAAAAGATGTTTTTTCTGGACCATTAGTTATCCACTAAAATGGCAAAGCAGTCTTGTCAATTACCTGCAGGTGATCTTAATGACCAATTTTCAGTTAGTTTTAGCACAAGTCTACATTTTTTTCAGCTCTTGAATAATTTTGTCCTTGTGCTGGATGGTGTAATTTTTGTGTGTGAGAGAGAGAGAGAGAGAGAGAGAGAGAGAGAGTGTGTGCGCGCGCGCACGTCTTCGATTAAAACCCTATGTACAGTTGATGCTAGGTAAGCTAAATTATGAGTAGCACCATACATTAAGTAGCCCTCCATAATTAATTATATTATGGAAAATGACCACTATACCTCATCTCTAGTAAATTGGGTTTGTTTGTTTGTTTTATAACTAGGTCACAAGAGCCTGCTACTTACATCTGTAAATGCACTTTTTTGGGCAATGAAGACATATCCTTAATCTCAAGAAGAATCATAGAAAAGTAGGTTTGGAAGTGACCTCAAGTGACCCAACATCCTGTTCAATGCAGGAACATCAATGCCTAAGAAATCCCAGTCAAACACTTTAACCTGCACTTAAAGTCTTCAATGACACATGCACAGAGCCTACTCCAACCCTAGAAATCCAGAGCAGACTTGATTGAGTCCACTGAGGCACAGAAATTGAAGCGCTCTGGCAGCCTTCTATGTCACGTGCATCAGCATCACATCTCCATGCTGAAAAAAAATGGTGGGGCGCTTTGAAATAAAACATGTTCAATGGGCTTTAGTTCAAAGCACCCTGTCGCCATTTTTTTAGTGCTGGGATGTGCTGGCACTTTTAATTAGCACAGCTTTCCAATTAAAAGTGCCCAGCACCATGTCCCAACACATGTAAAGTGCCATGAGATTCCACCATCTCTCCACTACTCAAGACTATTTAGACCTTTGTAATCAAAAGAAGTGCCTTTAATTCATTCCAGAGCAAGTTGAGTATTGAGTTGAACATAATCAGTGCATTATGGCTACATTTCTCAATATACATTTCTGTATACAGCACCTTTGTATTTTTAGTGCATCCTTTTGTATTTGTAATACACATTTCTATCTTAGAAATCAAAAGGACTTTGATTGTAACAACATCTGAAACTGTTGTTATCCGAGGTTTCATAGCTAACTTGTGAAATAATCATACTAGGTAACTAAAACGATATGTACTGAAACAGTTAACGATGTTCACATTTAAACTGCTGAGATTCTAGAGTTCTAATACCATGCTGTCATAAATGGGAACACTTCAAGCTTCCAAAAATTATTTCATGTTGTATGTACACTCAGGGAAAAAACTATGCCTCACTTTATACTCTCCTTATTTGGATGGTTCTCTTTTGCTACAAAACCTAAAAAAGTATTTTTAAATGTAATTTTAGATTCTGGAGCAGTTTTCCAGTAAGGATGGATTTTATAGCAGTATAATCATGGCATCCATTTGACCTGTAAATATGATCTTTAGAAAAAGCCTCTCCCAAATAATCTATTACCAACATGGAAAGGGACACAGGAAAATGATGAAAAATGGCATTTTCACCGTGGTCATCCTGGTGGTCAGGATATTTTCTATACACAATAATGGTATATTTCCTGTATCTGTAATAATGCCAGAAGATCCTCCATTGACAAAAATCGAAGGAACTTTTGGAAGAGCAGAGGATCAATTTTATGCAGATAGTAGTAAAGGTTTTGTAACTACAACCTCATATTTGAAAAGGATTCAAATTTTCACTAGTACTTTTCCTGCAAAAATACTAAATTGTGTATAACCTCCACCCCTGACTTACGAGGGGGCAAGCACAGAGTGATGGTGCCACTCCAAGGCCAGGAAAACCAGACCCAGATTGAACTATAAACCCCTGGCTGCTTTGAGGACAGGAGGGGAAGTGGAAGAAAGGAATCGCAGCATGGGTTCTTTTTGCCTAAAGCCAGCATGGTTGGAGCAGGGAGCAGACCCTGCTCCCTGATAAGCTCCAAGCACCACTGAAAGACGCCTCAGGGAGACTGTGGAGAAGCCTGTTCTGAGTGCAGCTGGAAGAAGGATCAACTTCCGCATGGAAGAGACCCAAGCAAAGGGAGAAGCTAACTGCAGCCACAGAACAGGAACTAAGTGAATAGCACTAAAAAGGCTGCAGAAGTTAATGAGGTCAATGTGACTGTGGAAGTCCTTGTGCCATCTGGGACAGCTTGGGCTATGTACAAGGTGAAGATTCTTGCCTTAAAGGGTCCTTGTGAGACTGTTTGGAGTTGGGGTTTTAAGTTGAACTGTTGATAGGGGTAATTTTGTTATCAGGTTTCCATGCTGGGTTACAGCTTGTTGTTCTGATGCTTGCTTATATCCTCTTGTTAAACCAAGCTACAGTTGGGGACACAAAGTCACCACTGCCTCACACCCGTACTCCCTCACAGATACTGTATTTCCTGTATCTGTAACAAAACTGGAAGATCCTCTGTTAACAAAATTCAAAGAACTTTTAGAAAACAGATTACCTATTTTATACAGATAAAGTGGTACAGGGTATGTAATTATTTTATTTAACCTCATCTTTGAGGAGGATGCAAATTTTTACTAATTTTCTCCAGTACTTTTCCTGCAGAAATACTAAATTGTTAAGGGTGGGCTAATTTAAAAACAAACGTGGATTTAAAAAAAAAAAAACTGGTAAAAACCTAAGCATGAATAAAACTGTGTCATACTTCTGTTGTAAGAACGAAGTTCTCTCATTCTCCCTTACCCCTGAAATGAACTGTAAAGTGAAGTAGTTTATTATTCTTTTCAATAATACGTTTTCATTACATTGGTACAGGTAAGATGAATAAATATTGAGCCCTTGGTAAGTTCAGAAGTAAAAGTAAAGCTGCAAGGCTATACCTCTACCAAGATAATTCAAAATCTAATTAAATTACACTAGTCAAAAAACAATTCATAAACATTAACTGATTGATGTATAGAGAAGTTACATTAGAAATGTAGGATATAAAATGAGAACCAGCTTTTGTAAAGTCCTGATTTCATATAGCTTAGGAAGCCATTATGTGCATTTTACCATGTTCATTAGCACGGTTAAATGAGGACC
The DNA here is from genome assembly GCF_052110815.1 of Crocodylus siamensis. Classification (NCBI taxonomy): domain Eukaryota; kingdom Metazoa; phylum Chordata; order Crocodylia; family Crocodylidae; genus Crocodylus; species Crocodylus siamensis. The sequence continues at coordinate 117,269,925 of NC_143395.1, read as the reverse complement.
TGTCCTTATGACAGAAACAGGGAATGTCATTGTAGTCGCACAGCAATGAATGAAATACTGTTTTGCCCTTTGAGATTCCCAATATATTTTAAGAAAAACATCTTTCCAATGACTTGTACTAGTATACTCCTAGTCCCATCTACTTTTCTGGCTACAGACCTATTTCAGTGTGAGAACTATATTCTGCAGAGTCAAGTTGCAGATTTCAAGATCTCATTTGTTTTGGCAAGTACTTCCTTACTCATTGATGGAGAGTGGAAAAAACATTCCACAGAGTTGCCATTGGCTCTACGCTGCAGAAACACAAGCTAGAGTCTGGACTGGTCTGCTGGCCAGTTTTAACAGGAAGGAAGCTTGCAGCTCCATCAACTCTGCTAACACCATTAGGTGTTACTTTGACTTCAAGATGCTCAAGGTCACAGGGAATTTCCTTAAAACCAAAAAGCCAAGAAAAAACTGAGTTTAAACTGATTAAAGCTCTAACACAGCTAGTTACTCTGCCAGGAAACAGCTAAAGTCAATTTTTTGGAAATGGATAAGGTTTAATTAATTTTAAAATATCCACGAGAATGAAGTTCTAAACTATTTTTACATATACAGATACCTGTATTAGATCAGGGATTTAAGAACTGAAGTTGACAAGATACACTTTAAAATACAGTGTTTAAAGTTTAATTCTGCAATATGGCTAAATATCACATTGGTTACATTATTCACTGAATTCACCTAGTAACATTTAATGCTCATATACATGTAATCAGTTGCAGAAAAGAATACAGGAAATTTAGTAATTCTGCAAAGTATTCCCCTAGCCCTGCTTAGCAACTCTTGGCTTAACTGAACCTTCCTCCCCACCCTACAAAAATCTTCTGGTATTTCCAGAGGTATGTCTCTTTTTAAAGAAGAAGAGGAGAATCTCCCTTCTTGCTTGGTAGTGCTGGTCTCCTACCAGCTAATAACTAAGGATGAAAACCTAGCTTCACTGATGATACAAGGGCTAGAATTTTACTCCTAAACAGAAGACACAGGGTGTCAACATTTAGGGCTCATGTCTTACAAAAAGCTAAGCCCCTTCCCTGTTATTGAGAAACAGGTTACTGGGATTCCAAGGTACAGCCGCTGAACCCTGCTTGATGATGCCTCATTTTGAATATGATACATACCAAGTAGAAACTGGCAATGTTTGAATGCCCCTGCCATCTTTAGGTATTGAAGGGGAAAAGGTTCACTATTTCCACTCTCTGCTGCACTGTAGCACACTGCTTCACTTTCCTTTGCTTTATGACTACTGTCAGGTGCATTCCTTCACCAGATCTCTACTTTTAAGTCTTCCTTGCCTGGAATAATTTCAGGGCTTAACCCAGTCTTGTTCAAGTTTTTAGGTATGTGTAGACACATGCATTACTACAAGGTAAAAACAGGGTGGGGTATGCCAGCTGCTCCAAGTGCCCATGTGCATGGGCTTACCCCTGGAAAAGAAAGCTAGCCTGCAGTAGCTTACCCTTCAATTAAAGTTTTAATGCATACAATCAGTTACTTCTTTTGCAAAAATCTAGTTGGTCTAATAAAAGATATCACCTCTACTATGAGTTCTGATTCCTTTAGCCCCTAGACCAATATGGCTACAGCCTGGATACCTGACACAATCAGCTACTGCAGAGCAACTGATATGCTGCAAATCCCTCTTCCCTTTTACCTTGTAGCAATTTGTTCACATGCCCATGCTCTCTGTCAATCAGCAAAGGGGTGAAACTGGTAAGTGGTCAATTTCAGAATGCTCCCCTACTCCTCCTAATAAGAGGCATGAAACTTACATAGCTTGTCAATTTCACCTTCCACCCTACTGCAATCACTCAAAGCTAGATTAGTGCAAATAAATAACACCACATCCTTGTTTCACATTTGATCAGTTATCTTTGTACCCAGAGACAGAAACTTTTGTTTCCTCTGAAAGCTTAGATTCCACAGAAGCTGATGTCTGTCACTTAGGAAAGCTTCCTACTCAACGTGGGCAAGCAGATATTTCACGCCTAGCAGATGAAGCCACATGCTTTAAACACCTAAGAAAACCATATCCTATTTACAACATTGTCTGCTGGCAAGTCTGCCGAATGCCTCTAGATCATTCACTTATTACAAGCCCCTTCTCTTTTAAAGTGTACGTAGTGTTAGGCCCAACCTATTTTTGTGACCCAGGGTTTCCGTTTCAAAGAAAGCATGAAGTTCAAACTTCAATTTCTGACCCTCTGCCACGCAAAACTACCTTAGAAAAGTAACTACAAATAGCAGCTACAACGTGAAGAAATCAAGGGCACCTCAATATTTACAAATATTTTCATCAACACTGTGAGAAATACCAGAATGCTTTTTTTCCAAAAATGTGTTAATTCAGAAAGTATATGAACCAACAAGGCAGCAACTTTCCCAATGTTCCCCAACTTCATTAAAGAGTGACTGAGGTAGATCAAAACGGGAAGAGGAGCTCACCAGTTCTGGTGGTCTTGGTCACAGGTCTCAAAGTAATGTGGTGGTATGGCATTGCATCATCTTGTGGTGATGGGATGCACTACAGAAAATAGGAAGAAAAAAGAAAAGAAATAATGCTGAAAAAGTTCTAACAAAGACACAACCAGGCCAGCCAAGTAAAACTGCATTCAACTATGCATACACTATCGCTATGTGTGGAGATTTAGGAAGAGACGAACCACTGATATTCTCCACCTTGATTTCAACAAACGTGCTAATTTACAGTTGGAAGAGATTCAAAATCTGTGTTGATACAGAGACAAATAAATGGATATTTCAAGCACCCTCCTCCTGGAACAACTTAAATAATCTACAGTTATGTTATGATTATTCAAAAGAAACTAGTGTTTATAAAACGTTAATTTATTTCGTATAATAAAACAGGCCAATGAAACCAAAGCCAGCAGGCCCAAAACAAATTATTTCCTTCTCCTCACCATAGAAATATGAGACTGAATATCACTCATGAAAAACAAGATTCCTTAACCGCCCATCACACCCATACACATGCACCCCTGATGTGCCCATCACACCCCTGTGTGCATTTAGTGCAACATTATGCACCTGTTTAAAAGCTGCAACTTTGGCTATGGGCAGACATAATAGCTGAAGCATTTCAAATGCCTTTGAAATGTTCAAAGAACCAATTGTACAGACATACATGCCCTTTGAAGCATTCCAAAAATGGTTAAAGAGCTCCAAAATATTACCTCTTGAAATGAGAACCATTTAGAAAGCTTCACTTCTTGTTACATCTGCACAGGGACAGGAGACCCACAGGTCCTCCATAATCCCCACAGTGCTTTGCTCCCCCCATCCTTCATGGGTAAGGAGGAAAGGGTGATTGCCAGACTGTCCCAGCACGCTGGCCACTGCTAACCATTTCCCACCCATGCAAAACCCCTAGCAATGCCCCCACCAACAAAAAGGCAGGATTTCAGCTCCTTAGCTCCCTTATACCTCTCTGCTCCAGCAAGTGGGAAAGAGGGGAATTTCAATGTATTCTGGGATCCCAGTGGTGGGGTACCCTTGCCACAACAAGACCCTCACACCCACTGATAGAGTTGGGATTCCAGCTCTCCAGCCCCCTAGGTCTCCTAGCCCCACAGCTCCCTGGTTCTGCCAAACAATCAGGTTTCTGATCTCCCGATTCCCATTCTTTAATTTTAGGGCTGTGTGAAACAGTTCTATTCGAATTTGGATATTTCAGAGGGGCAGTGATTCGATGTTTCAGACCACCGTCCCGAATCGATTTGGCCAAAACAGTTTCAGAATTTTGACACTGTTTCAGAGATTCTGCCATAGACTATAATGGGGAAATCACTAAAATGCCATTGTCATTTTTTGGCTGATTCAATGAAAATTGCAGGGGTGGTAGCCCCTTCCAACAGCATGAAGCCCGCCAAGTTTCAAGGAGATAGGTGCAGGGGGTTTTGTGAAACTGCACCTCAAACTATTCAAAGCAAAACTTGTATTACTTGTCAGGAGCAGGACCATGCTGTCATCCCACATGCAGATCCAGGGGCACATGAGAGGGCTGCGGGGCTGTACCAGACTCCTCCCAGGGGGCAGGGGGCATGGGCCCCCAGATCTGCACACGGGATGATAGCATGCTGCCACTGCTGGCTGGGACCAGCGCTTGGCATAGCCCATTTCGAGCACTGGGAAGACTGGTGCTGCCACTGGCCCCAGCTGGCGGCAGCAGCCTGCTGCCATCGCAACGCTCAGATCTGGGGGTCCACACCCTGCCGGAGGGCTGCAAGACCGTGCTGGATTCTTTCCAGGGTGTGTAGGCCTCCAGATCTGCACAAAGGATGACAGCAGGCTGCTGCTGCCATTTGGGGCCAGCACCAGCACTGGGTTCTTTCTGGCGCTCAGTACAGACTGCACCACCAGACTTGGGTGCTGGCACTGACCCCAGCCAGCAGTGACAGTATGCCGTCATCCCGCACACAGATCCAGGGGCCCATGTCCCCATGGAGGGCTGCGGGGCTGTGCCAGACTCCTCCCAGGGGATGCAGGCCCCCTGATCTGTGCACAGGATGACAGCAGGCTGCCCTTCCTCCCCCAGAGCACTGGGATTGGAAGGGGATTTCAGGGACACATAACAGCCACTACAGATGGCCATATCAGAGTGGTCCTCCCCCACCCGCATCAGCTCCCTCCCTCTTCCTAGTTTCTGTTTCCCTACAAGTCTGGTTCCGAAACTCCAAAATTTTCCGAAACATTCCAGATGCTTTCATTTAATTTTGGAGCTTTTTCCTCAGTCTCCTGTTCCAATTCAGATTAGCTGTTTTGGGTGCCAAAACACCTCCGAAATGAAACGGCTGCCAAAGTTTCATACAGCCCTAACATTTGCTTCCCTTTACCTCAAAGCCATTTTGCTTCAGCTATGTCTAACCCTACAATACTTGACTATACCAGCAAAGGCTTTCCTGTGTGGATGCTGTTATATCAAGAGTTTTGCTTTGTTCTGATATAGTAAATCTGTGAGCAATGCAAAACTATACCACTAAAAGCATGGTCTTGCCTGGGCAACTACACTTGCATTGGCAGCTACTGCAAACACACCTAGGTCAGTCAAGGATCACACCTTTTCACATCCTCAAGACCAAAGACAGCTGTGACGACAGAAGCATAAACCTGGCCTGCATCACTGGAAGGAAAGAAAGACAACAAACTATTATGCGTGAGAGCATGGGAACTGATGTCTCCACTTCCAGTTTCCTCTCCCTGTATATCTGGAAACAAAGGGTATCCTTTCCTTTCCTTCCCTTCAAGAAAAGATTTCTCATCTGAAAAGCAGGTACTCAACATTCTCTCTCATCAGCTGCTGCCAGTATTCCACCTACTGCAAAGGAGGCTGGAAGACCCAAATTTCCCTAGCCAAGCAACAGCTACTCCTGCAGCCCACTATTTGGATTTTTTTTTGGCCCTGCATGCAGGCCTTCACTTCACCTCTCCCCACCCCCTGAAGGGGAACCCAGAGAGAACTCCATGCCTTAAGCCTGGGAAATGAAAAACAAAACCGACATTTTTACAGAGGAAAAGGAACTGCTTCACCACAATTCCTTGCCAGGCCTCATCCTCTATCCCTCTATGCACGTACAGACTTTAAGCCCTGCCCCTAAGACAAGGGCATAGTTCATCACAGCTTAAACCTTTGCTGGCCAGTCAGATTTACACAATCCATTTTACAAAAACTGGAATTATACCTGGGGGCTAAATACTAAATCACTTGGGCTTTATCACCACAGACCTTAAAATTCACCATCTTTTGGTCAACTTATTTATATTCTAAAGGCTATCTATCAATGCAATTACATTAAATGTAATCAGTTTCTAACAATCACCTGACATTGCTTGTTATTATCGCTTATTACAAGGTCATCAATATTTCAAGATAGTGCTAAAAGTAGTTCAGAGCCCGACAATCTACAGGTACCAAAGTTAACTCCATTTTTGTGAAGAGACACCTGCAAATATTTCTTACAGCAGGTACAGTTATAGTGAGTGAAAAACTAATGTAATTTAGGCATGGAAAAAATCTGAAGAGCTATGCAAGTACGTAAGCTGCCTTTTTTTTAAAAAAAAATAGTGTACAAACACCCAATGAACTTTTAAAAAAGAATACTTTTGTATTCAGCAAGATCACAAGTTTTTGAAGCAATCTAGGGTGCACAATAAAGTTTTTTTGGGCTGATACTGATGGTCAATTATTAATGAGCCATATTGGCTGATACCGATCCAATTGTTGGTATGCAAGCCCAGCAGCTTGAAGAGCACAGACCAGCTGGTAGGTCTGTTGAGGGGAAAAAAGGTGGGGGGAAGAGAGGGAAGGTACATGTGGGGGGCAGATCAAGGCCCCTACGGTGAGGGACAGAATGGGACTGGGGCAGGCACTGCCAATGCAGAGGAGGGATAGAGCCACAAGCAGCTCATCTGGGAAGCAGGGCAGCTCCTGCTACCATGCACACCTCAGCAGGAGACATGGGGGTGACATGCCCCCCAGATCTGTGCACAGTGCAAGAGCAGACTGCCTGCTGCAGGCATGGGTGTTGCCAGACTCTTCCCAGTTGGGGGGGTGGGGGGGAGTGGGGCTATGCTCCAAGCAGGCAACAGCACTGGGAAGGGGTGGTTTGGCAAAATTTTGGGGTGGCTGTAGCTCACTCCATAGCCCCCTCTTCCAGCACTGCTGCTGCCTGCCTCCAACACAGCCCTGGCCCAACCCCTGCTGGGAAGAGCCTGGTGCTACTCATGGCCCCAGCTCACAGCAGTAGCATGTCCTCATCCCATGTGCAGACCCACCCCGCTCCAGCAGTTCCTGCTCCAGTCCCGCACCCTCCCTCACCATGGGGGTCTCAACCTGCCCCGCCCCACCATGCTCCTTCCCACCTAACAGACTTACTGACTGGACACCGTTTTTCAAGCTGCAGGGCTGGTTGCACGCATGCACACTGCATTCATTGGTGACATTAACATTATCGACAACAGGCTTTTTGGCTCATGTGGCTGATAATTTTCCTTTTATTGATGCTGATACAATATGGGCCAATGCATCAGTGCACCTCTAAAGCTAACATTATTCATTCATGCATTTATACAGTGCTGCAATTCAAGGCAAGGTATCTACTAGACATCAGAGCACAGAGCATAAGAAATCTCAATCAAGATGACAGCATGTCTGGAGATGCATAAGCAGTTCTTCCTTGATACTGCTAACAGGCAGGCTTGGACTATCATGAAAGTCCAACTGAAACATGGATCCAGCTAGAGGCTGCTAGGGTTTCCATTGGCAGCAGTCTGGGATTCTACTTCCTGCCATCCTCCTCCTCCTCCACCTCTCCTACTCCTGTCCCCATATCCAATCAATGCATATGTAAATATAATGACAGCCTTTATCTCAGCGTAATCCTGCTGTCCAACTCAGGGAAAGTAGAAATTTGAAGCAGGTGAGTAAAAAGAAAGCAGAATGTATAGCACTCTTACATTCCCCACCCCATCTTGGAACAAAGCAGCTTAGGGACTGCAACTCTTTTTAAAGTAAGTCAGAACTTAGGTTTCATAATATGAGAATTAGGAGAGCAAGTAAGAAGAACAGCTGAAACCACTCCACGGTGAAGGAGATAAGTGTGGGACAGAGACAAAGATGCCTGGGGGAAAGAGAAAGAAAGAACAAACAGAATGATATAGAAAAAGAAAAGAAAACCACATAGAGGAAGACAGAAGAAAGAAATACTACACTTTAAACATAACATCATTTGGCATGAGTGTACAGATTGAAGCCAGAAAAAGTAAAGGTAGCAGAAGGTGGGGGAAGAGATTGGGGGGTTTTCCAATTGTTTTTATGTATTTATTTATGTAATGTCTTTAACAGAACAGTTGTTGGTACACAAAGTGAATACTGAGTACACCAGCTTCATTCCCTTGAAGAACAGCAAAACAGCACAAGATTATTTTTTTCCCCACCTGAGCCAAAAAATCTCAGTCCTTGTGCTCAGTGGTAGGGAAATATTTCAAGCTCCTGTCTTATTGTTTAAAAACCTATTTCTCTTTTAGATGGCTTCCAGGAAAACAGGTCATTCATTAGGCAGAACATATTAACCAGTCACATCGGACAAGGCTGCAGATTGGTAAAAAAATATTTACTCCAATTAAAAAAAAATAAAAAGTAGTACTTCCTCATTATTTCTTCCAAAAGGATCAGATCTCTGTGAATTATGGGGACTCTCTACCTTGTGCAAAATTTGACAGTTACTGAAACTGCTGTATTTCTCTTCTATTCAACTGGCCCAAATTGTTAAAATTTGCATAGGCATATTTGTAAGGAACTGTTGCAAGAACATGCTGTTTGGCACATGGGAAAATGAGCTAAATACAAAATTTAAACACATGACAAAAAAATAAACAACCACCAATGGCAGATGCTTTTTTCCCCCCAAACACCCACACTTTCAAGGCACCCAAGGGCTGTCTGATTATACAGACCTTTGAAGATCGTAAAAAGAGTAGTACCCAACAGATCCTTGTAAGCAGCAACAACCTTGAGCATATTCCTTCTTGAGTGAATACACAGAAATAATATATCAGTGAGAAAATCAATATGATAACGGCAAAGCTTCTGTCCCACTAGAAAAACAATATCCACTATCAGTAAAATCATCTCTCTCTCATTGAAAAAACTTAATCTATTTGCAAAAGCAGGTAAGATTTATCGGTAGTGGTTACCATCAAAGTTCTTGCTCACTTTTCTCATTTTACTTACGCTTTTAAACATGACTGATTACTCCTTTCACTATTCTGTGAAGTACACACACGTTCCCATTTTACCCTATTTTTGGATGGTAACTAGAAATTCATTCTGAACAAAAGCAGTAAGCCAGTAATGAGCCATTTTCATTAACAAATGCATTATGCCAGAGAGCAGCTGCAACAACACCAGCAGAACACCCATCTGGCCACAGCTCTGGGTGCCCAACTGGAGCAGGGCACAGGGAAGACTGCCCAACCACCACCTGGTGGAGACACAGGCAGAACTCATCACACAATTCTACCAAAGCTATGGCTCCACATGCCTGATACAGCCTGCATGCCATAGCTGCTAATCCCTGCATTAAAATGTAATTAAATGAGAAAAATTAACACCGAATTCTAAGCATACATTAAATTTTCTTTGTTTAGGGAGCCCAAACAAGCATCTCAAAAGATTTATACAAAACTGGAGCAATACATTTCTATACTTTTCTTTTTGAATGCAAACAACTTTAAAAATACCACAGCTGCATATATAACTGTTAACAGATTTAAAAAAATATATTCCTAACTGTTGGATGTATGACTTTTCTTTGAATTATTTCAAATTATTTGCTCCTAAATCAAAACTCTTCTGAACATTAACTACTAAGGACAGCAAAAGTGATCAGTCCTTCCTGTAATGCAGATTTCTTGAAACTAGATGAAATTTTGCACATGTTTCTACCAGAATCTGAGTGAGTTTTAAACTGCACATCATTAAAGAAAGTGAAATATGATCCTCATCTGTGCTCAGAATAGAAGGGAGCTACACATTTTCCATATTACTGTAAAAACTGATCATGCATAACCTTTTTCTAAAATGTAGTGTTGATTTTAATCAAGCATCAAGTGGCTCTCTCTCTCTGAAGCTCTGCAACTAGCAGCTTATTCAAATGAAATAAACTGCCGAGTAAACTCTATTGGGGAGCTTCCTCTGTCAGCAAGATGTAAACAATATGGTTTCTTTCCCAAGTCTTCCTAATAATTTCTAAGATGCTGACCATCATGTGTGCAAAGGACAACAATCTCATTCAAAATACCTTTCATTCAGTGGCGGCCACAAATACCAGGATACAAAAACATACATACCAGTCAGGTCACACTAGATGGATCACATCAAGTAATCTAGTCCTACTTCACTACAATGTGCTTATTACTGGATAAGCAACACCCAAAGCAAACCACAGCATACTATTCAGTTAGGAAGAACTGCAAGTTAACATTTGTATACTTGCTTGCTTGTGTAATTTCTGTCCTGTACTTGAGTTTGCTGATTCAGCTGTATGCAGTTTAAGCAAGCAAAATTTACTTGAAGATTTTATCATGAGGCAGCCTGACAGAAATGTCTGCCTAAAACTGACACTATCATGGGTTACTTCTTTTTATTCAACCTCAAGAAAGGATCAAGTGTAGGCAACTATTTTAATTAAACCGTTCTACTGCTTATATTCATTAACCAAAACTAATATCAGACGGTTAATTCACTGACATTCTCTCTTTCCGTCTCATTTACACCTCTAAGATGCAGAATACAAATCAGGACTGATTCATTAATTAGGATTCAAGATGCCCTACATCCTGCAATAGTGCACACTGTCATTAAAACAAAGCGTAGACAGCAGTGCACCTTTAAAGGGAAGACACCCGCCAATACATATCTATACACATGCACACACCCATGTGATGCTGTGAACACAAAATACACCAATGGATTAAGTTTAACTTTCATTTTGATCATTATTTGAGTTTCAAGTACAGCATGGTTTTTTTCCAACAATGCATGTTCTGAATCACTGGAATTTTTGTTCAATTTCCTGTAAAAACACCAAGAGCAACTACGTTCAACATTCCGTTTGCACTAGTTCAAAAATAAAGATCAATCTAATCCCTTGGTCCTAAATTTAGTCATCTCAGAAACTCTAGGTCACACCTGACATGTATTTCTTCCATTACTTCCAGCCAAAGGGGAACCTGCAACAGGATGAAGAGCAACCTAGTTTTGTGCTTAAATACACTTACATTCTCACATACAAGTAGTTTGGCAAAAGCTTTTGAAAATTCTTGAGCAAAATAAGTTACCTGAGAATAATTTGTTCAACAGATAACAGGTTTTATTCAACAAAGCTTGAAAAAAAATTACCAGCAGTCACCTATTAAGCCAGGGATCATTACAAAAGACAGGAGTCTTAATTTCCAGGGCAATGTCCTAGTGAGAACACATTCACCCTTTCTGTCCCCTCCTCTCACCACCAACAGCTGGAAAGATGGAGGGTGTTGGGAATGCCAACAGGGTGCTGTCCCTGGATCCTGGTCAGAAACAGCATCAAATATCTGGAAGTCTGGACTGTGAGAAACAAGAGACTTTCTGACTTTTCTTTTTCAGCAGCCAGACAACAAATATCATTCTCCCCATACTCCCCACACATGCTACACTGGCGTAATAGTAAGAGTGTATATCCTTGCATCTGTAACCTTCACCAAGCTTCTGGCTGCTGTGAAATTTAGGGCCCTCCAGGAAAGCAGTTCCGTCTCTCTGCTACTCACAGTTTTCAGGCAGTAACAACATGAAGGTGACCCGATTCTTGTCAGTTATTAGAGAAAATGCCAAGAATCACCACCCTGTTCAGATGGAGGCTGCAGGAACAAAGATATAAGCAAGGCCAGAGCCAAAATAACGCCTGAAGGCTTGAGACGCTACTCCACCAATTCACATTTGAACAACACCCAGGAGGTTAACTTAACATCTGCCAGGACTCAAAGCTTTCATTTAAAAAAGAAGACTGTCCTTTACAGAAGCTGACAGCAGCCAAAGTGTCAATGAAAAGGTTCTGCCAACCAATAGGACACAAGAGACCAGGTTAAAATTCTGAGATTAGAGGAAACTCAGTACAAAATTCTCAATGAAAACTGGGTGCACTGAAATAGCATTTCCCATGAAAGTTAACAACCTGCTCCTCCATACGGTCTATTTTAGACCCTGTCTGCTCTGGACACTGGCATCAAGATCAGTAAACAGCATGGAGCACAGTGCAGAGACACTGCTAAACCAGCATATCTCACTCCATGGGGCACAACACAGAAGCGAAGCACAAGAATATAGGAGAGAGTTGCAAGCAAGCTTTAAAAATGGATTCTCCTTTAAAGGAGAAATGCATGGGAAGCAGTGGCTTTTTCCTGGCAGGCTGCTTGGGCTTCTCCCTGCCCCACACACCCAGCTCCTGCCCCACACAGAGGGGCAGCGGGTCAGGAGTGAAGGGCACTGTGTCAGGACTGTCCATGGACGTTTCCAAACAGGTCCTGGTATAAAAGCTGGTTGAGAACCACTGTGCTAAGCCAGCCAGGTGCCTTCTGCTGCAGTTAGGTCAAGGCATGCTGCGGGCACAGAAGACCCTGAGGCCCAGCAGCCTAACCCCACACTGATGTATCCCCCTCAGCAGCAGCAGGCAACGTGACTGAAGCCTGAAGCCCAAACTCTGGAGACAGCCCCGCCACTTCGGCCCACCCCCACCTCCCCTCCGAGCCTGGAGGGGAGTCCACCCACCCCAGGGGCCCTGCCCTTCGCCAGGCCGGAGCAAGGCACAGCGGGGGCCTCGCAATGAATGGAGCCCGGCACCTCCCTCGCAGGCATTTCAAGAATGTCTCCTACCGCCGCCAGGAGCCAGAGCATCTCGCCGGAGGGGGGGGGGGGGAGGTGTGGGGGGGGATGGCGGCCGCCCCCCGCGCCTCACACCTGTCACCTACCGGGGAGAGGACAAGGGACCCGCCCCGAGGCAGCCCCTGCCCCCCACACCGCCGGCTCAGCCTTACCCCGCCCGGCAGCAGGGCAGGAGGGGGCGCCGCCGCCGAGCCTCCCGCCGCCGCTGCACCGCTGGGGGAGGCGGGCGAGGAGCTGGGTCCGCGCCGGGGCTGGGGGCTGTGGCCGCCGCCGTCCTCCTCGGCGGGAAGCAACAGCAACAGCAGCAGTACCGGCGGCGGCCACCCAGCACTCCAGCTCCGGCTCCGGCTCCGCGTCGCCGCCGCCCCCTCCCCCCGCGCCGAGCCGCGCCGCGCCGCTCAGCCCAGTCCAAATCAAAATAGTGTCACACAATATGGCGGCCGCTGCAGGCGCCAAGCCTCGCGAGACTCGGCGCGAGGACTCACGGGATCGGGGAGAGAAGGGGTGGTTGTTGGGCGGAGCTTATTTGTAGCGGGGTGGGGGTGACGTCAGTGGGGTGGGTTAGCTCTTGAGGGGGACACGGGGAAATCCTCCTCTTGCTCAGGAAAGAGAGATGAGGGGGAAGTCAGAGGGAAGCAGGGCTAGAAGGGACCTGCCGAGGTCTGGTCTGGTCTGGTCTAGTCTAGCCCTCTGCTCCAGGCAGCATGGTCCCTTTGCAGAGCCTCATCTAAGCACCACATAAATCACTGGGGGGGAGGAGGGGGAGTCTAAGGGCTTGAGGGGAAACGAGGTGTTATTTAAATAAAATAATCTAGCCTGAGAGGGAGGGGAGGCAGCCTGTGCGAGGAAAGGTAGAGACTAGGAGGGGAGAGTGTGTTTGGGTGGGAGGCGGGGTCGTGAGGGGGAGATGCTGCGTCTGCAGGTGGGACGGATGCAGGGCGGGGACCCGGGCTCCAGGCGCATGAACCAGGAAGGGAGAGCGCCCTCAATGTGCCTGCTGAGCCACTGGCAGTGTGGCTCCTTTGCTGTCCTCCATGCCTGCCGTCCTCTCTGGGACTGTGCTAACCTCTTGCTATAGCAAAACCCATCAGTGAGCCATAGTGGAAATCATCCTCTGATGGAGGGATTGTCCACCATGAGGGCTACAGCAGGCTTCCAAGGGAGGGCTCAAGGCTGTGATGAGCCCTGCTTAGGGGCATGCCTGCCTGCCCTCCCACACAGACCTAATGTCTTTGCATTGGGAGTCAAGGTGGGGAGCAGAGGCCCTTCTAGCCCTTCCAACTTTTATTTCCCTGCCAGGTTGTCTTGCAGATCAAGAAATAACAGGTAGCTTCCTTTCTGTGCAAGGTTAAGATTTAAGTATAACTGCCCTCCCACCCCGCCTCCCCCCACACCCTTGCAGGTTGTCACAGACAAATTGAAGCCTGATCAAATTTCCAATCAAAGGGAAAGACCCCACTGATTTCGACAAGTGTGGGATGAGGTTTTGACGCACTAGAGAAATGGAAAGTTTGCTTTAAGTAAAAGGCAGGCAAGGCAGAGATTTGTACTCTGTATAGTTTCAGCTTGTTGCACAGTAATAACTGGTAATTAACCATTTTTGTGGCTTTCTCACCCCTTCTCATGTTTCTTTCTCCTTTCATTTTCTCTTTGGGTATGCTGATTTTTCTTTCCATTTGCACTCCCCTTTTGTAACAGTCGTTGCTGAAATGTGATCCCCCTCCTGGTGGCAGAGACATGTCCACAGACTCTAGAACTCCCCACCCATGCACTGTGGCTGGACTAAGCAAATGGTCTTTACCAATTATAAACAAATCTTAATCTTTCACAGAAGAAAGCTACCTGTAATCTCTTGATGTGCAAGAGAACCTGGCAGGGAAATAAAATTTTGGATCATTTGCTAATTTTCTTGGGAGTAAGCAGTATTGGAGAGAAAATCAGAGAAGATTCAATCTTCTCCGTTACCCTCAAACACACCAAAAAGTATATTCCAGTGTAAAGGTGAAAGGAACTGCTTTCTAAAACTTTAGGCATGCCATGCCCCATCCATTGCAAGTGCCAGACCAGGGAAAGACACATTTTCCGTACAAGAAACCAGCTGCCAATAGGGCTATTGATATAATAGTTTCAAATGAGTTTGTTATGTAGATAACGGAGAGACTAATTGAAAACCAAATTACTTGTGATAAAACTGTTAACCAGGTTGGAAATAAGGTTATGTTCATGAAATGAACTTCACTCTGTAATAGTGAATATTTTCAGAATTTGATAAAACTGTGCTTTACAAATGAAAGCGTTAAGCACTAAAAAAGCCTGAGAGCATTTAGTAAAAACTGGCTAAAGACAGCCTTTAAAGGTAAATGAATGGCAGAGACCAGACAGATTTATTTGCTATATATACAGAGTAGATTAGAATACAAAGGATGTCTAAAATAAGAGTGACACATTAGACTTGTGATAAAATAATTATTTCGCAAAAAATGTATTGCTTTTAATATAAATCACAAAGAAATAACTGTACTGTACCTGTAATACCTGTAAAATACAACTTCAAGTAGGCACCAAACTAGCAGAAGATGAGGCAGGAGATAACTCTGTTCCTTAGGAGCCTAGGGGTTGGAGGTAACTTCCATAACTTCTCCTCCAGAAGCAATGTCTTAAAAATTGAACTTTAAAATGTTAATAAACAAGGCACGTTACCACATTTTTCTGTATCCACCTGTTCTACCATATGTTGTTCTTGGTAGAGGCTATCAGTTTTGACCTGTAATCTAGGAATTCTAGGGTGGTACAGCAGATTTCGTCATTGACTGATTTACAAGTGCTCAACTGTGCAGATTTAATACTTAATTTCAAACCAAAATCTGTGGACCTTACACAAACACGATAATTTTGCTTGACTAAGAATCTCATAATTTGATTCAGAGCCTTTTCAAATGAGTAAGCCAAAAAATAGGATTTTTGAAGAAAAAGAAGACTTTCTTTTTTTTGAGGTGGGTGTGGGATAGTTATTTATGTTTGTTTAATAAGTTTTAGAGATCATGTTAAAATTAGCAGGTCCAAACCTGAAAAAATATTTTTCCTTTTTGTGTTTTAAGTGTTTGTGATTCTAGGTTTCATTTTTTTTGTTTTAAATAGTTGCTTTGTTTTTGTATTTAAAATATCATTGCTAGTGGCCCAGAGCTCACGAGGAATCCTAAAATAACAAACCAGCATAATCATGCAGTGGAGGAAAGCAATTTGCTAAGGAAATGGATTTCAATTTTAAACTATTTAGGGTTTATTATGAAAACAGGAATTGGATATTTTGGTACATTTGTGAAGAATACTGTATCTTGGGTTTTTATTACAAATTTAACTGTATATAGTCAACAGTTAGTTATATTATACGGCTGAAGGTTCCTTGCTGCTTTCCTTTCTTCATGATGCTGCCAGCTTTTTCAGTTTCCAACAGCTCATCTATTTAAAGAAAAAACAGGACATTTGAGATAAGGGTATGATTAAGTGGTACATTTCTACTTTTCATGGTTCCTGAGTTCTAGCAGCTTTGAAAAATTTGGATGAAAACCTTATATAAAGCAAATCTGTTGAAAGTCCAGCCTGCTCCAGCACGTGCATTTTAAGCTTGTGATCATCTGTGTTAAATGGTATATTATTGCCAGCATATATCTCATAGAGTGTCATACCCAAATACAATATTTTTGGAGATACCGTAGAACTTATATTTAAGTAACAGCTTAAAAATAACAATAATAGTAATAAAAGCGTCCAATTATTTCCATCCTGGATGCTTGGAAAAGTAGTCAAACTTGAAGGAAAATATCTTAATCAAGCCAAAGTAGTTCTGAGTTGTTTTTAAGTAAAGGGTTTAAAGTTGAGAGAGGCTGCTTTATAAAAATCAATCTTTTAACTGATTAAGCTAAAAGTACACCATTGAGAATATGCAAGTACAAATTATATGAGAAAGTTCAAGTTAACTGTCGATATACATGTGATTTTTTTTTTAGATAAGCCTTAAAAAGGAAACACTCTGAAAGATTTTACTTCATAAAATATAGCTGGATGGTTATATAACAATGTGATAAACTCAAGACTTCTTTAATCTAAGGGGCAAATGTAAAAATAAAAAGGATTAAATTAGGAAGACAATTCAGTAAACAGCATTAATTATTTACATCATTTCATGCTATTCCTATTTTATGAAAATATTATTATGCTTTACTAAAATAGAAGGTAGGAAACAAAGGAATACTGGAAATTCCAGGAAAGACTTTAGAAAGACTTGATGGCTGCACTCTTTTCCAGTTCTAATATATTTGATAAGATTAGTGTAAAGTTCAAGAATAAGTCCTAGATTTTTTAATAAAAACAGTAAGTGTTTCTCTTGTTGTTAGGCATCATAAGATGTGCACATTACTGCATGATGAATACATCTGTTCACTCTTTTGATTCAGCAAAACATCTGATTGCATGCTTAGGTCTATTCTTATTAAGGAGATCAATTAAGCACTTAAATTTGTAAGCTGCACTGAAATGTAAAAAAAAAACATGCGCTTAGTGCTTTGCTGGACATAGAGATAAATAAACTCAATAATAAAGCCTACCCTACAATCCAGACAAGCAACATCCTTAATTGAAGATTTTGTTGCAACTCAGTTGCTTGTGAATACCCTCATGGTAAAATATCTTGTGAAATCTATTATGGCCTATATGTTTTCCAAACTGTAGACTGATTTTAGCTGGCTCTCTCCCATTGAGTTCAGCCAGACCCCTTTTCTACACAGGTTGTAAATGGAGTAATGAGTACTGACATACACCCTGTGATATACTTAATTTTATTATAAATATTAACATACAAGACACAATAATTATTTTCTATTTAAATTCCTGCAACCACTCCAGGAGGTCATTGGCAGGCTGCTAGTGTATTAAAAAATAACCAGAGATACTTTCTAAATCTAATTTGCTGCCACCGTCCACCTAAGGGGTTAATTACCTTAACCAACAATAAAACATTTGAACTAATCCTGGGTTTGCTGTTAAGGAAAATTAAATCTGAGTGCAGCTTCTCTACATTTTTTCATCTCCTGAGCTATTGTACTTGACAATTTGCACTGTATAAATGAAATACACAAAACCCTTAAAACTCCAGTAAAAGAATCAAACTCAAATGAATTTGGGTGAACAACAGTGCTAGATTCTCCGCACTAAAAAATAATAGCCATAGGAAAAAAACCCATCAGCATAAAAGAAGCAGCATTATAAGCTTCCCCACATTTCACATGCCTTATTCTGGACCTTTAAGAGATTACTTGGAAGATGGTGGCAGCTCAGACTTCAGGTCCACAGGGTCCTAAGCTCATTTTAGAGTGGCAGCAAGTATGAAAGTCACAGCAGTTTTTCATTATGTAGACAGCTGCAGTGAAATTACCAAATATCTGTGAGGTGATATAATTTTTGAGTTCCATCTTAAGCTGTATTTGAAGTGGTGTTTTGGAGGCTTTGAATTTTTTTTTAGTGACATATTTTTATGCTAAATGCACATACATTAAAATATGTTAACAAATATTACAAGGTAGAATGCTGAGAAAAATTTGAACTTTTCTTACCTATCTAGTGGTAGACTGAAGACAAACCATCTCTTCCAGTTTAGTCTTCACAAATCTCCACCAAATAGAAAAGCAGGCTTTAAAGTCAGTTAGCTTTTTAAATTCTGTTGTATTAAGGGGAAGTTCCAAAGCTCATCGTACATAACTGGTTAACAGGCTTGCTGAGAATATTCATTCTCAACCACTGTGCTGGCATTTGTGGAGAGAATCAGTCTGTGAGGAGCCACCTATGTTGTTATGGTTTTACACATTAAGGTTGTGCAAGATTACCAACGGCCTGGTATCCTATTTCATAACTGATACATTTATTCCAAAATTTTTTATAGCACACATACCTTATACTTACACAGGTATGAATGCCTCTGTTCTCTAGCTTCTAGCACTTCTTGTCTCATAAATAAGATGTTGAGCTTGGAAGGAGTTCCAAATGCCCCGTGACTTACCTCAGACTTTGAACCCAGTCCACATAAAGTACATGTACTTAACAGTTCAGTTGACTTCACCTAGCTTACTTGCAGGCTTAAAATTAAGCATGTGCTTTAATGCAGTAATTTTCAACTAGGGTGCCTCAGGTGTGCAAACACTTATACAAGATTAACAAAATAAACCCAGAGTTTTCAAATAGGGAACTATAGTGTCAAAAACATTCTGATCTACTGTGGTCTTCCTACGTGCTTTGCAACAGAAGAATTCCTTTATTATTTTTCTGTAGTCAATAAGAGAGTCCAGGGTTCCTAGGTGTTACTATAATATAGTTAGAAAAAAATATTCATAATATACTCTAATAGTCATGTTGAAATTATAGATGTGCTGGAACAATCACACTGAGGGATACTTGGACTTTCCTCCAGCCATTCTTTTGGTGTGTTAAGATGGATACTCATTTAATGGAGCGTGTCAAAAAACCCCTAAATCTTCTTTTCTGTTGACAGTTGTCCTTTCAGAAAAACTAAAATGTTTTATGGGAAAGTATCAGTTTGAACTAAAAAAAATTCAGGCAGATTCCTAGGTTGAGAAGGGAATTGCTGGTCAAAAGCCAGAAAAAGACATCAAAATGCTTTACCGCATGGTGATTATAGCACTTCTCTGGGATGTGGGAGACCTATAGTGTATCTTTGCACAGAGAGTTGCATCAGCCCATAGATTACACTTATTTTAAGCCTGCCCACAGCCCCTGGGTGTGGCAATCTAGTATAACAGCCTCATCACCTGGGAATGACCACTGCAGGATTTCCAACTCTTTGGAATATGGGCCAGATCTTGATCCTGGTGGAGTAACTGGTGGAGGCTCTAGGGCCAGCTTTGGAGCAAGTGGTCGTGGCAGCAGCAGGGCCAGAGATGGAGACAATGGGGCAAGCAGCACAAACAATGGCAGGCCAAGTGATGGTAAAATGAAAGGAGTTTTGTTGGCACAGCCCTCACTTGTCCCCCTACTGCTGATGGCTATGTCCAAGAGGGTCCCATAGCCCTGGATGCTGTGGCAACCCCAGCCCCTCACTAGTCCTGTCAGGAGCCCCACAGGAGAGATGAAACGCCTCTGTGTTTGATGCCCTTGCTTTGGAATCATAGGAGGAAGAAAAGCTTGTTGTACTTGTTACAGTGGAAAGGTTAAATAAATAAACAAAATTGGCTAAATAATCAAGAGCCTACCTGCCTCCAGGAGTCAACCTGCATGCCAGACTAGGAGGTTTGGTTTACAATTAGGAATCAACGGTAGATCGTGTCCTGTGTTTTTTGGCCAACCATGGTGATGCAATGGTAAAGATTACTTTAGGGATAAGGCCTCCAACTAGATTATTCTTAATACTCTAAATACTGCAAATTTTACCCACAGTTGTTACTTAGGCAAACCTCAACTGAAATGAAGTAATGAATTTGTTTGACCAAGAAAGCTTGTAGGATGTGACACTCAATACCAGAAAATACTACTTAGAGATTTTTAAGACCCAGCTAGACACATCCTTGGCTCGGATGATATTGTTGGGGATGGTCCCACTTTGAGCAGGGGGTTGGACGACATGACCTCCTGAGGTCCCTTCCAACCATAATAATTTTCTATCATTCTATGAAAAATTTTGAGCTGGCTTTTAGGAGGTGGTTTCTATCCATCAAAGAGGTGAAATTCTGGAAGATCCTTCTAGCATGAATAATCAAGGTAAACAACTAACTAGTTTTAAGATGGAATTTAATAAGTTTATAAAAAGGATCATATGTAGTTGCTCACAGTAGCAGGGACAGGACTTGATGATCCAGGAGGTTCCTTCCTGGTTTATTCCTTATGTTTGTAGGTATGCAAGCATAATTACTGTGAATGTTCTTCAGAAGGTACAAATATGGAGTGTTTTTTTCATCAATATGATCACCATTAGCCATCTGTTTCTGGAAGAGTGATGGTTTCTGGAAAAAAAATATCAGCCACTGACTAATATCAGTAATTGTACCACCCACTTTTATAAAATAAAGAGGTCGGCACTTTGCTATCAAGTTTGCTTCTTAATAATTTGTTGACATATAACTCTATGCTCAAAAAGATAACCAAGTTTGCTTTTAATATAGCATTAAAGTTGTACTTTTATAAATAAGATTTCTGTATGGAAACCATACACTGCTTTAAAAAGCTTCTGTTATTACTTAAAATGGAACCAACCTACTAGGTTATATATTTTAAAACAAAAAATGTAGTTATTTTAACTTATTGATATTGCAAACATGCATTTCTCCAGATTGGCTTAGGGCCACACAAGTAGTTGGCATTAACCAAAGAGCCATGTGACAGGATGGTCTGTCTCTTTAAGGGGGAAAAGTCAGCTGTGTTAAAAAAGCTTAGTTGTGGGGCTGCTGAGTCATGAGAGAGTGTCCCCTGGGAGCTGAAAAGCTCCCAAAAAATAAAGCAAAGGAGAGGAGGGGTTAGGCTTCTGTGCTGAGGCTAGAGCAGAAAGGGCTGGGACAAGACAGAGCTATTTTGTTTTTTTTCTGTAAAGACTGAATTTCCCTTTGGAACATTGGCTGAGGAGCTCCTTAGGGAGTGAATTCTCCTATAAAGGCCAGCAGATTAAGTGACCTGCGTAAAAGCCACAACAACATGTACATCCTGGGCAGGTCCAGACAAGTGCAGAAATATGGTGTGCAGTGCTGCACACTGCACACACTACACGTGTTCCCCATGCTGTTAATTAGCAGAGTGATGGGTTTTTTGACCCCAGGAGATTCTGGGGTCAAAAAACCCTGTACCTAAAAGAAGTGGGGCAGTGCATGTAGCAGCAGCATGTGGCACCCAAAACCAGAGCTTGGCCAGCTGGGCTCCCTGCTTCGGGATCACTGTGGCTGCAGCTCCCAAAGGCCCGAAAGACCCAAGTAAGTCTTTTGGGACCTGCACAGCTGCTGGCCCCAGCCTCCCCTACCCCACCCGGGGTGACATGCGTGCAGTTATTATCTAGTTGGGGATGGTGCTGCTTTAAGCGGGGGGTTGGATTAGATGATCTCCTGAGGTACCTTCCAACCCTAATTTTCCATAATTCTATGATTATTTCCATTTCTCTGACTATGAAATACTGTTCGAACCATGAAAAGCAAAGCAACATCACAGCAAAAGCAAGAAAAAGGTCAAAGCTGCCATTAAAAATGGCCACGGGCAGATATTACATTTGTGACAGAAGAAAAGCTAGGGGTGAGCTGTTAAGGAGCCTTTGGGGACCCTGCCTTAGAAATTTTCTCTCTCACCCTTGCCAGTCAACTGATTGGCGGGGGTGAGCGCCATTCTTCCATGGCAGGAACCCTCTGAGAAACCCCAGAAGGGTTGCTACCACAGAGAATAACCCTTACCTCCTCTGTCCCCCAGCTCCTTTGGGTTGACCCAGAGGAATGGGGGGAGGGGTTGGGAGGACTGGGTAGAGGCAGCTGTGCTACAGCAGCAACACTTCCAGGGCTCTGGCAGGAGAAAAGCCTTCTGCCCCTTGCATGCCTTTGGAGGGTTCCTTTTGAGGGGGAATGGCCCCCAACCTGCCAATCAGCTTACTGGCGAGTATGGAGGCATTTTCCCTCAACAGGAACCTTTCTGGGGCCATCTGTGGAAGCTGCTGCTTTTAACAGCCTGCATGCCCCTGTCCCAGGCAGGGCTAAGAGGGCAGGCTGTCAATCAGTGGACTCCCCTAAGTACAGGGGGTGACTCAAGTAGCAACCCTCTAATTTCCCCCTGGCTGGAGAGCTGACCTGTGTAGTTCTCAAGCTCGGGGGTTGAAAACTGCTATCAGTTTCCTACTATCCAAACTAACCATGCCTAGCTCCTTCAGCCATATCTTACATGCTTGTATTTCAACCCCTTTATCAACTTTGCCACTTGCCCCGCATCATCTCTACATCCTTCTTAAAATGTGATGCCCCAAATTGGACACAGTGCTGAGGCTTAAGCAGCTCCAGGTAGAATAGTACCTATTTTCTCTTGCATCTAGCATATGATGAATATGTTAATAAAACCCCAAATTGCATTTGATGTATTTTTAGGGACTGTTATCACACTGCTTGTTCACACTGAGTTTGTGATCCATATAACCCCCAGATAAAGTACTGGTCTGGGAAATCATTTCTGGTGGTAGAGAAAACAAAGAGGACTTCCTGACCATAATGCAATGGCTGTGTGGAACAGAAAACAGGATCCATCAGCATGCTGTAATACCTTCATACCTCTGATAGGAGTCAGTCTCTCAGAAATCCCCAAAACATCAGACAGGATGGGGTTTGACAGATAGTTCATACTCCAGGCGGGCTAGATTATAAGAAGCAAGTTCCATAGGAGGTTACCCCACTACTAGTAGGTAAGAAGTGAACCCTGGGCATGTCTACAAATGACATTTACTGTGGAGTTGATTAATTAGCTCTGCAGTAAACATCTTGTTTCTACACATGGTGCTATTAGGCAGGAATAAATTAATTCACTCCACAGCAGGACTGTAGTTGTAAATACAAATACTATCCAACTGCAGAGTTTGCACATAGAGATGCTGGATGGGCTGGCTGGGTGCTCCAGTGCAGGGGCTGCCTGCTGGCTAGCCTGACACTGGATCACTCTCATGCCCCAGCCAGCCCCTCTGCAGCACACTGAGCCAGGTCAGAGCAGCCCCACACCCCTTGCCAGCCAGGGCTGCTCTGACCTAGCTCAATGTGCTGCAGTCCTGGTTGCACCCAGGAAGTTTACTGGAGTTTATTGCTTTAACTGAATTGCATACGTAGATGTGTTCCCTCCATGCAAGATAGGATACTGCACTGAGCAGTAATCTTTGTAGGTTTCAGAGCTATTGAGATTAAAATGATACTTCACACTTGAGGTCAGATGTATGCCAGTTAATCCATGGAGTCTAGCTCTGAGTAGGCATGAAACCGTGTTACGAGTGTGAAGAATAATACAATAGAAGGAGATTCTGTAGATTTGGCAGCATTTTTTGCAGGGGGTATACTGCCAAGCTCAGGGGGTGCATGTGCACCCATGTGCACCCCCTATGCATCACCAGTGGTTTGTTGCTCCCTGTTCTGTCATCTGCCACCACTGAGAACAGTCCAGCTCCATCCTCTTTTGAACGCCCCTTCAGGTAATTGAAGGCTGCTATTAAATCCCCACTCAGTTTTCTCTTCTCTAGACTAAATAAGCCCAGTTCCGTCAATCTTTCCTCATAAGTCACGTCTCCCAGCCGCCTCACCATTTTTGTTGCCCTCCACTGGACTCTGCCTGGTTTGTCCACATCCCTTCTGTAGTGGGAGACCCACAACTGAACATAGTACTCCAGATGTGGCCTTGCTAGTGCTGAATAGAGGGGAATAATTACTTCCCTTGACCTGCTGGCCACACACCTACCAATGAAGCCAATGCACACCTATCAGTGCCATTAGCTTTCTTGGTAACAAGGGCAATAATTCTGTATAACCCAAAGCCAGACCACAGAGTCCGTCTTGGATCTACTACTGTAGAATATCATCCTCAGTAACTTGGAAAATGGAACTGAGTGTTTGCTTAGTAAGATTCAGATGGCACTGATCTGAGTAGCAGCAGACACTTTGGAAGGTGGGATTAGGATTCAGCATTAGAAAAATGAGAAATACAGTAAGAACAGGTTCTGCTGCTTATTGGGTGAGCAGCGATTCACAAAGAGAACAATGAATAGGTTTGGTTCCCTAGCTGCTGGCACTCAGTTACTTATTACAAGGAAAGATCCCTTTTTTTATTCTGCATTTCAATAATAAGATGTGCATTACATTCCAGAGCCTGGTAATAGGTTTAAGTTACAGCAAGAAAAAATAGGTTGGATATTAGGAAGAGCTTTCTAACTATGAGGCTGGTTAAGCATTGGAACAGATTACCTAGGAAACTTGTAGAATGTCCATCACTTTAAGAGAAAGTCTTAGGTCTCTTCCAGCCCTATTTTCTTATTATTCTAAACCATAGGTCTTTCTTGAATGAATCCTTGTTTAAACTATGGTATATCTGTTAGAAAAAATATTCAAACTTGTATGTATGTTCATAATTTTTAGTGATGAAGAATCCACTACAGCGCCTTTCTCCACAGAAATTGTTTCAACATGTCTCATTGTAAAAAATCTATGCCATATGCCTAGTTTGATTTTGTCTATCTTTAACCTGCACCATTATTCTTTTAGATTGAAGAGTGCTCTATTTTCAATGGACTATTATCAAGTCAATCCTTAGCCTTTTCTTTGATAAACTAAATGGGCTAACCTCAAAGCCTAAAGCATGACTTCATTTCCTTTAAGCATTTTATGGGTGCTCATGGAACCTTCCTTGATTTACCTGCTTGAATTGTGGACCCCAGTGCTGACCCCATGTTGCAGCAGCAGTCACACCAGTGCCAAATACAGAAATAATATAATCCCCTTAACCCTCTTTAATATTCTGCCATCCATGGCTATCATTACCTCATTTGGCACCAGCATCATATTAGGAGCTCACATTCAGATAATTATCTACCATAACACCCAAGTCTTTTTGTGAGTCACTGCTTTCCAGTGTCCTCTGTCCAGGAAACATTGCCTACACTCTTTGTTCCTAGATGTGTACCTTGATATTTGGCCACATAGTAGGGTTACCATATTTCCAGTATCAAAAAAGAGGACACCTGTGGGGGCGGGGCAGGGGGGCAAAAGAGCGGGGACGGGCATATGATTGTGCAGGGGGCAGTGACAACCCGTGCCCCGCCTCTGCACCTCACTCCTAAGCCCCTGCCCCCACAGCCCTGCCAGCCTCCCCTCACTCCCAACCCACAGTTCCCTTCCCCCCAGCACTGCTGGTGCCCCTCACTCCCAAACCATAGCCCCCTGCCTCTCAGTCTTGCTGGTGCCCTTCACTCCTGACCTTCAGTCCCCTGTCCTCCCCAGTGCTACCGGTGTCCCACAGTCCCTACCTGGGGGGCAGGACAGCTCTTGCCTCTGCATGCACACTAGGAGGTATGGTGGGGCATTGTTCCCAGGATCTGGGAGGGATGGGGGCAGGCTGTTGCTATGGGCTGGGGCTGCTCTAGGTTCTTTCCGGTAGGGGTGTTCACCATGCTGCCCTCGGCTGGTGAATTTGGAGCCCCCCCATAGCTTCCTTCCCAGCAAGCGCAGCGCCACCTCCTGCCCCAAGTGCAGCACAGCCTGGCCCAGCCCCCCACCCCCCGGAAGAGCCTGGTGCCACCCCAGCCCCAGTGCACAGTGGCAGCCCACCCTGCCCTGTGCAGACCCAGGGACACACGCCCCCCATGCCTCCCAAGGCAGGAGGCACACAGGAGCCACGCTCCCTGCTCTGGCTCTGCCTCAAACTCAACCCTACTCCCTTCCTCACCACTGTGTGTGCACCCCTCTGCACCCCACCCTGCTGCAGCCACCAGAAGCCTGTGGCCGGGCAACCTTGCAGCCCTACTGTTGCCCCATGTTTGTGGGGGGGGGCCCTAAGCCCTGTTATCCCTGCCCTTCCACTGCCTATGCCTGTAGCACCCTCATGCCCCAGCTACCCCCTTCACCACCCAGTACCACCATCTGGAGCCCGGGGCTGACCCCCTGGGCCTCCTGTCAGCCTGGGGCTCCTCTGCCCCAGCTCATACTGCTGCAGTCCTGGGTGCACATATAGATACTGTGCCCAGGAACAGACAACTCCAGCATGAACTGTGCTCGAGTTTATCACCTTAAAGGTACAGGTAGAGTCATTGTACTCAATGACTTGTTAATTATTCCCCTAATCCATTTATTGTATTTCATGTTAATTTTGTCTCACTTTAGTTTCTTAATCACAATGTCATGCACTACCGAGTCAAAATTGCTTAAGGAAGTCTATTGCATCCATACTAATACTACCATGGTTAACCAAATCTGTAGCCACAATGTCTTCCTTAAACATTACTTAAGGAATTAGAAGTATTATTCATATTACATTTCTTTTATTCCTTATTATTGAAGTCTGATATCAACCACTCCATTATTATTTTGCTTAGATGGTTGATTCTCAACCAGGGTGATGCAGCACTTTATGGTGCCTTGAGATCCTTTCAAGGATGCCTCAGGGTGTTTGCACACCTAATGTTAGCACTGTTAGGTGTGCAAACGTAATTCACAAGATAAACCCAGAGATTTCAAACAGGAATCACAGTGTCAAAAATATTCTGACCTGTTATGGTATTTCTGAGTTCGTTGCAACTGAAGAATTGCTGTTATTTTTCTGTCACCAAAACAACAAGTGAATACTAAGAGCTGGCATTTTCTGAGGGTTGCCTTGAGTCTAAAAAGGTGAAGAACCACTGGCCTAGACTCTCTTATGTTGATGGGCTGATATTTACCTGGCTCATCTTAATTACACATTTTTAAATATTGGATTAATGGCCATGTGTACACTAAGATTACCATGCCCATGGACAGCAGTACCCTCAAGCACACCTTGCTACTCTGTGAGATCTGCCTCCTAAGCTGGAAGCAGTATAGTTGTGTTCATAAGCTGGCTCAGGGATAATTAGGTGGCCCAGTCTGCCACACATTTATTGCTTCACTGCTTTCAGTTTAGGATGCAGCCTGCCCAGAGCAGCATTGCATGTTTGAGGGCACTGCAGCCAGTCACAGTACATTTACTTGCTTTCTTTGAGACTTCTGAACTTGCTTGGTGTTTTATATGATTGGTGGAAGAAAAAAATCAGTGTTAATGATGCAGAGGATTACTCATCCAGGAATTTCAAAATCCTTAGATACAAGGTATTGAAACTGCTGAATTAATTGTGTTTGGCTTTAATGCCTGCTGCTTCATGTACTCTTTAGTTATGGTTGAAATGAAAAGGATTTAATCATTCACCAGTATTATATGACTATAATATCTGCCTTTTCCCCAAATACAGAGAGAAATATTTATTGAACACTTCTGCCCTTTCTGCATTATTCACAATTCAGCCATTTCTAACTAGCAACAGACACATTTTACTGTTGGAATTTCTTTTGCTTCGAATGTACCATATATACTCAAATCTAAGGCTACCCTGAATTTAAGACAACCCCTTGATAATTATATTCCTTATATAGAACATGTATAAATTTGTCATAGGTTTCCAGGTATAGAATCGAATTATTAGTGGGTTGTCTTAAATTTGTCCCCCTCCCACTGCTACAGCACAGAAAAAAGTAGCAGTGGCCCCCTTGCCCTCAACACTTCTTCCCCCTGTAGCCTTCCTTCCCCTCCTGCCACTGGCACCCTCCACCCCCAGTTCCCCATAGTCTCTGCCTCTCCCCCTACTCCTCACAAACTATGTCCTTTCTCCCCTGCAGCCTGCCCCTCACCCCCAGTGTCAGACACTGCTTAGCTCTATTCCCACCTGGAGCATAGCACTTCCATACAGAAGTGTTGGTGTTGCTGAGTGGCTGGGCAGACAATACATCAGTGCCAGCACTGCTGACCGGCCAGGCAGGGGATAGAGTTTCCATGTGATCTGTGCCTAGGTGGGAGACCAGCCCCAGCCAGAGCTGAGCTGTGCCTGACAGTCTGAGGCAGAAGGAAGGAAGCAGGGGCAGAAGTTAAAGATGGCAAGTGGGAGTGCAGGCAGGAGGCTACTGTGAGTCTGACAGCATGGGGGGAAACCCTCATCTTAGATTTGCACATGAAATTGGTGGGGGGGAAGTGACTGCTGTGGCTTTGACTCTGGTCCTGAGCCACAGCAGCTGCCTACCCCCTACCCTCTGCTTTGTATATGAATCTAAGACAAGGGGTTCCCCAGCTCCATGCTGATGGGGGAGAGGGGGGAACCCTTGTCTTAGATTCAAATAAACACAGTACTTCAAAAAACCTCCTCATTGTTCTTAACTATGCTAGTCATAAATTTCTCTTTGTGTCATTTTGCTTCCCTTAGCCTACATTTCCCTTTGCCTAGAACAGGGCTGTCCAACTTGTCGCCTTTGGGCTGGACACAGCCCACAAGGAGTTACAACCTATCCTATGGGCTCCTGTCTGCTAGATGCTGCAGGCTTCCCCTTCCCTCCTCTAGTTTTTGTTTTCTGCCCCTGCCCTGGGGGATGAGAGGGGTCACAGGAGGAGGTTGACCAGGGTGTAGTTCCTAGCTTCTCATAAATTGAATCTAAGTAACTGGGCCTAGAAAATTGGTTACTCACAATGAATGGTATCATGCTGGTCTGGCACTATCTACTTTTGGTAAAGTCAAGTTAGGAATCCCTCTTGTAAGACGGAAGATGTGGGTTTGAACTCCTTCAGGCTGATGAGGGCTTTTACCCGGGCATGTGTTTTAACTACTAAGCTATCATGCAAAATGTAGATAAAAGGCCTTCCATGGGCACTGTGCTTGAACTCAATCCTATCGGTGCCAATCAAGTGTCTGGTATGCTTTGTGGGCACCTGATGGACTCAGAATTTAGGTGCTCTTTAAGCATCTGCCAGGTTTTTGCTGGACTGTAACGAAGCTTTGTTTGGACTTAGAAGCCTAGCAACTCGGAGACAGCCAGGTGCCTGGCGCACAAGGGCAGCTGCAAATTTTGGTTGCTGCCACAGTCACGATTGCAATCATGATTGCAATCTCGCAGCTGCTGGCAGCAGCCACTTTTTTCACTCTCCTTCCCCCCT
This sequence comes from Crocodylus siamensis, assembly GCF_052110815.1. Taxonomy (NCBI): domain Eukaryota; kingdom Metazoa; phylum Chordata; order Crocodylia; family Crocodylidae; genus Crocodylus; species Crocodylus siamensis. The sequence continues at coordinate 117,240,755 of NC_143395.1, read as the reverse complement.
CCCAGTTACACAACTGCCCTAAGTACTTGACCTGGAATGCTATTCAGCATACTCAGAAGGCAAAGTAGGTGTCTAGGGAACTTCTCAGGCCAAAATGGATGTGTCTAATAATTCTACATGCCCAGTGGCTATTTGGCATGGGAGGACCTTGATCTGGATCACTGTGAGTAAATTCTACCTAAGTTCCATTCAGGTGCCCAATAACAACAAGTTTTATCTGGCCTCAACTGAGTACTGTACCGCTACTGGGACAGAAAATATGATTTCCACAAATTTGCCATACCGTTCTTGTATGAAACTTAAGTGCAGTGCAAGTGGACACTGGCTCTTCTAACTACTGAGAACTTCCTGACCTCTCCATCACACTGTTTTCTAAAGGAATAGGAACACTCAAACAGAGCTTATATAACTGATATTCAATACTATGTTAAGCTTCCTCCATCTGACATACAAAACTTCCACCTGCTCAGTGACCTGAGTCCTGATTTGAACTAGTGGCTGCCACCGGGGTGTTATATTTGCTCCCAGCAGGCTGAGAATAAAGTCTATTGAGGGATGCCTGGTTTAATTAATGCTGTAGGTTAAAACACGAATTATTTTACACTAGAACCTACTGTGTGTCTGCTGGATTAATTTAACTGTGGTGCTTTCTAGAGAAGAAAAACCATTCCCTAGCCCAGCCCCCACTGCCATCAAATATAGTCTGAAACTAACATGCCATAATTCTTTCAGATGTCAAAAAGCTACTATATCATTAACTATAATTTTGAGCTTTAACAATACTGTCAATGCGCCTTGGTATTTTGTCATCACTATACTATTTGTAAAAATCTGTTTCTCTCTGCTGGCTTTTTCTTTCATCTCTGTGGTTGGCAGACTTGTTATTTGTTTTTCTGCCTAATGGAAACAGTAGAACTATTGGTAGAAAGCAAAGTGCTGCTATGAAAAACACATGATCTATTTTTCTTTAAATGCCTCTTTCCTTCTCTTTGCTTAAAATTAATACTTAAAATGTAAATGAATACTGTTTTTTTTCCATCTGTTCCAAAAGCAGCAAGAACTGTATTATTTTTTAGTAGTTTCTGTCTAAATTCACCAGCAAGATAGTTCTGAGTCACTCTTGGGAGTTTGTTGTTGCAACTTTCTCCCACCCACCCCCTTCTATTTTACACAGAGAGATTTTCACAAATCTCTTCTTATCAGGCAGTGCTGAGAGTGGAGCAACTGGGATGGCTTCAGTACACTCGTGGAGTAGATCATGTTTCCAGAGATAAAGCAAAATACCGTAGCATGCTGAGGATTTGCAGTCCTACTCCTCATTTGACAGCAAGACAGGGTGAAGCGGGAGCAACCCAACTACAGAAAAACCATTTTGTAAAAACTGCGTGTATTGGGTATTTCTCTATCTTAGCAATTGGGTGCGTAAAGCTCCGGTTGTCTGAAAGGTTTCCAAGTCCATGATTCTGGCAATTGCTGATCTCTACTTTTATGCTTGTTTACGGGTTTCTGATCATATTTTTTGTGGCCACATGCCTTTATCTGGCTGCTGAATCCAGAACAGGCTTTCTAGCCATGTCTTTGCCATATATAACAGCTCAGTATACTAAATGCAATTAGTATTAGCTATTCCAAACCATTTCATGTTTAAGAAAAGTTAAGATAGAAAGCATCTAGTCCCATCACAAAGCTACTGATTGTATTCAGACGCTTCAGGATGCCAGTTTAAACCGCCCTTCCTATGTCCTCCTAGTGAGTATAGATGTTATGGGCTGCATCTACACAAGACACTGACTGTGCAGCCATTACTGTGCAGTCATTTAGTATTTGTATAAACAAATACTACGCTGTAACCTGCACTACTGCACAGTAGCTCTGACAACCAAATTTTTTGTGACACTGACTGCACAGTAGTCTGAGGCTACTGAGCAGTCAGCATCTTGTGTAGACATAGCCATGGTCTCCTTTTTTCCTCATGGCCTGGTCAAGTTAGGGACTTGAATGAAAGCTCGGGACAGAACAGAAGAAAGCATCTTCAGAATGATGTCCATTCTTTCCATTCAGGCAGTTTTTCCCACTTTACCTCCCCCTGTAGATCCCAGAGCTGACTATAACATTATCTATGCTTTTGTCACCTTCAACCTAGTTTGCTGTAATGTATTCTACTTAGACCTTCCGTTCATGATGATTATGATGATCATCATCAGAGCTTGTATTAAAGATCACACCAAAGCTTCAGTTCATTCAGAATGTAACCATCCACCACAGTAAGGTCAGACTTTCATGAACTCCTATTTTCTGTCTTCACCTCAGCTCCCAATTTTCCAGTAATTCTGGGTGTAATATAAAGTGAGGGTTGTATCGCGTATAAGGCCAGTAAAATTCTTAGCAATCTCTGAGATTTCTTCTTCCTCTACTGCAGCATTTATGTTCCAGCTTTCACTGTCTTCATTTGGGCAATTTACTAGACATTTTGTATTCCTTCAATGGTGGGTGGAAGAGGGGTCGAAAAATCATAGGGGTTGTTTCTGAGGCATTGTTTTGATTAATTAAATTGCTGTCAAAAGCAGTTCATTTTAAATTCTATAATATAGCAAAATATCAGCATTGTATCTACATCTCAGCACTTTGAAGTTAAGAGTAATTAAGTACATTTACCTGATTTTTCACTACACCCTGTAGAATTATCCAATTATGCACCTGCACAATTTTGTGCATAAAAGACTTGCCCATGCATAATTGCATAATTTTGCATTATTTGCACTCCAGCTGGGAGCCTCATGATTTGCAGGCACAGAGCTACATGACTGGACAGCTGGGTAAGTGGGGAGAAGAGCTCCTGTTTGCAGGTGGGGGTTTGGGGTGGTTGTGGGGTTTGTGGGTGGGTATGCTTCATGTGCCATCAGGCCATATGCACTCCATGTCTCCGCATGGGGCTTCCAGCACTCCAGCAGGAAGCCTCATGCAGGGCCAAGCAGGAGCCTGCCCAGCCTGATGGCGCATGACTCCATACCACCATGTGTGGCTTCCTGCTGGAGTGCTGGAAGCCCCATGTGGAGGGCCAATGGTGTGCAGACCAGGAGCCATGTGCCATCGGGCCAAGTGGGAAGCTCCCCATAGAGGCATTGGGTCATGTGCCATTGGGCCAGGTGGGCTCCTGCTTGCCCCCATGGGTGGCTTTCCACTTGAGTGGTGGAAGTCCCATGTGGAGGCATGGAGCCCACCTGGCCTGATGGTGAGCAGCTCCCAGTCCACACAGTGGGCTGGGCCAGCCCTCGACATGAGTCTTCTAGCACTCCTGTGGGAAGCTGCACATGGAGGCACAGGGCCTGCCCAGCCCAACGGCATGTGGTTCCCACCTGCCACAGCCATAAGCACCTTCCCACTGCCTGCTGTTGATGAGCTGCTGGCAGCAGGGGCTGTGCACCATGAGGGTGGGGTGGGGTGGGGGGAATATGTGGCAGGAGAGGCCCACACCTACCCACAAACCCCCCACAAACTTCACACCTTCTCACAAACCCCACAGAGTCCTATACCCCTCCACAAACCCCACCTGCTCACAACCCCCCACATCTTTCCCTCCACACCCCTTCACAACCTCCCCACCAACCCAAACCATCACAAACACACCCCACACACCTGCAAACCCACCTACAAATCCCATAACTTCACTTAATGCCCCCCACACTCCCCACACCCAACCATACAAAGTACCTGCATATATTGCTAAATAAGGTTCAAATTGTATTATATTTAGTTTAATTTGTAAAAAAAAAAGTAATTAATTTAGCATAATCTTGATTTTTTTCTGTGCATAATTCCCTGGGGTGTAATTCATACTTAGGTGAGATGGGAAGGTTCACACAAAACATCAGCAGATATATTTTAAGATTGTGTGCATCTTCCAGGAAGAGATGAAACCTCCTATAACATCCCCAAGCACTAGATTACACATTCGGAGCTCTGGCTTAACTCTTTAGACTTAATAATCACCCCAGTATAAGCTACATTGTTCCCTATTTTGGGTGAAGAGTGCATGTGATTTTTTTTTTTTTTGCCCCAGACTCCATTAAAAGTCTCCAGTAAATTTATATGGAGAAAATTTTAGCTCCTCCTTCACAGGCAAGTGTAGGAATAATTGGTGTCAGGATTCAAATGCCATTCACATCACTGGATGTGAAATTTGTGAAGTTAATATCGCTGGAGCAAGAACGTTGTGCTCAGATTACTTTTGACCCTTGAATCATATTAATTATTTCTTTATAATTGGTGGTATGTACATAATAACCAAGAGCCAGAATGAGTGTTTACAGGATGAGATATTGTTAAAAAACATAAACAAAAATGAATAATAATAAAAAAGACAAAGGTGGGGGGAGGAGAAGAAGGGGGAGAATCAATCAGGAACAGAGTTTACTTTAGTTTTTTAGATACAAGGTGTACTACCACAATACTTTGGTTTAGTTATTATAATAGTTAGAAACAAAGTACGATGGGAGGAGGAAGCCATAAGCAGTATTTTTGGTAACCTCTGGGTAGCACGAAAAATAAAACAGAGAGGAAAAAATAAACTCAGTGGTAGATTTATATTTAAATGCAAAGTTTATATTTAAGTTTCTAGAACAAGAGATGGAACAATTTGGGATGTTTGGACCCTGCCATTTTTCTAAGATCAGGTTGCACGGTATTTTTAGTTTTTAATACCGTACATGTTTGACTCAAATGTAGTTAAAGTCATCTTTTGACTTGGAGCTATTGTGAATTATGCCATTAGTGCTAGACGCTCTTTAAACTAGGACTGGCATAGAATTTCATGGACATGAGCCTGGAATAGAAAGGGATTTTTTTGTAAACATGGATTTGCAATGTGCTGAAAACTCCAAAACTCCCTTCAATTGAGAGTAGGGGGGCTTTCAAAACATTTTGGATTTTTTTGCTTGTGCTACTTCATTGCTTTGCGGGCATTTTTTCCCAGCAAATAGTGCAAATGCTAGAACGCTGATCAAATAAATATTTAAAGGTTACTGAATGTATAACCCTTTCCTTCCAAGCTTGCTCCTGTACTGAACACACAACCAGTCTAAACTGTAAGCACATCTTAGGTCCCATCACAAAACAGCATTGTATTTTGAAATCAATGAACATTGCTTTCATTTTTTGGCTTATTGATGCCTACAACCCTCCAAAAGTAACATAAAAGTTTGTTGTAACATTTATTGAAACTTCATCTGGGGATTCACAAAATTTACTGGGTGTGTCTGTGTCCTTTGTGTTCTTCTTAAACCCCTAGTAGAGAACATTTGTAGTTTGGAAATAAGTAATACAAAGTTCAAGTGTCCTGTGCTAATTTAGTCTCAATTCCAAGGCTGATGCCATGGCTTTATGCTAGGATTAAACTTGACTCTATACATTGAGCAGTCCTATGCTACAGGAGCAGGGTAGTATGTACCGTTTAAAAAATAATTAACAGATGGGGTAAGTTATGTACTCAGGAAAGTGAAAAGGAGGGCACAGTGTGAAGAGATATTTTGGAAACTTTCATTGACAACCTAATCTCAGGCTTTAATTTGAGCCCAGACAATGCTAGGCTTCTCTTGAAGAGAGTCTGGTAATTGTGACAAATTAGAACATGACTGTGTAAAGCAGATAAAAATGGATAGGATGAAAGAAAAAAAAACAACAACCCAAAAAACAACCACCAGCCTGATTACCTCTGTGATTTTAGATTAGACACCCAAAGCTTAAGAGCTAGTGCCATAAATCCTGATGCACTTCTTACCTGCTCGGGTATGTTATGCAAGATGCCCTGGGCAAAAATGGAACTAGAACCATGCTACGTGCAATATTTCAAAACCCCTTGCATATGTAGGCATTGTTCATGCTCAGTATAGCTCCAGTTGTTGGTCATGTAGGATCAGCCTTTGGTCTTCCCTGCATGACCATGCAGGGGAATAAAGGAGTGTAAAGGAATCTTTAACTTCCCCCTGCTATGCATGCCTCACGTGGCAGCCTCCCCAGGGCCAACTCCCTTCCTGTGCTTGTGGGGAGACAGTGTACAGGCTGGGAGGAAAAGAAGACAAGTCTTGGTTCAACCCATATGTTCTGGTCATCTGAGGCTTTACAATACATTTTGCTAAAATTTTATCCTGGCTTCCTTAGGTCCTTCTTAATCATTCATGTCACATTTCTTAACCTGTAGTATTTAAAGTCCTGCATTGTAAACAGAAGTGACCTGCAAAACAGAGGTTAAGAAGTGTTGAAACATCCCCAGCTTTTGAGCGTGACCGAAGATTTCATGCTTTTTATGTTGTAAACTGCAGCAAACCTCAAATCAAGTATAAGAAACAAAGTGGAGTTTTTTGATGGTATCTTTTATCAGACCAACTGTATAATTGGCAAAATGACCGCCCATGCTGTATGCCTGTGGCAAAGTAGGAAATGACACAGCAAAGGGGAACACGCATGGCAGCATTGTTATTGTTTTTGATTACATACAGAAGTGATGTGATCCAGTAAATGACCATTGCATATGAAATAGAAACCAAGGACAATTTCAAAATAAATCTAAAACACCCGTATAAAAGGAAACATACACTTAATGGAGGGGAGGAGAGCTATAAATTAGGAGCAGAGAGAAGTTATCACGTCTCCTCTCATCCAGTGATATTTTTGTTTTATTAAGATGCTACAAACCATTCATCATACAACCTACTCACCTCATTTTTACTTTCCTTTTACTCTGAATAATACAGTTCCCTTTCCCCAAAAGGCAAAAACATCGATATAGTAGCACAACAGACATTTTGGCTGTTACTTTGTGTAATAATGTAATGTGTGCTGGTATCACTTCTTCTGACTGTATTGAGGTTTGAGGGTGCATCTAGGAGACACTTTTGCCCCAGAGGCTTACCATTACTTTTGGTTCTCACTAAACTGGAACAAAGGGAAGCTCAGGATCAGAGGGATTGCCATATTTGGGTTCAGGAAGGAACTGGTACTGATTGTGGAGGTTTTTGCCTTCCTTAGTAATGGGATGGCTTGACCCTCCTCCTGGGATCTCCTGAGCATATTAACCACCTTTACAGCAGCATATCATTGGCCACCATGGTCCCCCACTTTACCTGTGGCAGGTCTTTTGTTGTGTCAGTGCTGATGGTGTAATTTTGCTAAGAGGTTAGACAATGTATTTGTATAGGACGGTTTGAGTAAGGATGATCTTGCCTTAGGCAGCACTTGGTCTAGATGACCTACGGAGGTCCCTTCCAGCCCTGCTTCTTTAAAGTGGCCTGATTCTTTTTTTTTAATTTAAAATTGGGCTGGTTTCCTGATAATTCTGATTGCTTCTGTAAGTCTCAAACTTTAGAAAGTTGTCAGGCAATACAGGTGTATAAAACATCTATTTGTTTTTTCTCTCCTCACTGTTTGGCCTTCGGGACAGTTCATAACCCTATTTGAATGTTTGGGAAGTGCTTTGCTAAACAAGAAGGTAGCATACATTGACAGGGATATGAAAAAGAATATAAGCTCTAACACATTTTTCTGTTTGTCATTAAAAAGGCATTTTAATTGCACCAAAGGATGTGTGTCTAAACTTCTTATGTGGTTCTAATCCTATTTGATTCTTCTTCTTCATGGCCTTTTCATAAGAGTTTTCTCTTTCAATAATACTCATTTCTCTCTGTTCTGGAGTCCTGAAGGCCCTTCATTTTTTATCATCGTACACAAACAAGAGGGTTTTTTTTTCATTTTCTGTTCTTCTTCCACTTTTCTTTTATCCATTACTTCCTTATTTGCTAGTGCTGCCTTTTTACTTCCTGTTTCCATACCTTTGGCTCAATCCCTTGCTAATTTTGTTCCTCTCTCTCCTTCTTGATGCATCTAGTTCTGTTTACTCTCTCACTCTTTTGGATCTATGTCTCTCCTCTTGATGGTAAAACTCTCTTGTTTAACTGGAAGATGTCCACTAAAAATCTCTCAGTAACAGTATTTCACTTTCTATGAACACACACAACTGTAATTGGCCTAGGTTATCTAGGGGGGAGTCTCCCTCCTTCTCAATGGCTTATTTGACCATATAGTCTCTTTGGGACTCTTAAGCTTAAATACACTAAGGATGTTGTTTTCAAAAGAATCCTTAATAAAGCTCTTTTATTTTTTTCTTTCAGTCCTATAATGCAGTTGCTGCCAGTCACAGCTCTCTTTACATTTGTGCCCAACTGACCTGGTCCCTGAAGAGCAACACCCTACCTTGCTAAGGCAAACATAAGAGGCTTATCTTTCCAAACTGTCTCAAAATGTAGTTGGTACCCAAGACTGCTCTGCAGATAAAGGAAACAGCCAAAATTTGTTTGACCACCTTGGACAGTTTTTTCCTAATTAAAAACAATGAATACAACCGCGTGTTAAGTCAAAAAGTTGTAACTCAGAACCAATTTTCTTGTAAGAACCAATGTTATAAATGGGGGACTGGTTCCTGAACCAAGGCCTGATATCCTATTTGCACCAAAAATAGTCCAGAATTTTGTACTTGTTCAATTATAGATGAGTATTATAGCTACATTAATGTATTCATATTGATTTGGAAAGACTTCTTTGAGGTGACTTTGCTGGACTTTTTGAAAGGCTCTTCGTTGGACTTTTTGAAGGGTTCTTCAAAAAGGCTGGAGTCTTCTCAGGAGTCTTGGCTACAGGTTTTTCTGGAATCTAGTCTGCTTTCTTAAGGAAAGTGTCCAAGGAAGTTTGGATAGATGTTCTCCAGGGAGATGAGCGATGCAGCGAACTTATTCACTGGCATGGCATTGCATTGGATCAAGCGTTGTAACGTCGAAACTGACATCATAAAGTTGAAACAGGGTGTCAATTTATAAATGTTGTAAGTGCAAAACGTAGCAACTCAAAACATTGTATGTCAAGGACTGCCTGTATCTAGAACAGGGCTGTCCACATGTGTGTTAACATATGGCCTGGCTGCCACTCCCCTCATTGCTCCAGCTGCTATAGTTGGTATAGTGACTGGGGGCTCTGGGCTCCCCCCTCTCTTCTGACTTCTGCTTTCTGCCTGCCTCCTGGGGGCAGGGTGATACAGTGGGAGGTGGCCAGGGAGGATTCTGCACTACCCATGCTCTGCATTCAGCTGTGGGGAAACACATTCTGGCTGCCTGGGCTGTACATATGGTCAGGAGCAGAGTTGGGATGTATGCAATGAGGGGTGGGGAAGGAAGCCAGCTGTCTACCTGGCAGGGGGGACCCCAGAAGGAGTGCATGGCCCATGCAGAATGTGGCCTCAGGGTCTGTCTGGTTTCCACTGCCCAGAAGTTGAAGAGCCCTGATCTAGAGTTTTTAGAACCCTGCAAGCTAGGCAGAATGAGTATTTTGACTTCCTTAATGAGAAGCAATGTCAATGAGTGGCTCACAGTGCATCTTGTCCTCCTTTTCTGTGATTTGTTTTATTCACCTCTTGTTGACTCAGTGTACAATATATATAAATCAAAGTCTTTGAGGAAGGGGTGGTGTTATTGAATGCGTGGAAGAATGCAGTGGGTAGAAAATGGGGCTACAATCCCTGCCTGGGTCTCAAGGCGCTACCATGATACAAATCCCAGCACCACTACCACCTTGAATAGGAACAGTTATCATTATTTTGTCAACATTTTTCTCTCACTTGTACAAAAAACCCAAAAATTCCCTCAAAAATAGATAGATCAGGGCCTAAGTATGTCTGAACTTAATGGAAACGATCCTATTGATTTGAGTGGGCATTGGATCTGGCTTTTAAAAAAACAGGCTCAAGCCACAGTAGTACTGCTAACTATAGTAACCACTTAGTTTACAGTACAATGGACTAATAATTATGCAAGACAATATGGTATGCTGTTAGCTTCCCTGTAACAGCCAAAGAGCTTGCCAATAACACATGAGCACATTTCATTCATTATCTCCTTTCCTTGCTCATGGCTCTTTATTAACATTGTGTTTTCTTCTGAGGTCAATGGGAGCTGTAGCACTGAGATCTAGCAGTAGATATATTTAAACCTGGGGATCATTCCAAAAGGCTTCTTTAAAAAGAAGATCATATTGTTTTTCCTGCTTTCCATTTTTGAAAAGGCTAGGCTTTGGCCAGAGGGTACTCTGCATATCTGGCTGCAAATAGACTACTTGGAGCCAAGCAATGTGGTGCCTTGACTAATTTCAGCATTCACTTAAGCTAAATTATTTATGCTACCCTCTGTGCAGGCTTTGTTGTTGTTGTTGTTGTTTTAATGTTGTAATCTCAGCCAGAATAAAAGGGCCAATTTGCATTAATTTTCAGCTACTGTAGTAGTTAAAGTGTGGGTGTGAAAGCCAAAGCCAAGTATGATATATTTTGAAGTTTGAATTGAGTGGCCAGAAAGGGGAATTTGGTCTGGTTAAAATGTCAGTAAATCATGTTCCGTAATGGTAAGACAGCTTAACATTTTCACATAAGCAGCTGAAACAACATTACAAATATTTTCTAATGATACAGTCAGTTGCTCATATCAAAAACTGAGCCACCTTCACTGCAGCGAATGTAAGTTAAGGAGATTTGTGCTGAGAAAGGTCTGCTTTTGGCATAGGAGACAGTATCATAAATTGAGATTGTTTGCCAGAGAAGTGTGGCTCAGCTTTTGGGAGAGTACAAAACAGTGTGCAGACTGCAACAGGGAGAAGAATGGAGAATAGGAGGCTCTTTTCTCAATAGATTTGAAGTGCGTAAAAAGATAAATGACAAAACAAAAGACTGTGCAGGGAAATACAAAGCAGAGGTATTCCTGCCTACTGATTTGCAGACTGCCAAAGAAAGCAACAGTAACAGGAAGTAGAGCCTGTGATGTGCATATTAAAGCAGAACTACCTATTCCATTCCCACCCTTTTCTCCTCTGAAAAGCTGCTATGTGAAGGGAAACATTCCTTTTAATATTTTATGAGGACAGCCTTTCTTGTTTATTATGCTCATGTTACTTTGTTATATGCCAAGCAGGATCCTTCTTCTTAATAGAATTTTTTTGTGTGTCTAAAAAAAGTGGAGGCGGGGTGGAGAAAGAGAAAGAAAAACGGTTTGTTGGATAAGTAAGGAAGCTCAAGTCAGGGTGATAGGGCGACAAAGGAGTATTCTACAAGGTAAAGGAGGCCCTTCTTTGAAGCAATGAACCTGGTATGAAAGTAGCAGACTAGAAGTAAAGCATTCTTAAGGACTTCATGCCACAAAGCTGGCACACATTATTAAGTGTGGATCATACTTCAGTAACGTCCCTGTTTATCCCAATAGTAGCATAGTACACAGGCCCCTAGAAACCCATAGGCAGATGAAAGAATGGAAAGGAGGACCAAGTGGAAAATGGGCTGAAAGTTATCAAGTGCCTCATCTTGAATAGGACTGTCAAACTTTCTTGGTTCCCCTAGGCCAGATCCGGATCATAGGGCTCCTTTTGGGCCAATCTGGACCTAGCTTTGGTGGTAGGGCAAGTGGCAGCAGCAATGGCAGGGTGCTGTGGGGGTTAATGCAGCTATTGCTTGTCCTGCTGTTGCTGAAATGCATCCCCAGTGGCAGGTCCCACCTGTGTTCACTCCACCTGCAAATTCCTATCCCCTCTGGGAGCCCAGGGGCTGGATGACTGTTACATGGGCTAGATTTTTGACATCCCTGATCTGGAAGACAGTTGGTTCCCTCACCAAATCTAGGGTTGTACCTAAAGGAGCAAAAGGAAGCATCTTACTAGCTGCTGGTTACCTGAATCTTTGGCCTGCTGCACCACTGTGGTTCCCTGAGCATCCACACTTGTTTTGTGCTTGTCCACTTGTGGCACTTTAAATATGAGAAGACTTTGCTCCTACACAGAAGCACTCGGTCTTCTGGGCTGAGTCAGGTCTGCTGCAGAAGGACAAGGCTATTAAAGAAAGGAACCCTTATGCACATAGAAATGGAAGTTCTACCTGCAGTGGTATATGCAGCAAAATGGGCAGATTTACTGTTTAGGCTGGATGGAAGAGGCAACGTTAAAGATAGTGCCACAAGATTCTCTATCTGGTGACTAGGTAGGTTTAGCTATTCCAGGGGATGGTTCACTCACAAATTGGCTACAGGTAGGGGAAGCCGTCCTTTAAATTCTTCTGTGATTATTATAGGGACATTTGATACCAAGTCTCATACCCAGAGATCTGAATTCTCTTGATGTCTGTTCCCTTAAAAATAATTACTCCCAGAATGCCGCATGTTTTTTTAAATAAACTACAAGGCTGGACATGTGTATTGTCTTAGGCAGGCCAATATTTTAATTCAATGTTAACAGAAAATGAAGCCACAGGAGAAAAAGGACCCTTGCAACCTCCCACCACAGCTATTTTTTAAATAACATGCCTGAGTAAGTAGACCTATGAATTAATATTTTTCAGAGAGACTTGAGGAAGGCAAGAGGTTTGTAGTTGCCACTGGGCAAATTTGATTTGGTTGGATAGTGGCAGTATGTAACTCACTGCTTCCTTTGAGTAGCTACCCAAATAGTCTATGCTTTAGCATTCTTGATCCCATGAAGGGAATGGCTGGCTGGGCTCACCACTGCTTCCATAACCCCAGGCAATTTACTGGAAGCGTCTACATGTTCATTAATGCATTTTTGCTAACATGCATGAAATTTAGTACCTCCATTGTGAGGTATTAAAAAAGGCCCATTAGCCTATTTTAATGCACATTAGCAAAAGCACACATTTTTGTGACACTTTAATGAGCATTAAAATAGGCTAATACATATTAAAGCGCTTGTGTAGACATGGCCACCATCCACATTAAAGCAATTATGAGCAAATGAGAGAGAAAAGAAGGATGAAACAAATGGATGGCTGATCTAGAAGATTTTTTTCCATTTGTAACTTTAATAAAGGGAAATGGCACTGTAGAACTGGAGGGAGGGAGGCAGAGAGGGTAAAAGGACATAATAAAAAAACTGTAACAATCTCCTTACTTATTTTGAACAGAGCCCTTTTCAATGCACAGTTTTGTATAACAGGTCAGACCCACCTCTTTCCTTTGCAGAAACCACTTATTGCTTCATGCCTGCTGTACAATAAACTGCCAAGCAAGTATTTTCCTGTTTATCATCAAGTCAAATGTCATATCACAGCAGCAGAGCTCTACTTCAGGTAGTCTGGAACAATCTTAGTTACAGAACAATTCAAAACAACCAAAAGAAACATACCACTGAAAACTGTAGATCAGTAAATTGTGTACTGCTCAGTGCAGCGTTTCTAATGTAAACATCACAGGGAAACCATAGGTTAAATATGCCAATTTATCCTTTTTCTTTCTGAGCAGCTAGGGATCACATCTACCTGGCTCCAATCTTTTGGTTTAAGCCTCAACCAGTCCCCTCCCCCATCCATGTGACTTACCTAATTAACTTCAAGGGCAGGCCTTTGCCATGGTGTTGAATGAGTGACACCACCACATGCTGTCTTAGACATGGTTTGGTGATGTGGTCCATGGTTGTTGGATGTGGGCCATTAAAGAATGTATTCAGATATTTCAGTGTTTATTCTCTCCAGTACAAAGGGGAAAAAGCATTGCCTGTTTTCTAGGCATGTGCATGAGGAAGGGAGGCCGGCAATGCTGTAGGGTATGTCACTGCTGACCCTGCAGATTCCCAGAAGTCCACTGCTGGTATCACTCCTCTGCTATTTGATAAGCATATTGTCTCCATCCCCAATTGCTGCTCATTTCACTTCACCCACATCTGGGTCTTAGACCATTACACTCTTTATAATTATTGGTCTACCACTGGTTGCTTCAGTCTTAACTTATTATTAAATCAACAGTTGATTCATTGGATTTTTGTCAGCCCTAACTTAATCCACACAGTTGCTGATAATCATTACTGATTCAGTTCATTGCAGATTAATTCATTGCATTTTGCTGCTGATAATCTGAACCACAGTTGGTTAATTCACTTCACTGCCTTTTGCCTCACTGCCACACCAACCACACAAATGCTTCTTCACCTTTACCACTGACCCCATTGCCCTGGCCTAAGTCACTAATAGATTTATTAAATCACAATTTATCTCAATTTACCCAGCACCTTTTCTGCAGTTTTCTGCCAATGCTTCTTTCACCCTCTACTGATGAGCTATATACTCAGCTGGTGTAAATCAGTCTAGCTCCAGAGCTACTTCATTTTACATCACCTATGGACTTGGCTCAATGTCCATCTATTTCTCTTTTCTACATTGATTCTTTTTCCTCCTGTCCCCATTCTATTTCTCAGTTCTCTCTTCCCTCTGCAAATCCACTTTTGGTCTTATTTCCCCTTTTTTTAACCTTCCTTCAGATATTTACTAGCCAGACATCCTTCAATCCCACCCTTTCATTCTTTCCCTATCACCATAGTCATGATGTTTTGTCTCTTCTTCTTTATATACTTCACTTCCATTTCTATCCATCTTCCCTCCTCCTCTTAGAAGAGTTGGCTCCCTTTCTTTTTCTCACCACAATCCTTTACTTTTGTTCTCAATAACTTAATCTTCCATAGAAAGCAGTGTAGGATGGCACTGTGGAGGATTTCCATCCCCAGTCTCTTCCCCTCTCTCCTGGTAGTTTTTCCCCCTCTATCATTGTCTTCTTACTTGTCTATCACTCCAGTTGCTAAGCAACCAGCTCTGCCTACATGACCTGGACCAGGTGAGAGGGGGTGTGGATCTTCCTCTCTATTGTTATAAGCAGAGACCTTGTGGCCTGGAGGGCGGGGTAGGAGCAAGGCCAGTAGCCCCTTTCACTCCACCAGGTAGTGGTGATGCTTTTCAAGTTGGCTGGTTAGTAGCCAACAACTGCTGGCTTACTTTGGGCCCCTGAAGGTGAAGTCCAAAGTTCTATATAAGCTAAGACTGCCCAGGAAGTGGGGCAGATCAACCATAATGAAGACACACACAGGAGCTGAAACATCTGCAGCTCTCTCTCTCACTCTAATGTTATTCTATAATACTTCTCTATCCAGCTGGGCTGCTTCCCGGTGCCTATGCTAGATAGCTGGGCTGCATCCTGCCCCTGGCATGATCTAGCGTGGGGCACCAGGAAGCAGCCCAGCTGGGCTGCCTCAGGCCCCCAGTGTGATCTAGTGTGGGGCACCGGGAAGCAACCCAGCTGGGCTGCTTCCCAGCCCCAGCGCATTCTAGCATGGGGCACCCACAGCAAAACTTGAAATGATGTCAAAACAGCTCTTCTGTTTCAACAGAACAGAATGAAACAGCTGTTTAGACTCAAAATGAAATCTGAGACAAAACGCTGTTCCCTCAAACCATCGAAACTCAAGGTGAAATGGAAAGGTGCCATTTTGCACAACCCTAGAAGATGGCACCTTGTAAACAAACTCATTCAGAAAGGCATAAGTGTTTGTTGCCTACTTCATCAGATGTTATGAATGGACTGGACTGCTCTCTGCAAGTCCATTAATAGAATGACAAAATTGGCTCTTGCCAATAGAAGCTTACATCTTTCCAAATGAGTTAGTATAAGGTGCCTGTGGGAGGCCAGTAGGGGGTGTTCCTGCACTGAGCTACCCATCTCACTGTGGCCGCCCACCTGCCAAGCTCCGAGTGCCTCCCTGGGGCACCTTATGTCTGGCCGATCCCCCTTCCTGGAGCAGACCCTCAAGCCTGGGGGTACCACTGACACCACCCAGGCACCTGGGCTGTTTCTGGCCTTGTAGTCCTTGAGGGTGCTTGACCCATTGCAAATGCTTGGGGTGCTTCCTCTAGCACAAAATGTAGGGTACATCTAGTGCAGGGCACCAGGAAGCAGCCCAGCTGGGCTGCCTCCTGTTCCCTGCCGGATCTTGCGCTGGGGATGGGAAGTTAGTCCAGCTGGACTGACTTCACATCCCCAGCCTATGGTCGAAACATTTCAACTTTTGAAACGGTTTGACCAGCCTCATTTTCTTTTGAGGCTATTTCGATGGCCTGTGTTTCATTCCGATTTTGCTGTTTCAAGCTTGAAATTGGTTGAAACAGTGTTGAAACAAAATGGCCAGTGAAATTTTGCACAGCCCTACCATCTTCCTCTGACTTCAGGCTAACACAGCTAACTACCTTTTAAAATCTCCTATGGTGACCTTTTTACCCTCCTCCACCTTGCCTGTTATTTTGGATGAAATCCCTCATTTCTTAGAACAGGGTTCTCAGTCCCTGGGCCACAGCCCAGTGCAAGGCCACAGTGGGTTGGCTGCTGGTCTGCAGCATGGTCAGCTGGTGGACTGGCCAACTGCAGCCCCCCAGAGCTGGGTAGAGAGGCCGTGGCTCCTTTTGCAGGGCCTGCAGCAGTTCAGGGTAGGCCAGGTATTCTTACCTGTCTTCTGGCTGGAAATTCTGGCCACAGTCGGCTGTGACTGCTGGGCTGTGGTTTGCTGGGCTCCGGCCACTTCCAGCCTATGGTTTGCTGGGCTTTGGCATAAAAATTTAAGAACCCCTGGCTTAGAAGGATCAGTTCCTTAAACTGGCCTTTAAAATCTGCTTCTTTCTGCTAAGCAGTAAACTAATTTCCCCAGACCCAAAATGTGCAAATAATATTGGCTAACTCCCAGCTATACTTGCAATGGCTCTGAAAAGCACAACTATTTCTTGCCTATATGTATTTTGGTTTGTCCATCTTCTTTTTTGCTTAGAGTAACACATTTTTTTGCTTTAAGGCTGTTTACAGCACAGCAGCACAGACCTCTGTCACTGAGGTGGAAATAAGTCCCACTCACCTGTTCCTGCTCTGCACTGGTCAAGGTTTTTCTCATTATGGAAAAAATGGACATTAAACCTTTTCAAAAAAAGTTATTGATAACTTTTATCCTGAACCAAAATTTTCAAAGTTTCCATGGCTTTTTTATAAAAAAGACAAAACACCCATTAACAAATGTTTTCATTTACCAAAATAGTCCCATGGCATAAACATATTTGATGATGACTGCACACATGGTTTTGATTTAAAAAAATTGATTATAATGATAAAGATGTCATGGATTACATTTAAAAATGTATTGCACAGGAAGGACTTTAAAAAATAGCTTTGCCTAAAATTGTGATCAGCTCTAGTTTTCATTAATGGAAGTGGGAAGAAAAAAAAAAAGAAAAACTCTCCATGGGGCAGGCTAGGAAATTTAACTATTTCACTGCTGTTTCCTGTTTCAGAAGAATGTGGTATTCTTCTGAAATGCTGACATTTCAGTGCCTTGCATTCGCTTCAAAGCAAATATCTGGAAGCAGAGGTTAGTGCTTGAAATGCATTTGCACTGTGTATGGAGCATGCCATGCAGCCCCCCTAATGGTTATTACTTATTATTAGTTCACCAGTACTAAAATGGAAACACTTTTGATATATCGAAAACAAACTAGTTGACCTTTCAGTCTCTTCGAAAGTGCCTTGTTGTCATCTGCTAAAATACTTTTCTTGCCAAACTGTTTGCCGGAAGCACTGCAGAGTCTCTGCTACATTAGGTTAGTGAATTTTACTCCTGAAGTGCAGGAGGTCATGCAGACTTTAAAGGCTTCATATTTCCAGCTTGGGTACAGCAAAAACTTTTCATACTCCTAAATAATGTCATTGTAATTTTGGTGCCAATTAAGGAGACCCATTATTAGTTTCTAGTATTTATTCTAAAGCTTGGAAAGAAACTGAACCTGACAAATAAAAGAGGTATCAAATGAATTACTCTTCTAGGCAAAGTATAGACAGTCAAAAAGCCCAAGGCTGAATTGGATCAATCTTTGCAAGTTAGTCTAAACTGCATAGACTGAACAGATAAGCAAGTGAACAGTTATTCACTTTTGATTCCAGAAATGCAGCTACACGCCTGCAGTGGCTCAGGCAAGAATCTGGTGGGTGCTATAGCACACCTCCCTGCTCAGCTGGAGCAGACGGTGTGGGCCAAGGCTAGCCTGCTCATCCTGCAAGGAGCTGTTTGCAGGGGAGGAGCAAAGCATCCTGTGATGCTGAGGGACTGTGAGTTAAATTTGAATCTGGAGGGGATCTGGGACAGAAGTTCAATAAACTGATTTAACCTAGATCAGTTAAATCTGATACTACATCTATCCAGGTTGTAAACCAGTTTCAGCCATTTTGAAAACAGTTTACATGCACTGAACTCCTGTTGTGTTACAGATTTGTACTGGTTTCCAACCACTTACACTAGTTTTTATGTAATTTCTGTGTCTAATACTATTGATCAAGAAAGGGTTACTTCTAATGACTTTCAAAGAGATAAGTGATATGACAATTTTTTTTTTGGCATTATTCCTGATACTATCCCCCAGCCAGGTCATGAGGCGCTACAGGGATTTGGGAGCGGGGCTTAGGGGTCTGGGAGCTCAGGTGGTGTTTTCGTCAATCCTCCCAGTCTCGGGCTATGGGCTGAGGAGGGAGAGGAGGATCCACGCAGTGAACCAAAGACTGCGGAGCTGGTGTCATCGGGAAGGCTTTGGCTTCCATGACCACAGCCCGCTCTTTGGCGAGAGAGGCAGCGAGCTGCTGGGAAGAGATGGCCTCCACCTGTCCCCCCTGGGGAGGAGGCTCTTCTCAGCCAGGCTGGCTGACCTGCTCCACCGGGCTTTAAACTAAGCCCGCTGGGGGATGGGGGGACTACTGCCACTGCTGGCCTGCTGAGCAACCTTGCAAAGCCAGGAGACCAAGGCACTTAAGGGACCCACCCCTGCCCCAGCCCTGGCACAATCTGTGGGCAAGGCAAGAGCCCCCAAGGGCACACTTGCCTGCCTGTACACTAATGCCAGGAGCCTGGGCAACAAGCAGGAGGAGCTCATCCTCCTGCACAGTGCAAAGAATTATGATGTCATTGGGATAATGGAGACCTGGTGGGACTCCACCCATGACTGGACCACGGGTATAGAGGGCTATACCCTGTACAGGAGGGATCGTGTTGACAAAAGGGGAGGGGGTGTAGCTCTCTATGTGAAGGAAAGCTACATGGCCCTGCAAGCTGATGTTGGCGACCGGCATGGACAGCTAGAGACCCTCTGGGTAAAAATTCGTGGGGAATACGGCACAGGGGACACAACGGTGGGAGTCTACTACAGACCTCCCACTCAAAGTCCTGAGCTTGACCAGGAGTTCGCCCGGGAACTGACTGAGGCTGCTTGCTCCAGGACCTTGGTTGTCATGGGTGACTTCAATTACCCGGACATCTCGTGGGAAGATCACTCAGCAAAATCCGAGCGGTCGCAAAGCTTTCTCTTGTGCGTGGATGACCTCTACCTGACTCAAGAAGTCTATGGGCCAACGAGAGGCAAAGCACTGCTCGACCTGGTACTGGCTACGGGAGACAAACTAATTGGCGACCTAGTGATCGATGGGAAGCTGGGTGACAGCGACCATGAGCCGATCACCTTCACCATCCGCTGTAAAGCTGGCAAGTCAGTCAGCAACACAGAAGTCCTTGACTTCAGAAAAACTGACTTCGACAAGCTCAAGAGGCTTGTTGGTCAGGCCCTTAGGGACCATGACCCCAGGGAGATGGGAGTTCAAGAAGAGTGGTTGCTTCTCAAGGAAGTGATCCTCAATGCACAAGCTAAATCTATTCCAACATGGAGGAAAGGCAGCAAGAAGGCACAGCAGCCCTCCTGGCTCTCCAGGGACCTAGCGGACCTCCTGCGGCTAAAAAGGAAAGCCTACAAAGGATGGAGGACAGGATTCACCTCCAAGGAGAATTATCCTGCACTGGTCCGGTCCTGCAGGGAGCAAACCAGGAAAGCCAAGGCTGCAACTGAACTCCAACTAGCTTCAGGCATCAAGGACAACAAAAAGTCCTTTTTCAGATATGTGGGGAGCCGGAGGAAAAGCAAGGGCAATGTTGGACCCCTGCTAAACCAGATGGGGCAACTGACAACTGACGCCCAGGAAAAAGCCAACCTATTAAATAGGTACTTTGCGTCAGTCTTTCATCAGTCCCATGGGACGCCCATGCCTGCTATGGGACAGGGAGATCCGGGTGATGGGGATCCCCTACCCTCCATAAATGCTGACCTCATGAAGGGACACCTTGAGAAGCTGGATACCTTCAAGTCAGCCGGCCCTGACAATCTGCACCCCAGGGTACTCAAGGAGCTGGCGAGCGTCATAGCCCAGCCCCTGGCATGGATCTTTGAAAACTCCTGGCGCTCTGGTGTAGTGCCCAAAGACTGGAAGAAGGCCAATGTGGTGCCGATCTTCAAGAAAGGGAGGAGAGTGGATCCGGCTAACTACAGGCCCATTAGCCTGACTTCTATCCTGGGGAAGATCTTAGAAAAGTTTATTAAGGAGGCCATGCTTGATAGACTGGCCCAGGCTAACATCCTAAGGGATAGTCAGCGCGGGTTTGTTGCGGGTAGGTCTTGTTTGACCAATCTCATTTCCTTCTATGACCAAGTGACCTTTCACCTGGACAAGGGAGAAGAGATTGATGTCATATATCTTGACTTCAAATAAGCTTTTGATCTGGTATCCCATGATCACCTCTTGGCCAAACTGCCCAGTTGTGGCCTTGGCTCCACCACAATCCGCTGGCTGGGAAACTGGCTCCGTGGTCGGACCCAGAGGGTTGTAATCGATGGCAGTCACTCATCGTGGTGCCCTGTGACCAGTGGGGTCCCTCAAGGCTCTGTCCTGGGACCCATCCTGTTCAACATCTTCAGTAATGATGTGGACTTTGGAGTCAGGAGTGACCGATGGTGCCGATGACACCAAACTTGGGGGCAAAGCATCCACGCCAGAAGATAGGCGGGTAATCCAGGCTGACCTGGACAAGCTCAGCAAATGGGCAGACGAGAACCTGATGGTGTTTAACACCGAAAAATGCAAGGTTCTCCACTTTGGGAGGAAAAACCTGCAGCATCCTTATAGGCTTGGCAGTGCTACGTTGGATAGCACTACAGAAGAAAGAGACTTGGGGGTCATCATTGACCACAAGATGAACATGAGCTTCCAATGCGATGCTGCGGCTAATAAAGCGACCAAAACGCTGGCTTGTATCCATAGATGCTTCTCGAGCAAATCCCGGGACGTCATTCTCCCCTTGTACTCGGCCTTGGTGAGGCCGCAGCTGCAGTACTGCATCCAGTTTTGGGCTCCACAATTCAAAAAGGATGTGGAGAAGCTTGAGAGAGTCCAGAGGAGAGCCACGCACATGATCAGAGGTCAGGAAAACAGACCTCACGATGACAGGCTGAGAGACATGGGACTCTTTAGCCCGGAAAAGCATAGGCTCAGGGGTGATCTGATGGCCACCTATAAGTTTATCGGGGTGACCACCAGGATCTGGGGGAACGTTTGTTCACCAGAGCACCCCAAGGGATGACTAGGTTGAATGGTCACAAACTCCTGCAAGACCGTTTCAGGCTGGACATAAGGAAGAATTTCTTTACTGTCCGAGCCCCCACAGTCTGGAACAGTCTGCCAGCGGAGGTGGTTCAAGCACCTACACTGAACACCTTCAAGAGTAAATTGGATGCTTATCTTGCTGGGATCCTATGACCCCAGCTGACTTCCTGCCCTTTGGGCAGGGGGCTGGACTCGATGATCTCCCGAGGTCCCTTCCAGCCCTGATGTCTATGAAATCTATGAAACCTTACAGTGCCGTGGTGAACTCTTAAAGGCTGCTGTTCCTATTAAAAAACTTGGCTTTTATGAGCAATATTTGTGTGTTTTTGTCAGAGGTTTTTGTCAGAGGACACTATTATCCAGGTTAGATAATGGGAATAACAATGGAAAAACATCTGCCAGTTTGTGCACGTGCATGCCTTCAAAATGCTAGTGGGATGATGGTAAGTAACAGTTTTGTTAGCAAAATCTGAGAGGGGTGGGTGTCATCTACACAGGATACTGGAAGTACAGAGCTCCTGAGATTTAACCTCAGGTCATTGTGATACTGTGTTCCTATACAAAGTTATACAGTGTCATAGGCCTACATAAATCTTCCTAGACAACGAGATATGTGGGACACGTACCATGCCTTGCAGCACCACCACCAACTGTATTGTGCTGCTCTGGGCAGTTTGCCTTCTAAACCAGAAGCAGGGTTAACAGTGACCACATGCCTGTGTGTGGGCTAATTAGTATGTGTGCGGGCCAATCCCTATGGTCACCCATGAATGCTAATTAGCCAGCAGTACTGTGTGGATCCAGTTACCCTGCTTCTGGTTTAAGAGGCAGCTAATCTGAGTAAGTGTAGCGCACTTGAGGACTGTTGCCATGGCATAAGACTGACAAGTTCTCTGCATTGAGGCATTAAGAAACATTTAGCAGAGCCCATCACAGTGCTAAATAGGAGACAATGGGAAAGAACAGGTATGTAGATGTGCAATTAAGAGGTAAAATACTAGATGCATCTTTTTAAGTTTTGTAATATATTCAGACTGTATTTGATAACACACTTTTCTGCTAACAAACCTATACTGATCTCCTGCTGTAATCCCCAGATCAGAACAATTTTGGTCATGTTTCATAGAATCATAAAATTGCAGAACCAGAAAGGACCTGTAGGATCATCAAGTCTGGTCCCCTGCTGTGGGCAGGAAGTTATTGGGCTTAGACATGCTCAGCAAGGTGCCTGTCCAGCCTCTTCTTGAACACGTCCAGTGATGGTGAGTGCACCACCTCTGGTGGGAGTGTGTTTCAGATTCTAGTGACTTTTTCTTACAGATAAAAAGTTATTCCTTATGTCTAGACTGAATTTGCCCTCTATAAGCTTATGTCCGTTTGTCCTTGTCCTCCCTTGAGGTGCCCTTCTGAAGAGTTGGTCCCCCAGATCTTTGTGTTCTCCCTGATGTACTTGTAGGCGACCATCAGTCACCTCTCAGCCTTCTCTTATTCAGGCTGAACAGGTCCAAATTCCCTGAGTCTCTCTTATCTTCCATGCCTTTGACCATGTGGGGTGTTGCTTCTTTGTACCCTCTCATGCTTCTCTGTACCCTCTCAAGCTTATCCATGTCCCTCTTGAAGTGTGGTGCCCAAAACTGGACACAGTACTCCAGCAGCTGAGGCCTCACCAGAACCAGCACCAAATAGAGAGTGAGGAGCACCTCCCTGGATCTACTGGACACACATCAGCTAATACATACCAGAGCTCTATTTGCTTTCTTATTGACCTCATTGCACTGCTGGCTCATATTCATCTTCTAGTCAATTGTCAGCCCCAGGTCTTGCTCAGAATCTATGCCAGTCAGTGGTCCACCACCCATCATGTAGTTGTTGGGAGGGTTCTTCCTACCCAGGTGAAGGACTTTGCACTTACCCTTGTTACATCTCATCTGATTCTCCTTTGCTCAAGAGTCCAGCCTGTCAAGATCTTCCTGGACCCTGGCCCTATCCTCCAGTGTGCCTGCATTTCCCAACACTTGGTATCATCTGCAAACTTAAGAATTGAACTTTACACCCCCTCATCCAGATCAGCACAGATCCCTGGGGGATGCCACTGGAGACAGCCTTCCAGGATGAGGCCAGCCCATCAGTTACCACCTGCTGGGAGTGGCCTCTAAGCCAATTGTCCACCCACCTCACTGAGGACTGCTCAAGTCCAGCACCCTTGAGTTTGTGGAAAACCAAATTGAAGGCTTTACTGAAGTCTAAGTAAATCATGTCCACCATGTGTCCATTGTTCAGATGGGTAGTTACCTGGTCATAGAAGAAGGACACAAGGCTTGTCAAGCATGATCTACCCTCAACAAAGTCATGCTGATTGGTTCTTAACACCCCGTTCATTTCCAGTTTGCAAATGAGGGCCTCAGTAATAAGTTTTTAAAAAATTTTACCCAGGACTGATGTCAGACTGACTGGTCTGTAGTTTGCAGTGTCATCTCTCTTCCCTTTCTTGAAAATGGGCACCACATTGGCCCCCTTCTATGTCATCCAGGACCACTCTCAAGTTCCATGACTCTTGAAACAACTTGGCCAGTGGTGCTGCTATTAACTCAGGCAGTTTTTCAGGAGTCTTGGATGTAGGTTGTCAGGCCCCAGAGACTTGAAGACATCCAGGTTTTGCCGGAGACCTGTTCAGGACTGATTTTGTGTATTTTGTTGTCTTCTCTATGCTCCCCATGCCTCCGATCAGGCAAATAGCCCACGCTTGATTTCAGGTACCGAAGTGAAGTATTCATTCGGCTTTTTCACAGGCATTGACTGTGGGCTGCCCTTGAACATTTAGTAAAGGTTCCACAGTGGAGCCTGATTTTTTTCTTACTTCCTATGTATCTGTAGAAGGACTTTTTGTTGTCTTTTATTCTGGTTGCCAGCTTTATCTCCATGCTTGCCTTGGCTTTCCTTATCTCATATTGGCAGGCCCTGGCAATGTAGGTGTATTCCTCTCTGGTTACTAAGGCCTTCTTCCACTATTTGTATGCCTCCTTTTTAGAAGCTCTCTAATATCTCTGTTGAGCCAAGTTGATCTGTTGGCTCCTCTCAAAGCACTCCCTGTAGCCTCCACACCTCCCCTCATAGCCACTCCTAGTCCTCCTGCTTTAACCTTAAACAGAGGTATAAGCTAGCTAACCAGAATTTTCTAACTAAAATATACCCCCAGCCTGGGTCTGTCACACCACAGTGATAATGGATAAACATATAACAAAAATCACCTGAATGCCTGGTGATGTTGAGTTTCCTTCAGCCCCCTGTGCTTTGACGCTCCTTTACCATGGTAGGTCAGAGCCAGACTGAGGCCTCAGTGATGGTCCTGGCCTTATGAAGCCTGTAGCCAGACCCTGTCTGGGTCATGTGATCCACTACTTCCTCACCTGGTCTGTCGATCATTATGCTGATTGACAATCTGATCAGGTGTTCTGGGCTCCTTGGAGTTGGCAATATGGTGCCGTGTGGGATGAGGTCATACTCACTGGAGTGGATGGGGTGTTGGATGGAGGCCAGTACCACCCACTGAGCAGTAGAGCTTGGGAAGGTGGAAAGTTTGTCAGGGGTAGATGGGCTGGAAGACATGCATCTAGGGATGTCGGATGACTGCAAAATGATCACTTTCTCTCCATGGTGCAGACTAACAATACCCTAGCTTCAGCTAGGCAGAATGGCTTAAAGGGAACCCTTGCCAGGAGGAAGTGGCATAACTTAAGATGCTAGGGGTACCTAGCACAGTTTGATACCCTTTAATGCATGGACACTTACACTGAAATGTCTTTAGAATGGCTTAAACTACTTAAAGGTAACTTGTAACACTGCCAATGGTCTCTGTCCCTCCCCCAGCATAGGACACTGGCTATAATATCCAGGGCCTCTGGTTCTTGCAGGGCAGAGAGGAAGATAAATGATTTGAGACAATACACTTACACACCTTCTCCCCACAAAAAAAGTTGAAGACACATCTACAAAGACACATTGCAAAACCCTCACAAATACATTGAAAACAGCCATCATAACACAAAACTTCTGTTCCCCAGACTACCCTCCTGCACTCTTTGTGTCAATGGGAACAAATAAAAAGAATGGCAGGTGAGTAGACTTAGAAAGAGTATGCCTATACGGTTTGCTACTGAAAAATAAGCCCTGCCTATCTGCTCTAGCCCCAGAACTATGCTGAGGAAGGTACTTATTCACTGTAATCTAGTTACCTCTCAAGCTTTGTGATAAGTTGTAGGCATTCATGAATCTCACATACCTCTTATTTTGAGAGTACAGTGTGTCTAGAAATATTCCCTGCAAAGCAAGAGAAAGCCAGGGGACCCCTTAATACCATCAGTATGCTCAGACTTACATCATGAAGTCATAATTGTTGAGTCTTATGGTTTTTCAATTCAAGTTACTTTAATACTACTCTACTGAGACTGCTCCAGGCAGGGAGCACTATGCTCAGCAGAAGGAGCTTGTTTCCTTTGGCCCTTATGTGATTAAACATGGAAGAGCTTTGAAAACTTGCTTGGTTAGCTGTATGTTGGGGAACTGGTTATCAGGAGTCATGCTGCTTTGAGGGGAGGGGGTTGCGAAGAGCAGTGCAGGAAAGCATTTTCCTTTGGTTCGTTCTCTGCCCCTAGCTGCCTATAGTTGATGAAAGTAGGTAGGTACTAGCTACCTTCTGGCATTGCTTACCTGGGTCACAGCTCTTGAAGGTGGGAGGATGAGTTTGCTTGGTGTTAGTACCACCCACTGGGCAGTACATTTTGGGGGGTACATTCTGGGGGGCAGTACATTTTGGGGGGGGGTGGAAAGTTTGTCCGCACAAGGCAGGAGGTAGGGAGAGGGGACAGCACATTTTGGGATGCTGGGAGAATGAATATTAATCGTTTTATCTCTATGGAACAGTTACTGTAACAAGTTACTGTAACAGGAGCTGGGTAACATAGCTGAAAGATGAACCTCACTTGAAGTGGCATAACTTTTAAGAAGCTTAGAGGGTACTTAGCACTAGTTTCTGCACCTTAATGAGTGGACACTCCCATATTAAGAGCTCTTAGCATAGCCTAAGAGTAATGTTTTACAACGTCCTTAGTGTTTGTGAAGTGTTCTGAAAGTCTTAAACAGAAGAAAAATAAATGTTTTCACTCGGTCTGAGCCTTCAAGAGGCCGAGAAACAAAGTAGTACTACTGAAAAATATTCCAAGAGGCACATTTATACCCTCACTAAAGAATAGACCCTAAGCATTCTAGTATATGATGTGATAATGCACATCCTGATGTGGTAATTGTGTTTATGTTTCATGGTTCATAAACATTTCTTTGAAAAAGACTCTCTGAGAATGTATTCAAAAGCCCTTTTCAACTAACAGTAAGTCATGGGATCAAACTGTTTATTTTTAAATCTGGGTCAAGCCACAGTTAACCTCTGGATGTAGGTACAGATTTTTTTGGGAGCCGGGAAACTCCCCCAACCCTAACAGAGAAGAGTGGCCTAAATCGCCACACAAGTAGTTTACACAAACATTTTCTAATTTACAAAAGGAAAGTTGCTCTTGGTGAAAATTACTTGTAACTAACAACAGTAGCATAGCCTGTGTCTCTATAGAGCCTTTCATTAAAGGAGCTCAGAGTGATTTATAAACATTAAAGAAGTTTCCAAGCCTTTTGGTGGAGACCATGCCAATAAATCTTATATACATTTTGGAGATGAATAAATGAAGCTGCAGTCAAGTGAAATTACTCACCCAAGATCACACAACAAATGAGTTAGTGGCAGAACCGAGCATGGAAGACTCATTAAGTTTATGAACAGGATTATATAGGATGTGGATACCTGCAATGAAAAATTACACACAATGACCCGGGAGTTACTTTCCAGTGCTTTGTTCCATGCCAACTTGATCTAAGCGCTAGGCAACACTCTCTTCAATTAAAGAAATAATGGGTGACTCTTATTTCTGAGTTGCCAGACACCATTCTTGGGTAGGACACAGGTGGCCCTGAGCCAGCATTTCTCAACCTGTGCGTCAGGACCCAAAAGTGGGTTGCAAGAATATATGAAAGGGTCACAAATAAACTTCAAAAATGAATCAACAAACTTTAAAAAAATAGGTTCTCCTTTAAATGAGAAAAACATGGGAAACCATGGCTTTTCTCTTGCAGGCTATCAGAGTCTGCAAGGGGCTGCTTGGGGTTCCCCCTGCCCCACACACTGGGTTCTGGGGGCAGGGGACAGCAGGTCACGAGTGAGGGGCACTGGGTTGGGACTGGCCATCAATGTTTACAAATAGGTCCTAGTACAGAAAAGTTTGGGAACCACTGCCATAAGCCAAACAGCTTACTTTATCAGGAGAAATTCACACACAGCAGTGCCTGACAAACTGCTCAGCTGTGCTCAACATGCACATTTATTCTGGTTAGCAAGAGTAAAAGTTGGATGAAGATGCACAGCTAGTAGTGTCAGGGGAACAGCTAAACCTGTAATGACAACATAATCAAGTTTGAATGGTCTGGGAGCTTTAATGGAGTGTAATGGGACTCTCCCCTTTGGATAAGGTGGTGACAGAATTTGCATGGTCCGCATACTTTTAAGCATTCTTCAGTATTTTATCCTGTGCCAGACAAATAACCTAAGTTTTGAACTCTCTTGAAAGTGCTCACTATGTCAAAGTCACCAGCCAAGATTTCCTGGGCAGTCGTTTGAGCATTGAGGGAAAGCAATTTCCAGAAAGTTGAAATAAGTCTTGGCCTTATCAGGAGTTGGTCTGTTGGAGAAATCTTAGTAAAGGCATCTACATGACTACTTTGAAATGCCTTGGTAAAAGGACATGTTCATATGCTGAGGGAAATAGCTAGACACTGTCACTCCCTAAAGTGTAAGACAGACTGGCTGTCTCAGATTTGTAATGGGATATGAAGCCTTTCACCAGTTGAAATATAGCTCACATCAGTGAGGACCAGAATTCATTGCTGCTGTACCCAGAAGCTCTTTCGTGACCTACGTGAATTTAGTTAGCATTCATAGCACTCTTCTTAATGGACAGGTGCTTAAATCACTCTACAAGCGGCATCCTCGCTGACAGTCTCATAAGTGGGTACAAGGAAATGAATAAACCTTGAGATGCAATTACTCTCTTGCACTCTAAAGTGCTCCCATGGGTTCAGGGTTAGTGTCAGGGCAGCTTTGCCAGTAGGACTGCTATATATGTCCTGGGGATGCACAAAGGATTTCAGTCTTCACCTGTCCCCTTTTATAAGCTTTACATGTAACGAAAACAATTTAGAAGAAAAGCTGCTGAAGTGCAGAATCAGCTTACTAGAATGGGGTAATGTGGTCAAACCAAGGGAATCTCAAGAGATATACCCCAGCACATACTTATTTGACTTACTTGTTAAGCTCATTCCATCTATAATATGAAAGCACTTCCGCTCAAGTTGGGGAAAAAACCTCTTCTTGCTTTAAGTTCTGTTCAGACTGGGTAAGTCTACATGAGATGTTTTACTGTGCAGTAAAGCATCACCATCTACACATGTGTGGCAATTAGGGTGCAGTAGATTAATTTACTGTGCTGCCACATAGTCCCGTTAGATACAAGTGGTATGCAGCAGCACAGTAAATTACTGTGTTTAAAGGCACATGTAGATGGTAATGTTGGGATTAGTTTACTCTGGCTCAAATTGAGCTAGAGTATATTCAGTCGCAGTAACTGCATGTATAGATGCACCACTGGCAATGAAATAAATACTGTATTAGGATCTGAAAACCCTGTCCTTCTGTCTGCAAATTCCTTACCTGAGAACAAGACCCCCTTCATTTAATCAGATATGCAGCTTTCTTCCTATCCTTTCTGTTTTTTGTCAAATAACATTTGTAAGTAGGAAAGAGACCTCGTTTTACTCTGTACTTGCCCAGTGCCTTGATCCTATTTGGAGCCCTCAGGCATGAATGTACCATAAGTAATAAATAATTGTGTAATTAACTTTTCTTTCCAGCTTGTAGAATGGTATCCCAGGGGCAGAATGCACTTCTAGAATGCAGATAGGTAAGCACTAGCACAAACACCCTATTATGTAAATCTGTGCAGGCAACAATTTCACCTCTCTTATGCCTTTGCAAAAGTCTCAGTTGACATTATCTATTCAAAGCCAGCTAGGAAATCCACCTTAAAAAAATAGTGGGATGGGCTGCCAAACTGCAGTTTCCTGATCCTTCCATTATAAAGAAATTTGCTTATGGTGCAATTTGTGTAGGCTCCATATTCCAGCAAAACACATCAAGTGGTGTCAAATTACTAGAATCAGTCCTAAAGCAACTTTTTTCCTAACAGGAAAAAAAGCCTATTTCACATTCAATAATTCAATAGTTACTTGTGACATAGTTTCACTGAAGAAGCAGCAAAAACAGAAGAAATGAGTATTTGTGTTTGTATTTTTTTATTGTAAAACCTAACAGTAACTGAAGACACAAACAGGCTTTGAAAATAGCCAGTTTTCAAACCAAAACCTTCCTCACTTTCCTAGTGATGACAGTTTCTCCAGGAAATGCTTCTCTTGATGATAAAAGAACTCCTTTGAGAAATTTCCTGAAGAAAATAGTGCTATTTAAAAATAATTGATCTAAAATATTTCGTGTGAAGTTAATCAGACCTCCATAAGAAGTTGTAACATAACTAGAGATAATATTGTGTTAGATATTCCAAGATTAACCCACAGGTTTACAATTTTAATTAAAAAATAGGACACAATTGTAGATAAAATTATAGACATTTTATTAGCAATCTTTGTCTGAGCTATCTAGGTTCCTGGTAAGAAGAACTTAAGAAAGGAGAAGCATTAGAAGAAATCCATATTGTTGGGATTCTTTCTGGAGAAGAAAGCAGGGCTTTGGAGGTAGTGGGGGTAGGAGGCAGAGCCATAGGATAGGTCTTTGGCTAATGTAAATCAGTGTAACTCCATTTAAGTCAGCACCTCTATGCCAATTGCCACCAGCTGATATCCTTTCCCTATAGGACTTTTTCTTCCTTTATTTTTTCCTTCCTTGCTGAAGTAGATGGAGGCCAAAGGTAGCCATGGAGCCTGTGACTTCGAGAGCAGAAAGCTATAATTACAAAAGAGACACTTCCTGCTATAGACAGTAACCAGAAAGATGGGAAGATCAGCTGTTAGGAGCAGTGGCATTGGGATGCAGCCAGATGCCAGGACAGTGGGGCAATAGTGCTTGTGATCATGCAGCTGGCAACAGCAGCAGCTGCTTTTTCTCATCCCACCCCACCCTGCAGTTGGCGCCCAGGGTTCTTGCCCTGTTCATCCCACCCTAGTTCTGCTACTGGTGAAGAGGTGGGAGTGCTGAGTGATGAGAGTTTTTCCCTGGCATAGCTACATATGTTCAGCATATCTTATTTTATGTGAGGCTGTGTGGCCTTGCCTCATTACAGCGCGGTTACTCCTGACCTTGCCCTCTTTCTATTCTGGCATATAGGTATTTAGGGACACTGATAATTTAGTTGTCATTTTAGTGTTTAAAGATGAAAGCAAATACAAATGACTCTTTGCCTTTTCCTGGGCAGCTGTACATGTACAGGCAGTGGTGGATTAAGATTTATTGGGGCCCTGGGGGAACAGAAAATTGGAGGGCCCCTACACCTCATTATAAACATGAATATATGTACACTAGTGGGGGGGATGGAGGGGGGCAGGGGCTTCCCCTCCTGGTGCTGCCACTGCCAAGGGTGGGGCGGACCTCCGTGTCCCATGAGGGAGGCTGAATGGACCCAGCTGGGCTGGGGGTGGGTGGTACATGCCTGCCTCTCCTCCTGCTTGCTGCACCAGCCGCACACCCCCTGCCTGCCTGGCAGTGGGAAGCACAACTTGCTGCCCCCACTGCTGCCAGGTGGGCATGAGGCACATGGCTGGTGTGATGCTCCCGGGGCAAAGGCAGCAGAGTGGAGAGCCCCGAGCTCACAGGGAGCAGCCTTTATCCACCCCATACACAAATCTGGGGGGCACATGCACCACCATGCTACCCCTGGGGGATGCGTGCAGCAGCAGGGAGCCGTCCCCTACTGCCCCCCATACTTCCTGCATGAGCCACCTGTGGCTCTATCCTCCTTCCTGCCCTGGTTCTGGATCCCATGCACCACCCTGACTGGGCAGGACCCCGAGCCCCTGTCCCACTCCCTCCCTCACTGTGGGGACCTTGATCTGCTCCCCCATGCCCCTTCCCTCCCCATGCCCCTTCCTCACTTACCTGCAGGTGCTCTCCATGCTGCCTAGCTGTTTTCCTGGCCATGTGCATGCATGTGGCCACGCACATGCAGGTGATGCCCTCTGTGTCTTGCTCTCAGCGGCCCCAAGCAGGGTCCGTTGCAGGCTAGAATGATGCCTGCCTGCAAGGGGAAACCCACTGTTCCCCGAGAGAACCCGGGCACCCAGGCAGGCCCTGATTGGCAGGGGCCCCATGGGCCCCTGTGTTAATCCACCTGTGTGTGCAGTGGTCTGCAGATCAGCTTTGGTCTTCTCCAACTTGTACAGTTCAATACTCCTTTGTCACTCACCTGGAGGGCTTTGCTCCTGGGAGTTTCTGCATCAGCCCTTGTATTCCAGTTTGTGGTCTTGGGAGAAGTGAAAAAAAGAAAGAGCTGTCTGCATCTCTCTGCTATTTTCCAGGATGATTTCCAATATTATCCCTTTCTCACTTTTGCTGTTGCCCCCCCCCACTACTTCCCCATGAGCTACATGCTGTCTTGGACTCTCCCAAAGGATCCTGTTACTTAGACCTCTCTCTTCAGTTTAAACCAATGCCTCCCAAAGTCTTTGTCTGGCAAGATCTTCATTAGCTGTTGCTGCCATGACTCTTACCACAGTGGAGAGCCCTCAGTAAGTATTGCTTCAGTCCTCATCTCTCTTAAACTGCACACAGTATGCCTGCTAAAGTCCTGCCTTTTCACACAGACTTAGCCCTGCCCTTAAAAACTGTGCTACTTCCATTTTTTGCCTGCTGGTGCAGAATTATAGCAGCTCCCCTACAGGAAGCCCATGAGCCAGAAAGATGTACTACTCTCTAGCAAAGGGAGGAGGTTACAAGAGTAGCACAAGCAAGTACTTTTTAAAATCTGCCATATTGTTTCACTGGCCACAGCTGAGAAAGCCTCAAGCACTCTCAGGATGGACCTCTCAAAATGGCAGGGGGCAGAGACCTCTACAATGTGGAAAACAGGCACCTTGACCTTGCAAGTGTTCTTTCATATTTGTTTTTTCTTTGGCAAAGCTTCCTAAAAAAGGAAGAGACCTCAGCCTGCTGTTCTGCAGGTAGATACGGATGTGCAGCATTGCAACCCCTATGTTCTGGGGCACAGGGACAAGGGAGGGAGGGCTGTTTCTGAAGACGGCTGACTCATCTACAGAAGACAGCAGCTGTGGTTAAGCCTTACGTTGGTTAGAAATAAACCTATAGTTATAGAGTTGGGTATTACAGTCTTACAGGTAAATCCAGGCAGGTGTGTGCATGTTTAATACATTTTTTTATTAGAAGGACTGCAGCAGATACTAACTTGTGTGCTGGAGTGCTTGAATAATAACATTGCTGTGGTTTCAATAGTAGGGACATTTGAAAGAGGCACCCTGCATTACAGGTATTTGCAGGGTCCTGCTTGCAAACTTGTAGGGCTAACAGAATCTAACTGGACCAGCACTGCTCCCTGGTGGGCTGGATGGGTGGTGCCGAGTCCACTCATGGCCCAGCGGTCCTGATCTGGTGCCTGGGGCTGGCCAGGCAGGCACCATCCAACAGAGTGGAGTGGGGGTGAAAGACAGACCAGTTCCAACACCACCCCACTGGAGAAAGGCACCTAACCCGGCCCCATGCGGGAAAGGGCATGGCTTGGCCCCCAACCTGGCCTTGTAGGGGGAGGGGTTGCGGCCTAGCCCCAACCATCTGCCCAGGGTTTGGGGTTTGGGAATTTGGCAGGGAGGAGGATGGTGTATTAATGACTACCGCTCCCCTGCTGCCAAATGTCTGGACCCTGAGGAGCCCTGTGGGCTAGATGTGATGGCTCTGCAGACCAGAGACTAAGCACACCTGGACTAGACTGATGTTGCAAGATTATTCTGAAACCCAGTCTATGTGACCCTTAAATCCATGGTTTTAAGTTTGTTTTGGAGAACTGTAAACAAAGCTGCACTTTGGTAAAAATCTCTACACTTGCCTGTTGCTACACAGGCCTTAAGCATGCCATTTGATTTCAGGCTACTTTGTAGGTAATCCTCCCATGGATAGTCACTGTGCAGGCAGAGGAAGAGATTGAAAAACTAAATGGCTGACTCATACCAACATAGGTTTTGGCAAGTTACATACTCATTAAGAAATACCATATCTACTCAAATCCCAGATGACCCTACATTTAAGACAACCCTCCTAATAATTAGATAATACATGGAAAATGTCTAAAATTTGTTATAATTTTCTACATATTGAAGTTAATTATTGGACAGAAATCTTAAAGTTATCTCCCCCCCCACTGCAGTGGGGAAAGCTGTGGCAAGGGAGCAGGTGGTGGGTGAGCAGGCAGTAAGAGAGGCAGTTGTGGAGTGGGTGTAGGGGAGCAGGGGGTGTGATAGGCAGTCATGGGGTGGGTGGGGGTAGGGGGCAGGTGATGAAGAACAAGGGGTGGCCAAGGCAGAGGCCTGACCCCACCACCTGTCCCCCCACAACTTCTGCCATCTGTCCCCTGACACTAATTGTCCCCCCTACCCCCCGCTATCTGCTCCTCTATGGTGCCAACACCCCCTGGCACCTGCCTCCCTCCACCTGTCCTCCCCTGTTGCTTGCCCCCTCCTTGCCCTCCTACTGTATCTACTGGCTCTGGCCCAGGGCATGAAGCCTGTGGTTGCTCTGGCTGAAGTCAACCCTGGTAGCACTCGATGCAGTAGCAGTAGCTCTGGCTGGGCCCCAGTGCTGAAGCCAGGCTGCAGCTTCTAGCACTACCACCATTGCTACCTGGCTGGAGCAACCATGTGCTTTGTGCCTTGGGCTGGAGCAGGGGTGGAGCCCTGATGCAGCCAGTGGGTGGTGGTAGGAGGGGGAGTTGCCAGTCTTGACTGTTTTCAAGGGGTCTAGGCCAAGCTGCAGAAGCATGGCTAAGCAAAGCGCGTTTCTGAGGGACTATAGAGTGAATTTTTGCAGACATGACAACTGATCATTGGTCAGTAAAGTAAAGGAAGCCATAAACATGTCCAACATGTCATGTCCAACCAGCAATGAGATACAATTAAACAAAGCACAAAGCCTGAAAAGAGACATTGTAAGAGAAGACCATATATTAAATTACCTAAATCAGGAGTGGGCAAAATATGGCCCGTGGGCCAGATCTGGCCCACGAGGCCATTCTATTGGGTCTGTGGGGCCCCTAAAAAATTTAGAAAATTAATATTTATCTGCCCTTGGTTCCTGTCAAAAATGACAGGAACCAAGGGCAGTAGGACCCAGGGAAATCCAGGCAGATTCCTACAACAGCAGGGCCCACCCGGCCCCACCCCCCCAGCCAGAAGCCGCAGGCTGCCCTGCTTCTGGCTTGGGACCACATGGCTGCCCTGCGCTGGAACCTCAGGTAAGGGGGAAGGGCAAGGGAGGAGCCCGGACAGGGAAAGAGCCTGGGAAAAAGCTGAGCATGGGAGGGGGGAAGCAGCCCCTGACCCGCACCATGCCCAGCACCCCACGCTGCAGCCGCTCACAGCCCACCTGGGGCTGCATGTGCCTGATCCGGACAGCCCTGCGCAGGTAGCACTGGCCATAGGGCAGGGGAAGGGCCGCTTTCCCCCTGCCCCCACACTCAGCTTTTCCCTGGGCTCCTTCCCTGCTTCTTTCCAGTGTGGAGGAAAGCGGACCCTCACCCGCCCTGTGGCTAGTGCTGCCTGCTGGAGCCACTTGCAGCCCATGCAGGGCTGTCTGGAGCAGGCACAGGCAGCCCCACATGGGGTGTGAGTGGCTGCAGCATGGGGTGCTAGCTACGGGACGGGGAGGGGCTGCTTCTCCCCCCCCCCATGCTCAGCACCAGGTTGTGACCCAACCTCACTGCCAGCCTGGGCCCTGCGCAGCTCGAGGCTCACCCGTTGGGACTCTGCATGGTAACAGCAGCTGTGCCCCGCCCCCGCTTGCTGCACCCGGCAGTGTTTGCCACTGCCGCCTGTCGGCTGCCCAGCACTTGAGCTCCAGGCGGGCAGCAACAGCCAACGCTGCCCAGCGCAGCAAGGGGGGTGGGGGGGCGGGCCGCAACTGCTGCCGTCAATGGCGAGCCCAGAGCTGGCTTGAAGCCCAGGCTGGCAGTGGCACCAGGTTACAAGCTGGTGCTGAGCACGGGGACAAGCAGCCCCTCACTTGCCTCATGGCCAGCACCCTGTGCTATAGCCACTTGCAGCCCACATGGGGCTGCCTGTGCTTGCTCTAGACAGCCCCATGTGGGCTGCGAGCACCTGCAGCACAGAGCACTGGGCACAGGGTGAGTGAGGGGCTGCTTTTCCCTGTGCTCAGCACCAGCTTCTTCCCTGCCAGCAAGCAGGGGGTTGGGGCTGTGCACTGCCCCCCCATCTGTACTGCAGGGCTGGGGGACACAGGGAGTAAGTGGGTGGGGAGCCAGTGGGAGCACAGGGCCCACACTGGTGTCCTGGGGCCAGTGCCAGTGGGGCCTAGAGCAGGGTGGCAGGAGTGTGGGGTCCGGGCCGGCAAGGGCTTTAGAGAACCGGGCCAGCTCTCTCCTCTCCCTGCTGGTGCAGCCTAGTCTGGCTCCATAGACCCCTGCCAGCCTGTGCCCTGCTTTGGGCCCCACTGGTGCTGGCCCTGGGACATTGGTCCCCAGACATTGGGACATTGGTCCCAAGATGGTGACTGGGGTGGGGCACCTGTCAGGGGGCAGGGCTCCCCATGTGGCCCTTGACAGCCTGCCAAAACTGGGTAAGTGGCCATCTGCCCGAAATAATTGCCCTCCCCTGATCTAAATACACTATACTATAGTTTTAACTTATAATAACTGATGTGAGCAAACATTAGATGCTGTTTTGTTACAATAGATGTATTTTTGTTAAGTTTTTAGGTAAGTTGTATAAAAAAACCAAGCCCCCCAAAAAACAAAGCAGCTTTGTTTATGGAAACCTATACATTCTGGGGAAGAGAAAAACAGGATGAGGGCAAGCAGTATTTCATAATGGTGAAGGAAGGAGATGAGAATTCTTCCCTCCAGAAGCATAATTTTCACAGAAATGTAAATCCCAACTAATTGACACCTTTCCATGGAAAAACTGGTTCAGTCTAATTCCAAAAGTTTCACCAATAGAGAGAAATGTAAATAAAACCAATTAGAGATCATTCATTAGAACATTAGAACCAGCCATCTATAAATATGATGCATAGGCTGGAGGCAAATTTGTAGAACTGAGCAAATTAAAAAAAACCCTGCTGCCAATGCACGTGCCACCCTCTTCCCACCTCCTAAGTCTCCCCAGCTGGCATAGGTGAGAATCCATGTTGCGTTGTTGTGGGTGGCCAGATAGACTTTGGGATAAATGTTTGTTTTTGTGTTTTGAAGTGCAAGCAAATAAAAGATTGGGCTGTAGACCTGTTTCTGCTGCTTTTATCAGTAGCCAACCTGCAAGGTTATCTGTAATCTGGGTGATTGGGCAGAGGTTGAGGGGGGCAGGCAGGGGACAGAGGCAGCTGTGGGGAGATAAGCAGCAGCTGCAGCTCCTACCATGACACCGGGTCAGAATTGGAGTCATAGCTGCATCACACACTTGCTACCACCCTGCTGCCTTATACTCAAAGCCAAGATGAGGGACTCCCCACCCTGCCATTTTACATTGTGGGGGGGGAGGCGGGGGGAGAGGGGAACACACTCATCTTGGATTCAAGTAAACATGGTACCTTACAGAAGTTGATATCCTACAAATATACCTGTCAAGTGATGTTGCATATTGTGTGACTCTAACCTGCACAGGTCAAAGTACTAGGCTAACTACTGTATACTTCCCCCACATTCCTCTCCTTTTCCTCATACTAACTGCCTCGTCTCCTCCATCTCCCTGGCCTAATTGAGTATTCATCCTGTCAACACAGGGGTGGGCAATGATTGTGGGTGGAGGGCTGCTTACTGAGTTTTGGCAAGCCATCAAGGGCCACATGACAGGCAGCCCAGGGCAGATAAACATAAATTTTCTAAATTTTTTAGGAGCCCTGCGAGCCAGATAAATGGCCTGGCAGGCTGCATCCAGCCTCCGGGCCGCATTTTGCCCACCCCTGTGTCAACACAACCAGTTGGTTTGGCATCTATGTTACTTTTCCAGACAGCAGTAGTGGGGGGTGGGAAAATGGGGACGGAGATATTTTGGCAAACTGTGTGCAGCAGTGAGTGTATCTGATTTTTCAGAGGATGTGAGGGGGGTATGGGTGTTCTCTTTCACTGCTGTTAGTGGTTCTGGAAGAGCAGGATGATCAAAATGCATGCAGCATTTTTCTATGCATACAGCCCTTTTAAAACCAGGAAAAGGGAGAAGAAATAGAAAGGGTATTGGTAACTTTGGGTGCCTGGACATGAGCAGCGTGATAGCTGGCAATTAATGCCCATCTTGTGAGAGCTGTCATTGAAGCAGGAGGCCAGATACCTTCATCCTTCCAACAGTTTCTTCCAAGGCCTAATTAGAGAGAGCCTGGAGTGAGTTATTATTAGAGAAATAAGAGTAGTTTTAAAAAAATTACTTCTAGACCATATAATGTATCCATCCACTGTGAAAAATAGACATGTAAAATAATGACTTGAAACCAACAGAACTCTTAAGAACACGTTTACTCACTATTTAGTTGTAGACTTCTAACTCTTTCCTTAAGATGTCCTGGACTGCTTGAATTCCTGCAGATTTTCAATACCAAGAAGCCAAAGGGGTCATTTTTGTGGCTCACTTCTGAGTTTGTGGCTCAAACACCAGTTTTCAACTCTCTTTTATAAATCCTAAATTTAGGATGTCGAGCAGTTTCCAATTCAGCTTTAAGACCTGAAAATGAGTTAGAAATTGCTGCAAGAATGACAAACTGCTATTGAAATGGCAGCCTAGTGCTTTGGAAACTGGGAGGTAGACACCTTATAATCATCACTTCTGTCCTTCAGAATCTCAAAGCTTCTGGGTTCCCATACCTCCCCCCCACCCCCTTGCCACAGTATAAACAGCTTTTCCTTCTTATGCGCACCTCCATTAAATTCCTGCCTTTCCCACCCACTTATCCTCACTGTCACAGGGATCTTGCATGCCAGGAATCATGTCTTATTACTCGCCACTGGTACCAGTTGAGTACAGTAGTGAGGTCATCCAGCTAGCTGATCAGAATTTCTTTTGATAGCCAATGTCCCTTGCTATATTCTAATGAATACCTAAGGGCACCTATACACACGATGAACCTCTGCTCCAATGTGTGCTAAATAGGGTGCTAATTAGTGTACTCCAGCAGGCCCTATGTCATGTGTATTCAGCATCCCTGCACTTCAGAGTAGTGGCAGGGGCACTTTAACTAAAGCTCATCAAAAGTGCCCCACTGCCATTTTGAAGCGCGAGATGCCGAATACATATGATGCTGTGGGCATTTTAATTAGGGCGGCTCTCAAAGCCGTTCTAATTAAAGCGCTATGCCCTCTACCCCATAGCATCATGTGTATAGATGCCCTAAATGTTTAAGTTAAACACAGCCATATAGTGCAATAAGATGTTAGTAACAGTATAGAAAAATTTTAGAAAGTGAAGATCACCTGTTAGATGCAAGAGCCTTTTCTCTAAAGTTTTGTTTCTAGGCATGAACTGATAGTCATAACTTCAAAGACAATAAAAAGTACATTGTTTTATGAATAAGTTAATTTTTTCTTATACAGTACTAATTTCATCCCAATATTCCATTCTATTTTATCGTTTCCCACATCACCTTAAGTAATTCCTTACCCTCTGCAATCAATAGTGAACAGATACAAGGGTCTAATGAAGGAGCATATGTTGCTGTATATAGCACAAACATATGATGGTGGGGAAACGGGAACAGGAAGAAATCTGTCTCTTTCCTGAGCCTACTCTAGTGCACACGGGCAACAGGGTAACATTCCAGTTTAGCACTGGATATTAAAGGGGAAGGAGCTTGGGGCATAGCCAGGTTTTCAGATCAGTTCCCCTTTGTACATATAATGAGGTATGAGGTATTGCTTCATGTTAAAAAATCTAAACATCTCATCTCCAATGATACGTTTCACATAACATAACCCATTACTAGAAACAAGTTATAACTAAAATGTTTTGAAGCTCCATTTCAGGCCTTCTTGTTGTGATGCAGGTAAATTAATCACCGGACAGCAAGTAAGTTGTGTGGTGACCCGTGATCATGGTGCTAGAAATATTATTAAAAATGCATTATCAATAGCTGTTAGCTCCCATCAATAGTGTTGTCCTCTGAATAAGCACGGCTGCCAGCCCTCCTTGTCTCCTTAATGAGAGAGGGAAGGGGGGGGGGGTTGGAAACTGAAGGAAAAACTCCAAGAGCTCTTTGTACTAAGGTATCACTCTCTCTTTGTTCTGCAAATTTACTATCTCTTTGTTACACTAAATCACTCTTTCTTTCATGGCTCCCACAGTTCTTAGGCTAAGATAAGAGTAATTGCCATTTTAGCCTTCAGGTTGAACCCTGAGTAACCTTGGGTCCCTTCTAAGCACGCGCAATAACCTAATACATATTAAGTCTATCCGCCCCGCATACTTAAGTAGTTAATTATAATACACATGGGATGCATGATCTGACGTATTCTCATGTATGTTTGTATGAACCGGAAATGAGTTGTAAGAGTTCCTGTTTCTGTACACATGCCAGAAGAGAGGGGATAAAAGCCTGCTAATGATTGTGCCCGGGGTCAGAGGGTTTTGATCTTTTGTCTTCTCCCTCTGACCGTATTTGCAAATATATACCTTTTGTCTCACCAACAATGTGTGCCTAAGGATTTGTTATTCAATGAGCCTCCAAAGAAACGAACCGTGATATTTACATCAATGGCCTAATTACATTCTGTGTGGACAAACAGTGGGCAGTCTCAATTAATCATTTTGTGTAGATAAATGATGTGTGTATACTCACCTGTGTATATACACACATGTTCTCGGTGTTTTCGAAGCCGAGGAAAATTATGAGTGAAATTTGGAGGAAAAATATGTATAACCCTTCTGCTGAGCACCTGGTAGCAGCAACAAGGGCTGGGTTCAATTTTGGGGTACCAAATATATTTCACTTCGGCTCGTGACCTCACCCAGACTACCCGGGAAACACTAAATGAATCACTAAGGTGTCCAATAAAACCAACAACACTTTCCTCACACGCAGGGTAAACACAAAACCCAAATGTATTACAAAGAAAAAAACCCAAAAGTAAATGCTAACTATAATTTTAAAATACTATAAACTACAAAACAAGGTCTATAGGTGGGCTTTACGCATACCCAGGCAGTCTGGGCCCTAGGGCTCCCGAAAGAGTAGTTCCAGGAGCCTGCACCCCTATACCTGCCCTTTAGCAATGGGCTGGAGATGGGACCCACACTGGAGAGTCCTGTGATCAGCTTCATGGGTTCACTGTGCTACAGGGAGCTGCTAGAGAGCGTAGGTCCTTCTGCATTGCAAGGGGCCCCTTCTTGCTCCCTGCAAAGCTGTTGTGCCACTCTCCACTTCCACATGGTAGCTTTGGGGGGAACTTAACTGCAGGTTTCATCAGCATATCATATCCCAAAGTTTCTAGTCCTAATCCCTGCTCTGCTGGGGCAGGAAACTGCAAGAGAACTCAAAGAAAAGCCAGCCAAACAGCAAAAGAGCCTGAACTGCAGTCAGTGGGAACCACACAGTTTGGTTAGGACAGCAAGCAGCAAGTACCAGGCCTAAACATGCAGCAAATGTACAGCAGGGCTCAGCAACACAGCTATGCTGAGACACAACAGCTGAGGCTTTCCTATCACGCAGTTTTTGCTTGCCTCTCCAGACAAGAGGGGGGCAAACCCCCTCCTCACTGGGCAGTGAAGTTCTCAGCAGCCCCAGGAGAAAAGAGGCCCCAGCTCAGGTGGCCTGAACTTTTAAGAACTTTTCTGACATCATTACAGGGTCCCAATCAAGAAACAGCATCATTTGAACACTGCTAATTTAAAAAATATCTATATCTATTTATCTATCTATATTTGGGGGGGGGTGTATACACACACACACACACACACACACATATCCTCTATCATAGACTTCTATCACACCTTTTCTTTTTAAAACCAACTTAAGAAGCCCATGCACTGCTAATGTAGACCAATCAATTTAAAGGTGGTCAGTACTTCTGGATCTGGCCAGAGTCACTAAACTGGTTGTACAGGTTCTTTTAAAGAATCTTAAAACAATAATCTGAACACAATGATGGGGGAGAGAAGGTGGGCCTCTTCCAGTCCTCCCCCTCTTCTCCCCCCAAAAGCCACAATATACAACAGCCAAGAGCACATACTTTACCATACACAACCTCAAGTGTGTGTGGGTGTTACATATGGACAGAGAAATGTGAATAAAAATTGGAAGTTCCCTGGGAAGGGTTTATTTGATGACCAAAAATCCATGATTCCACAGTCATAAGGGAGACAACTTTGGCTAAAAGTCCAAACTGGTGAAATGAAGGCAATAATCAGAAATAAAAGAGATGAAGGCAACAATCAGAAATATTACAAATGGGGAAAAAGAAGAATCAGATGGCCATCAATATAATTAAGAAGTAATAAAGGGGAGGAGATTTATATGGGAAGTTAAAGACATCAAGGAAAAAAAATCATGGTTGGCAACACAGTAAATTACCCAGGCATAATTAATTACTGCAGCATAAATTAATTTACTGTGGTCTAATACTGTCACACATGTAGATAAGAACACTTTATTCTGCAGCTAATAGTCTACTCTGCAGTTATGTGCATATGTAGACATGGCCACTGATAGATGGAGATGGGAGAACTGTTGATAATGAATCAGAAAAGGCAGACACATTAAACAAATTGGTGCTTTGTGTTTGGAAAGAAGCAGGATGATGAACATATATCACATAAGGATGAAGAAATACTTTCCAGTCTACTGGTAAAAAAAGGAGCATGTAACACAATGCTGATTAAGGGGTAAGCATTTTAAAGTCAGCAGGCCCAGATAACTTGCAGTCAAGAGCCCCAGAAGACATGGGAATATAGCTGACTTGGCAGTTTTTTCCGTAAATCTTGGAATACTGGAGAAATTCCAGAGGACTTGCATTGGTCAGCATTCAAAAAGGGCATGTAGGATGACATAAAAGGCTGTAGGCTGGTTTACCTGGCATAATCCTGGATAAAACAAGGGGAAAAAAATTAAGGGGGATTCAAGTGATAAAGAATTAAAGGTTAGGAATATAATTAATGCTAATCAAATGTTAATTAGTCAAAAATGTTTTATAGAAATGAGGTGTTGCCATCTCAAGAAAAAATGAAATCAAGTTTGTTTGGAAAGTTTGATGGGTAAAGGTAATATTAAAATAAAATTATTAGAATAGCACAAAACAGCATTAATATAGGACTTCTTAAATGGATAAAGAGCTAGCTAACTGGAAGATCTCAAGAAGTAAGAGTCAGGAGGAATATCATCAAGTTTATCACTTATCTCTTAGCTAAGTGTGTAAGTTGTGCATCTTAAGTGTTATACTTCTAGCCTCTGGATCATTCAGGTGGTCATGCTTTGATTTCTATTTCATATCTATGTGTAA
Organism: Crocodylus siamensis; assembly: GCF_052110815.1. Classification (NCBI taxonomy): domain Eukaryota; kingdom Metazoa; phylum Chordata; order Crocodylia; family Crocodylidae; genus Crocodylus; species Crocodylus siamensis. The sequence goes on along the minus strand of NC_143395.1, from coordinate 117,197,590 downwards.
TTCCACATAGAATAATTCTAGGCCTGAAACAACTGTATTCCAGAGTGTCTAAGGCCAGGAGGCCCTGTTTAACCTGAAAGACTACATTTCAGAAGACTCAACTGAAAGAGTAATGTCTGAAGCCCCTTTAGTGGTAGAACATTGGTTAGGTGAGATATTCCCAGATGCAGCCATCAGATGAGGGGTCCATTCCTTCCCAACCCTGAATCTGATAGGGAACTCTGTGTATTTATTTCAAAATTGATTTTTTTTCCTGATTTCAACCAATTTCATTGGTTCCTGTTATGTCTCCGATATTAAATCACTTCTCAGCCTCCTTTTAGATAAGCAAGCAATTTGACCTCCTTAAGCTTGCATTATAAGGCTTGTTTTCAGCTACTGTTCATTCTATCATATTTCCATATCCCTCTTGAAGTATGGATAGTAGAAGTGGAAACAGTAGTTGTAAAATTGTTATATGAAGATACTTACATAATATAACATAACACAACACCAGATACTGTTATCTGATATATCTGATACACTTTTTTTATACTTACAAAAATGATATTAAGTCTTGCTACAGCAAAGCACCTAGAGCGCAAAGTGAGCCACCTATCAGCAGTAACCCCACAATTCTACTCCCTAATCCTTCCATCCTGTGGGTATAACTTGTCTTCTTGGTTCTCGGATATTTTTCCACTCAGGACTACATTTTGAGATCTTTTAATGTGCCAGTTTGGTTAACTGCATCAGTTTATTAATGAGTGAGTTGGTGCTAAAGAAAAAGTCTTAGTGAAATCCAAGTATACTATACCAGTATGGTTAAGTCTACATGCAATCCTGTCCAAAAAAACAAAAAAAAAAGATAGCGACACATTGCTGAAAGACCTGTCTTCAGTGCCTACTAGAGTTTCATCAGGGACCTTGGAGGGGATATACACATCACTACTAATACAATTTATGGATGATGTAAAGATAGGCAGAGTGCTAAATAATAAAGACCACAGGGCAGTCAGAGCAATCTGGATCTCTTAACAATCTGAGCCTGTTAAAACAAAATGAATTTTAGTACAGATAAATGCAAAGTTGTATATCTAGAGAAAAGGCATCTAGGCCATACCTACTGAATGAAAGCAGTGATGCTGAAAGGAATCTAGGAGTCATAGTGGATAGGCAATTCCACATGAGCTCCAAGTATGGCATTGTGGCCAAAAACCGCTAATGTGACCCTGGGATGCATAAATGGGAATAGCAAGTAGGAGCAGGAAGGTGAGTCTACCTCTGCACCCAGGAGTTGGTGAGACCAATACTGGAATATGAAGTATAGTTTTAGGGCATAATCCTATTTTGTTTTGTGCACCCAAATGCCACTCATCAAGTAGCTTTCAGCTTTGCCCTTTATAGACAGTTTGCAATCCTTTTCCATGTGGCTGTACACACTGAAAGGCCCCTACTCCATACACATGTACTTGCTTAAGTATACATCATGTGTCTGTAACCTGGCAAAATTGTGCAATTAGCAGTTGCTAGATACCAGAGGAGGGCCCTCCTATGTTTCATTTACAATTTCAGGACTTATGCTAGCTCAGGTATACCCACGCAGAGCTGTGTACCCCCCTGGTCAGAGTGTAGGCTACGGAGCTTAGGTGTTCATGCTGCACACAGAATAGGATTGTAAACTGTGAGTAACTGACTAAAACAGCACTTATGCGGCTGGGTAAATGCCAGTTTGATGCATCAACTGAAACAGGATGCTGCCCTTAATGTCCACATTTTAAAAAGAATGCTGAAATATTGGAGTGGGTGCAGAAAGGAACCGCAGAAGTGATTCAAAGCTGAATGGAGTGCCTCAGTGAGAGACTTAAAGAGTCTGTTCTGTTTAATCTATTTAAAAAAAGAAGACTGAGATACAATCTAGTGGATAAGGACTGTAGGAGGGAAGAAATACCAAGTACTAAAGGGCTCAGTTTTTAGTCTAGCAGAGGAAGAAAAGGCAAGAACCAGGTAAAGCAAGACAAATGTGTATGAGAAATTAACCACAAATCACTAATACTGAGGGTGGTCAACCATTGGAACAGATCGGAGCCCTTTCTCAAAGATGGGTTTTAGAAGAACACAGTCAGACAGGTTGTTGGGTCTGATGCAGAGGTGATTGAGTGATATCTGATGCCCTGTGATACAGGAAATCAGATTAGATTATCTAAGACTCCTGCTGACTTATTCTCTGACTGCAAAATTGACATGCTTCTCATATTATTTATTAACTCATCTAAAAAAAATCTTTCTTACAGCCCCACCAATAAGTCTTTCTTTTCCATCCCACTAATTAAATGTACTTATGATATTGCAAATAGATGAAAACTTTTATATGCGGCTCTGAACATTGTTATGATTATGACATGTCCACTTCCGGGCTAGTCTCCACTTGTAGCTAGATAGTTTTTCAGTACCTTGCAGTAATAGGGTGCTTTCCTGTTGCAAGATACTAGTCACTTCTGTTTTTCTTTGCAGAGGGACGGCTCTCTCTTCATCTATAATTAACATCTCCAAGTCTCCTGGAAAATATTTTCTTCTGCTTAGCTTCTCAAACAGACTGTTATTTCTACAATGAGACTCAAAACAGCTTCTCTGCAATTTCTTTCTCTAGGTGACTGTTTACAGCTTCTGGGGGCCCACAGCTTCCCATGGTCTGCTGTGCTCTTGGGTAGAGATCTATGACCCCACATATGGACTATGTTTGTTTATATTAAAATTTATATTGCTCCAATCATCTTGTGTCTGTGTTCAACAAAGAGCTGAAATAATCTAATGCCAGGAACTGACATACACTTCCAGCCGCTGGTGAAGTAAGTATAAGTGATGCCTCACACTCTCTCAAATTAAGTAGAAGCTGAAGTTAAAAAGGTTTGTCTTGCAAAGCATTTTGTAAGTCTCTCAACTGTGCTGGGGTTAGTGCATGGTAAGAAACAATAAATATGAGAGCCAAAGGCCTGGGGTGAGAGTGCCTGCTGCCAAGTTTTGAGTCCTGGAGATAGGCAGCAAGAACATTCTGGTTGATTTCAACTACTATAAAAATTTAATGGCTTTCAACTCCCACCAGAGACAGGGAGGGTTGAGGGCACTTAGCTCTAGGAAAATAGGTGCCTTAAATATTCAGATGTGATACAGCCCTGAAAGGACTCATTTCTCTTTCAATATTTCTACTGTTATTTTGACACTTCTGTTTTCTTATTTCCCTCCTGTTCTTTAACTTTGTTGGCACTTGAACTGTGAAGTTTTGCTGATTGCATTAAAGGATGATGTGGTTTTATTCTTTTCCTATCTCTACCTAGTCTGCCTGATTTTTGGATTTTGATTTCCCATTGAACAAGAATGCAAAGGAATTCTAGTCACTGGAAAAACTGAAAGAGCTTACATTTCTTCCCATTCAAGATAGCATATGCATCTGAGTTGAAAATGGGGATCTTCCTTGCTTTCCATTACTGAGTCTTTGGCGTGTCTGCTTTCTATGGTAGAGTTCATGGTTTTCAGGTCTTATGAAGTTCAGTCAATTCCATATTGCCAACTACAAATCAATTCCTACTTCCTGTGCCTGAATTATGTAGTATCTATACTAACATTTTTAGTAAACCATGAAAAAATGGACATTTGGGGGTAATAGCATGAATTTTTTCCATTCAAGTTATTGAAAATTGGCAAAACTCTTGTTTTACTGTTGACAAAATGGAGTCATATTTGCAGAGTGATGATTTTCTTTAAAGTAGCTAAAAACAGTTTAGAAGGTAAATGTGCATGCGGGGACTTAGCTTTTCTAAAATGGGAAATCTTTTTCACCTGGACAATGCCCAAACAAAAAGACTTCACAAGAATAAATGAGACAGAGGCACGTGGACTCTTTTTAGACAAAATCCTCAAAGCACAAGTATGGGTACTGATACAATTCTTAAGCTACCATAGTAGTTATGGCCAGCTTGGTTCTCAGAGTCTGAAAACAAGTTGCCTGAAGAAGGGTGCTTGTGCCAGAAAGCTTGCAAATAACTTTTCCCCAACTACTCAGTTGGTTTAATAAAAGTTAACACATCTACCCAAAGAATCTTGCCTGCCTATGTCCTTAGACCAACACAGCAAAAACCAACAACCCTAAAACATGTTGGTCACTTCTGGCCTGCATATAATACCTCCCCACCCTTTACTCTACTCAGGACTGTACCTAGACTCCTGGTGGCCCAGGGCGAACTTTTAGTATCAGGCCCCCCTTCGCCAGAGATAATGATAATAATAATTGGACAATGAAAAAAAAAAACCCATCTTCAGGCCCCATTTCTGTCTGGGCCCTGGGTGGCTGCCCAGTTTGCCCATGCCTGTGTCCTCACTCTCCTAGCAGGAAACACATTGTACATGAAATCCTGCATAATTTATGAAGAGCCTCCAACCTTAGCATCTGTATCAGCACTACTCACTTCATAGGAAACACAGAATTGAGACACACTTGACAATTTTTTCAGGTAGTAATACGGATTAGCAGCCTTTGGTTTGATGCATAAAGCGGTTCGTTTCTCTGGAGGCCACCAAAATCACAGACACACACTCATTAGATGGCACAAAAGGTGTATTTGCAAATAGGGTCAAAGCAGAGTCAAAAACTCAGATTACTCTGAACCCACCAAGGAATTTTTGCAGGCTGTATTTATCTTTTTCCTCCTGGGCACGTGTGCAGAAACAGGAACTCTTACAGCTCACTTCTGTTTCATACAAGTATACATGTGGTTACATCACTACATACATCGCATGTATAGTATAATTAACTACTTAAGTATGCAGGGCGGAGAGGTAAATATGCATCAGCTAATTAAACATGCTCAGAGACTACTATAGGTCACCAAGAGTTCAACCCCCACCCCCTTTCAAGGACACAGTCAGTTGAATTCCAGCTTCTGTAATCTGCATGAGAAAGGCTAGGGAGAAGCTGGGGGAGAGTCTGCGATTTAGTATAAGAAAAGCTGTGGCAAGGCTGGGAAAGGAACAAAGTCCTTGGCAGTGTTTCTTTCTTATCAGGTGCAAGATGCAAGCTGTGCATTTCTAACAATACTCCATTTCTAACAGGTTCATCCTTAAAAGATGCCCATTCTCAGAAATCATTACACATAAATAGTTAGCACAAATGTGGCTTTTAACATGCTTGTGAAATCTGCAGGGACTGATGCTGGTTTCTTGAAGTAGGGAGGAAATATGCTCTTTACCAAGCGCTAAAGAACGGCTGCACAGATGCTCAATAATTAAGTTGTTCATGGACTCCTACATGCTTGTAAGGTACATAAGGGTTGTGTAGTGCCTGCCAAGTTCTTTAGGCAGTAATAGTTCATGACACTCTGGAGACATCTGCCAGATGCTGACAAAACATTCTGAAGTTCCTATTTCAGCATATAATTTTTAAAATACTTCTAACACTGGATTTAGGATGCCAAAAAGTATTTAGATACAAAATATAATGCAAACCATAGACCAAACAGGAAACTTTAGATCCTTCTCCTTTTTGAAGATATGATATGAATAGGAGTATTAGGAAAGTTTCCAGATTAAGCAAAAGAGAAAAAAAAGCCATAGTTTTACTATCCCATATGTTAAAATGAAGCAACCAATTAGCATAAATTTGGCAAAGATAAATTTTCTAACTCTTCCCACACATTCCAAGGTGCAAATTGATTGCAGCATTTACCAGCTTTTGGGGGTGGAGGGTGGGGGTTGAATTTCTGAAAACTCTTGCTTTGATTGGAAAGACAGTGTTGTTATTAACTGTATCAGCAATCTGCTCAGCCCAAATTTACACAGGCTTCTGGAAATATATTTTTTTGAGACGCTTAAGAAAAGGCATTTGCATTGTCACTCTTATGCTAGCATTACTCTATATGCTCACATATTGCATGCACCATTGCCTGAAAAATCAGCCCTCAAAAATTGGAGTGTAGGGATTAGTTGGGAAACATTTTAATTTACAGGAATAATAGCATGGATACACTGTGCTGTAATGGCTGCCACTTCTCTCCAGCACAGCAAGCAGCAGGGTCAGAGTGCAGTGTTAACTCTTTCACAGCTGCTGCTGAATTGACAGTAACTTTTGGGTGAGCAGCCAAAGGATGCTGCCAATTCAGCAGCGGCTCTGAAATGGTTAATACTTTAACTTTTGCCTGAAGAAGCCATTGAGCTGGCTGAGAGTGAGTGAGCTGCTGCATGCAGTCAGCTCTCTACTGTAACTCTGGAAAAATCTTTCTTTCCTACATTTGGTTTTCTTAAAAAAAAAGATTGTGTCTTACCTGGGGGTTTATGGTTAGGGATCTCCATAAAGTGCACCAGAAGTACCCCCTGCAGTAGCTCCTTTAATGCTTTTCATTTTGCTGATTGCCCTACTCCCTGCCACCCTGATTGGCAGAGGGGCCCTGCTGACAGAGCTATTTGCTGCTGATTACTGGGGAAGTAAAAACTGTGGCATATTTAAAACCTCTGCCAGTTGGGGGGTAGGGAGGGAAACCCCTGCTGCAGGGGGCATTTCCAGTGCAATTTATGAAGATCCCTACTTTCAGTATATGAGAAAATACAGTGTATTCTTTTACTAACTCAATCACTTTCATAATGGTTATTTTATACCTATCCTTCTTGTGGGCAAAATGAGTTGTGTTGGAAAGGTTGCCACAGCTACCTACCTATGGAGACAATCAACTGCTTTCCATTATTTATAGGTACAAGTTCAACAAAAAGAAAATCTGTTTTGTAAAATATTTTCAAAGTGTCAAGCATTTGAATGTACATTGCCTCCCTAATTGAAAGACCAGAATTTCTAATATCTTTGGGAGGTCAGGAAGCACAATGTAGAGCCATAAGGAGAAATATGCTGCCTCTCAAATAGGCTTTATGTAGGGAAAGTACCAAGGAATCGCTGTTAAGGACAGAATCCCTCTACCAACCCAAGAGCAGGCAGCCCTTTCACTCTAGCTACTCCAGCTTTCAGTTTGGAATAAGAGAAGAGTGTGCCAAGCAAAGTTCAGTTGATTTGTTAGACCCATATAATGGTGATTGAGACAGCGTGGTGGTAAGTGTAGTATTTCTATTTTCACTGCTCACCTCATTGTATCATTATGTTCAAAATTAAATATTTTCCTCTTCAGTTTTATATGTGTAACCATTGGTTATACAGGAGTTTTGGTCACTGAGTATCTAACTACTGCACAGTTCCAGGGTTCTCATCTAGAGTTTTGACAAAGGCTTGTAATATAGTAATCTTCACATCCAGGTTAAGATTTTGAGTCCCTTCCCCATGTGCTGGGAGCTTTTAGATCCAGGCTTTAAGACCAGGCCCATTTCTACTTGAAATATATTAAGCAGCTGTTGAAGTCCTAGGAATGCCACATAAGCAATAGCATTATTTCCTCTCTACCAAAGCCTTTTGATGCACAGGATTTGTCTCAATAAATGCTGCCCCCAACTCCTATGCCAAAGGGTAAGAACATGCAAGCAGCATCATTTGCTCACGGAAAAATGAACAGATCTTGTACTAGTCACTGAAATGAAGTTATAATGCTTAGAAGGCAGGATATGTTTATCTTCCTCACCTTTGCTGGTAGGTGCCACTGTTATTTGCTGCTATTTTTTTTTTTCTATTTTGGCTCCTGCCCACCCCCAACATCTGACTGCAGGCAGCCAGGGCACGGTGCGGGGGGCATCTCTAGTACAGAATACTTTATACAGAAATAAAGACATAGAGGAGCAACCCATATTGTGGGTTACTGTTGTATACTACACTCTGGTAGTGGTCTTGCCCATATCTCCTCCACCACTGGTCATGTATGGACTCCCCACCAAGCCTGTGCTCCCCACCACCCAACACACCCTCCATCCACTGCGCCCACCACGGTATTGGTGTTCTGAACTGCCAAGCACAGCGGCACCACCAGAATGGTAAGTCTGTAACTATGTTTGGAGTGTGGCACCTCTTAAAAGTTCAGTGTTTCAGAGGTAACCTTCTTATTTCTTATAATTGACATTGCTATTCCAGAAACACAACGAATAGTGCAGGCAGATGCTGCATGCCAGACACACCCCTGAGGACAGGCAGCATCCCAGGTGATATATAGGTAATATCAGAGAAATTTTATTTCTAATGGGGGGGAGGGCAGGAGGGTGGTGTTAGGACTGTGGTCCAAAACCCCATGCTCTTCTTCTTTCTTCCCTTTCCTTCCCTGCAGAAGACTTTTGAGATCAGAAATTGAAAAGGATCAATAAGGAAAGCATCAAGACTCCACACCCAGTTGAAGCAAGTTATTTAGTAATAGTGTAATTGTTAAATAGTTTCTAGTGTATGTAATAAGTAGTGTATAGTTGTATAGATATAGATAGTGTACAGAATATATTCTCAGAAGTCTACGAGAGTATTGGCCTAACTCTAAACATCAGGAAAACACAAATCCTTTACCAACCTGCTCCAAATGGAGAAACAACTCCCTCCTCCATTCAAATCAATGGAGAATTGCTGGAAAGTGTGGATCATTTTGCCTATCTTGGAAGCCACCTTTCATCAAAGGCAGACATCAGTGTGGAAATACAACAATGTGTGAGTGTAGCTGTGAGGGAGCGGCAACTAGGGGCGGCCGTGAGCTCCCTAGCGCCGCCTACCGTCACGTTAGGGTGACGTAGCACCCTCAGAATCTCGCCCGCCACGACTTTGATGTTAAGATATATGATGTGGAGGCTGCCAGTTTCCCTAATGGACGGTCTTGTTAGTCGTCCCTATTCCCAGACGGGGATTCGATAAGCGTCCTGCCTTAAGGGCAATGCGTGCCTCCAAGCCTCCCCCTTAGCACGCCCCAAGCCTCGCAGCTGTTCTGGGGGACGCTTGTATGGTCCCTCGCCCCTCGGGTGCCCTTGCTCTCACTCTCGGGCACCGGGCTCTTCGCCCACCTGGCGCCTCCTTGGGTCGGGCCCCAATCTCTGGCCCGTTCCCACGCCTTGGGCCTGTCCTGCTAGCAGCCAGCTACCTGCTGGCACCTCCTGGGTCGGCTCGCCAGCGCCGCTCACTACCGGCGCCCCCTGGGCCGGGTTCTAGCCGGCGCCTGGCTCACCGCCGGCTCGGCCTTCCGTTTGGAGCGCTCTCGCCGCCCTAGCCTCGGCTCTATCGCGGCCCTAGTCTCGGCGCCCTCGGGCCGGCTCGCTCTCGCCGCCCTCGCCTTAGCGCTATCACCGTCCTGCTCTCGGCGCCCTTGGGCCGGCGCTATCGCCGTCCTGCTCTCGGCGCCCTTGGGCCGGCGCTATCGCCGTCCTGCTCTCGGCGCCCTTGGGCCGGCGCTATCGCCGTCCTGCTCTCGGCGCCCTTTGATGGCTAGTTAGGCTGCTCTTATCGCCCTGGCCTTAGCTCTATCGCCCCCTAGGCTCGATGCCCTTGGGCCGCTAGCCAGGCCTGGCTAGGCCGCCTTGCTGGGCCTTGTCCCGTTGGGGCCTTGCCCCCTCTGGGCTGACTCCACGTGCCTCGCGCACTGTCTCTGCCCCGCCTTGGGCCTTGCCCTCTCGGGGCTGACTCTGTGTCTCTCGCGCTCTGTCGTTGCCCCGCTCCGGGGCTAAACACCGCCCTTATGGGCCGGGGTCTGTAACCCCGCACCCCGCGCCTCGCCGGCGCAATATGGTGCCCTATCGCACCGACAATAGTGCCCCTGGCACTATGCGCAACTGGGCACTGGGAACCCCCAAGCTGTGGGGAAGCTCCCCTTGAGGCCTCCTCGCTCCCCTACAGCCTCCCCGGTCCTCCGGATGTAAACTATAACTAAACACTCAAGCCATCTGGCTATAACATAAGCAAAGGCTCCACACGCCTAATGACTCCAAGCCCCACCAGGGCTCTCAATCCTACCTCCAGTTAGGGCGATCCTGTTCCCTGCATCATTGCAGCCGGTTAGCGCGATGAAGTAGTAGCCACTAACCCCGGCCGCTCAGCTCAGCCGCAGAGCTCCTGCTCCTGCGGCAGCCAGAAGGGAACTGTGTCTCAGGCTCTGGCCTAAGCTGGTTATAAAGGCCAGGCCCTGCCCTCTTCCGGTCATGTGACTCACTGGGTTGGCCTGGCAACCAGGCACCTGAGCTCCCTGGGTGATTGGCAGCTCTGCCAATCAGCCTCAGAATCACGGGGCACCTCTGTGACTCCGTGACAGTAGCCTTTGGACGTCTGAGTAAGAGAGTCTTCTTAAATCACGACATCCTTGTTGAAACGAAGCCACTGTCATTCCAACTTTGCTGTATGGCTCAGAAACTTGGACCACATACAGAAAACATCTCAAGAGCTTGGAAAAGTACCACCAATGGTGCCTTCACAAGATCCTTTGGACTAGCTGGGAAGATAGATGCACAAACATCAGTGTCTAGGCTGAAGCAAATTCCAACAGCACTGAGGCCATGATTGTCCAAAACCAACTTCACCAGGCAGGTCATGCTGCTCGCATGACTGACTCCCACCTTCCAAAGAGAATCTTTTTCTCACAGCTGAAAGAAGGTCAGCGAAGTAGAAGAGGGAAAAGAAAGTGCTTTGAAGACACCCTGAAGGCAAACGTGAAGAGGTGTAACATTGACATCAACACTTGGGACACCCTTGCTCAGAGCCGACCAAAATGGAGGAAGCCTCTTTGGAAGGGACCTCAACATTTTGAAACAGCTCATCGACAGGCAGACGAGAAAAAGAGGAATAGAACGTCAGAACATCTAACGCAGCAACACAGTGCCCATCCCTCCTGGAAACACCTGTCCTCACTACAATGAGACATGTGGATCTAGAACTGGGCTATGGAACCACCTGCGGACTTGCTATTAAGATCCTTGGAAGACTTGTTCATGAGTGATCACCCACCATTATCATCATATAGATAGTGTATATAGATAGCGTTTCGATAAACAGTACTGTATATATAGGTGCTGGGGAGGAAAATTCTGACTTTTTTCCTCCTTTTTTTCTATTTTCCTATTAAATTTTTTTTTTAACATTTTATTTTATTAAATTTATCTAATTTTTTTAATAATGCCTTTTTTGATTAAAAAATGTAAACACACATTTTTTAAATAAAGATTTGAAATCATGTATATGTGTGCCATATTTCCTTTCATAGGCAGATTGGCATGCATGGCAGTCTGTGCAGTTTAGGGTTGGGTGGGTTGGGACAGGTGATGACTGTGCCCACCTGCCTTAGTGTGGGAATTGAGCCTTTGCTTAGGGGCCTTTATGGACTGATTGCATGATCGGAAAGATTTGCAGGGTAGACTGTTATGGGAGGTCCAATGCCTGTGTTACCCCCAGTCCTAATGTACAGTGATCCTGGCAAGCTGAGCCTCTCTGAGGATGCAACACCTTTCTGCAAGAAAGACTTATCCACCTCCTCCCCGCCCCTACACACAAAGCACCCCATCCCAAACCAGACAGACAAGAAAAAGCAGCAAGCATCATTCTGGGAGAACATGGGAAAGCCTTCCTTAACATTTGAAAGAGGGCATTTAGCAACTCTTCCATGTATCATGAACCTGATGCTTGGATTTGTTTTATGCATGACCTCCAGAACAGCCTCCACCCATGTGTGATTTCCCTCGACTGGGCCAGAGGGCAGGCTGCAGCAGCTGCGGGCATGCATGCTTGGCACTGTAGTGGTCTGGTTGCCGGCCAGGTGGGTGGATTAATGTCTCCATCAGGTGCAATCCCCATCAGGTGGTCTCCATCAGGTGGGATCCCCAGTACCTAAGGAATATTAATGCACCTCTAGACCACAATGGCACCACCCACCTGATGCTGCTACTCAGCTGTTTGATGCTCAGCTTTGCAAATAGCTCCTCAGTTGGTACTCAGCTTTGCAAATAGTTTCACGAAAGACAGGAGTCAGATGATTCATTGTCTTTTACATAACAATCCTTTAATGTTTTTATTGACCCTTTTATTTTTCTTTTCATTAGTAAAACCATGAGTGAGTTACTTTTGTATGAATCCAAGCATTCACAGTGAGAACCCACCCACCACCCCTGCGGGGCAGGGACAAAAAATAAGGCAGGGTGGGGTTCAAACAAGTCAATAAAATGTTCATAAAATTAGCCAGTATCAAGTGAATACTTTTGCATGTAGCTGAAATAAATTTAAATGCTATTTTGTTTGGTAAATCACAATAAATTTAAATGGTATTTCCAATCATAAATCACAATAAATTTAAATGTTATTTTGATTGGTAAATCACAGTACATTGAAACGTTATTTTGACTGTAAAATCACAATAAATTGAAATGTGATTAGGGAGGGTTGGAAGGCCCACCAAGTAGTGGGGAAACAAGGATACAGTTTTCGTGAGATAGTAACCTCTGAGAATGGGGTGGAATATCTTAATTTGGAAATGAAGATACCAGTCACTTAAAGGAGGGAGGGCCTTCGGCCAAGCACCACGCGGGGCACTGAGAATGTTATTTTGATTGGAAAATCACAATAAATTGAAATGTTATTTTGACTGGAAAATCACATTAGATTAAAATGTTACTTGGATTGGAAAATCACAATAAATGGAAATGGTATTTTGATTGGAAAATCACAATTGACTGAAATGTCATTAGGGAGGGTTGGAAGGCCCACCATGCCACAGGGAAGCAAGGATGCAGTTTTTGGTGGGACTGTAACCTCTAAGAATGGGGTGAATATCTTACTTCTGAAATTAAGAAGATGCCAGTCACTTAAGGAAGGGAAGGCGTTTGGCCAAGCACCATGCTGGACGCTAAGAGAATATTATTTCCATTGGAAAATCACAATAGATTAAAATGGTATTTTGACTGTAACTTCACGATTGAAATCTGATTAGAGAGGGTTGGAAGGCCCACCAGAAGCAATGATACAGTCTTTCATGTATTTGAGCAAATCCTCCAATGTTCATTTGCTGAGACTTGTCAGGAAGGTGACCCACCAGCCAGTGGGGGACATTGCCATTGGTAGTCAAGTGGGTGCAGTACTGTGTATATGGGTTGGAAGGCCCACCATGCAGTGGGGAAGCAAGGATGCTGTCTTTCATGGGACTTTAATCTGTGAGAATGGGCAGGGATACCTTAATTTGGAAATGAAGACGATACCAGTCACTTACAGAAGGGAGGGCCTTTGGCCAAGCACCATGCTGGGCGCTAAGAGAATATCACTTTGATTGAAATGTTCCTTTGATCGGAGAATCACAATAAATGGCAATGGTATTTTGTTTAGAAAATCACAATAAATGGAAATTAAAATAAATGAGGGTGGGGGCTTTGCCAGGAGGGCCCTGAGCACCCTGATGGGCTGCTGCTGCAGAGCGGGGGCTGTGGGCTGTGCAGGGAGCAGGCCTCCCTCCTGCACCCAGAGTCCCCCGCACCTCCGCAGCCCCCCACTCCAGTCCCCCCCACCCCCAGTCCCTTACTTACCACACATGGTGCTGGGGTCCATGCAGGCTGCATTGCTCCAGGCTGCCCCGCATGGCAGGCAGTGTGCTTCAGCACCGGGGCAAGGGGCAGCCATCGAGACTGGCCTCTTTGGAGGACCCAAGTCTCCGATTGCCTCATGCCCTGTCCTCCTTTTTTTTCTGCGGGTTATATGATATCCAGGTATCAAATTTTGAGCCAGTGCTGCATAACATTTTTTTGTTTCCAGCTTTGAGACATTGCAAGACACACGTGCAGGCTCATCTGGATGCTGCTACTGAATCCATTCATAGCCTCTGACAAAGCAGGCTCTAGTCTATGAAAGGTCATGCCTCTTCTGCCCAGTGATGTATATAATAACACAGTAAAGCTTGTATAAAAATCTAAAGAAGGGGAATAATATTGCTGTTCCTTTAATAGAATGAAGCATGATTAAACAGCAACCTACTCACTTTTCCAGGACTGTTCTGTTATGATATTAGCAGTGTACTTTGTTTGGAGTTCTTTTTACTCTGCATGGATTACGATAGGAAGATACAGATAATGAGAACACACTTATGGAAAGATAAATAAGGAGGCACTTCTGAACAGCAGTCATATTGAGCAGGCTTGTGGGGATCTGTCGCTAAGTTTACGACAGAGTGAGTTTTGCAATTCAGGACAGAGAAGTAAGACTAATAAAATGCTACTTTCCTCTCTTCTTTTATTTTCACAGTGAGATTCTTGCCAGCTTCACCTCTGCCCTGGGATGTAACTACATAGCTTTTCTGAGGCCTCTATCAGTGCACAGAGTTTAGTGCATGAACACAAATCCTAGTATTATGGGAGTTGAGAGGTCTTGGGAATGCAGACTAAATTGGTTTCAAGAGAAAAGGCAATTGTTAAAGGATTGCATTACAAAAACACAGACCACCTAAGAGTATAAGTCTTGAAGTATGCTACAAAGCAAGCTGATTGTGTCGGCTGAATTTACTGTAAGATGGTTGGGGCAGGACATTGTCTTCTGTTGGGTGATTCTGATTTCCATTTAAAATAGGCAGAATGCACACTGCTCTCTGTTCCTTCCTGTCTTTGTACAGGGCTCAGTGAAGCCTTGACTCTTTAAGTGGGTTATCTAGGAGCTACTATGATGGAAATTATAACAAATACCTTAGTTTCCTATAAAGGGAAACTAAGAGGGAAAAGCCACCTAGCAGGCATATAAATGAGAGTCAGATACCTAAATATCATTGTGGATCTGGGCCTTAGGGCTCAGGTTGGGAAAAGGAGCCAACACTCTAGGATACTATTTTTACAGCTGTAGTATGAATTTTTGCTTTATTTATTATGTTTAAATGATAATAGTATTGAATTGATCAACCTCTATGATTGATTAATAACTAAAACTCCATTTTGTGCTTGTTCCCCCCTTGACATGAATAGGTGAACTTTGTATGCCCTGTGTATGTGAGTGTCTGTGTGAGAGGGTGAATGGTGAAAGAATGGTAACTATTTGCATGAAAACAGAAGAAGATTTAACTGAGGGTATAAGCAGTTACCAGACTGTAAACTAATTAAGCTAATTAATGTATGGCTGAAGAACTCATCTGCAATCAAGTTCAAAGAAGATAGTGAGAAGAAGGAATTATGCATATCTTGCCTGCTATTTGAACTACACAATGCTTCAAGAACATAATGCTTCAAGGCAGAGATACCAACTACACAATGACTGGACTGGCCTCATCAAAGATACAGTAGAATGACCATCCAGTGCTAATACTGAGTAACATCTGCTGGTAACTATAACATCTTACCAGAGTGGTTTTGTCTGTATGTCCATGTATGTCTGTTTGTATGTATGCTTGTGTTTGTCTTTGTATGACTGCCCAGGCTTATGTATCTGCTTCATGAAACCAATAAACACGGTGTTTTGCCTTATTCCCCTTTTTAAGGTTTTGCTCTTAATTTGAGCTATTGGCAATTTTAAGTAACACAGCTACTGAGGACCTTTACACTGATTTTATTTTCTTTATTTTTTCTGAGTAGGCAAAACCCTCAATGGCAGAACTAACAATATAGTAAGTAAAGTAAAAATTATGTTGATTGTGTTTCATCCCCAAATTAGTCTCACTTCTGTTCTCTGTAACATACACAATCTATGTTATAGTTTATGTGGCACGTACCTAGGATATAATGTGAAATGCTAGAAGCTTGTGTTCTTGGCTGCTTAAATAACTATGTTTGTTTGGCAAGTTCAAGAAAGGAATAAAAATATTTTAGTTATAATTCCCAGCAATACTGAAATAACCTTAGTTTCTGTAACAGACACCTCATTAGGACACCACTTTAGCAGCCAGGGTTTTATGCATCTGAAATAGGGTGGATGTTATTATCCAGAGTCAATACATATTCTATCTATTGACCTCTCCTTTTGAGAAGGGATGAATTGCTTATAAAATGAAGGGCTACATCACTCACAGTGACACAGAGATGAAGTTCTATTTGGCAGCCTATATGCAGTAATTGCCAACATAAATACCACATTTTCTCACATTTAACATGCATCTTTTTACCAAAATCCAGCTGCTGGAAATTGGAGTGTACATTGTAAAGGAGGAAATATGTTTATAGCAGCTTCTGCCTTTGCAGAGTGGGGGCAGGGGATTGAAAGTAATGCTACACACAGCGCCTTTAGCTGCTGACTGTGGTCACTTTCTCGTTCTGGCAGAGCCTCCTGCTAGAGAAGCTGCTACTGGGTTACTTACTGTTACTTACCAGTATTTTCAAGGAAAGATCTTTTGTCTTTCACTCTGCCATTCAAAAATGTGATGGGCACATCTACACAGGACATTGACTGCGGAGCTGACTAATTAGCTCCGTAGTAAAGTGGCGCTCTTAACACATGCAACTCTTATTAGATTGCAGTAATAGACTAATAAACACTCCTGCAGGGTAATCTGGCTAAACACAAGTAGTAGCCTGTGGTGGCATTTTTCATGCACTGCAGTGCACACATAGACAGTGACCCAGGGCTGGCTGCGGCACGAGGGTGCTTTAGTGTGGGGCTGCCTGCCAGCTAGCCCCATACTGGAGTACCCTTGTGCCCTAGCCAGCCCCTCCACAGCACAGTGAACCAGGTCAGAGCTGCCCAAAGCTGGCAGCTTTCTCCAAGGTCCCCTGCCAGCCCAGAGTTGCTCTGACTGGGCTCCATGTGCAGCAAGGTTCTGTCTGAGGCACGAGGGTGGGGGGGTAGTGTGAGGGCTACACACTCGTGCTCCTACCAACTCCCCCCACCATCCTGCTTGCACATGGAGCCCAGTTGGAGCAACCATGGGTTGGCAGGCTGATGCCCTGGGTCCCCTGCCAGCCTGGGCTGCTCTGACTGAGCTCCATGTGTTGTGCACAAATAAACTACTCCTGAGTTTTTTCCTCTTGGGTACATGTTCAAAGAGCATGCTGGAAGCAAAAAAATCCAGAGCAATAAGCTTCAGACTTTATTAGGGCACATTAATTGCATGTGTAGACATGCCCGGTGTGCATCTAATTTAGGGATATGTTATATGTAAGAAAATATGGTATTTAATGGCAGTTTGTTCTGGATAGCAGGAGATAGTAAGTAACAAGATTGAGAAACCCCCGGAATAACTACACCAAATTTTAGTATATATATTTTAATATATATATTATATATAAAATATACAACTTTAATATATGTTAAAATTATATTGTATATAGTTTTATAAATTTAAATTGATATATAAACAGAACAATTCTTTTTCTCCAGCTGCAGATGGTACCAAAAGCTGCCTTAAATAGACATAGAGGATGAAATAAGTAGCAAACCTAGATATATTCCCATATGGAACATCCAAGTAATATAAATCTCACAGATAAATCATGGCCTATTAAGGTAGATAGTTTGAAGTGGTTTAATTTTATTCTTCATATCCTGAGGTTTTATTTTTCTCAAAACATCTCTCTAGACATTAAATGTCTGTGATGATAAACAAGTGTACACCAAATGTTAGCTTCCATCAGCAGACAGCACAGTGGGTCCTATATAACTCATTTTATTTTTTCATAGATTTCATAGGCATTAGGGCTGGAAGGGACCTCGGGAGATCATCGAGTCCAGCCCCCTGCCCAAAGGGCAGGAAGTCAGCTGGGGTCATAGGATCCCAGCAAAATAAGCATCCAATTTGCTCCTGAAGGTGTTCAATGTAGGTGCTTGAACCACCTCCGCTGGCAGACTGTTCCAGACCTTGGGGGCTCGGACAGTAAAGAAATTCTTCCTTATGTCCAGCCTGAAACGGTCTTGCAGGAGTTTGTGACCGTTCGACCTTGTCATCCCTTGGGGCGCTCTGGTGAACAGACGTTCCCCCAGATCCTGGTGGTCACCCCTGATAAACTTGTAGGTGGCCATCAGATCACCCCTGAGCCTGCGCTTTTCCAGGCTAAAGAGTCCCATGGCTCTCAGCCTGTCATCGTAAGATCTGTTTTCCTGATCTCTGATCATGCGCATGGCTCTCCTCTGGACTCTCTCAAGCTTCTCCACATCCTTGAATTGTGGAGCCCAAAACTGGACGCAGTACTCCAGCTGCGGCCTCACCAAGGCCGAGTACAAGGGGAGAATGACGTCCCGGGATTTGCTCGAGAAGCATCTATGGATGCACGCCAGCATTTTGGTCGCTTTACTAGCCGCAGCATCGCACTGGAGGCTCATGTTCATCTTGTCAATGATGAACCCCAAGTCTTTTTCTTCTGTAGTGCTATCCAACGTAGCACTGCCAAGCCTATAAGGGTGCTGCAGGTGGAGAACCTTGCATTTTTCGGTGTTAAACACCATGAGGTTCTCGTCTGCCCATTTGCTGAGCTTGTCCAGGTCAGCCTGGATCACCCGCCTATCTTCTGGCGTGGATGCTTTGCCCCAAAGTTTGGTGTCATCGGCGAACTTGGCCAGTCCACTCCTGACTCCAATGTCCACATCGTTAATGAAGATGTTGAAGAGTATGGGTCCCAGGACAGAGCCTTGAGGGACCCCACTGGTCACAGGGCACCACGATGAGTGACTGCCATCAATCACAACCCTCTGGGTCCGACCATGAAGCCAATTTCCCAGCCAGCGGATCGTGGTGGAGCCAAAGCCACAACCGGCCAGTTTGGCCAAGAGGTGATCATGGGATACCAGATCAAAAGCTTATTTGAAGTCAAGATATATGACATCAATCTCTTCTCCCTTGTCCAGGTGATAGGTCACCTGGTCATAGAAGGAAATGAGATTGGTCAAACAAGACCTACCCACAACAAACCCATGCTGGCTGTCCCTTAGGATGTTAGCCTGGGCCAGTCCCTCAAGGATGGCCTCCTTAATAAACTTTTCTAGGATCTTCCCCAGGATAGAAGTCAGGCTAATGGGCCTGTAGTTAGTCAGATCCACTCTCCTCCCTTTTTTGAAGATCGGCACCACATTGGCCTTCTTCCAGTCTTCGGGCACTACACCAGAGCGCCAGGAGTTTTCAAAGAACCGTGCCAGGGGCTGGGCTATGACGCTCGCCAGCTCCTTGAGTACCCTGGGGTGCAGGTTGTCAGGGCCAGCTGACTTGAAGGTATCCAGCTTCTCAAGGTGTTCCTTCACAAGGTCAGCATTTATGGAGGGTAGGGGATCCCCCTCACCCAGATTTCCCTGTCCCATAGCAGGCATGGGCATCCCGTGTGACTGATGAAAGACTGACGCAAAGTACCTATTTAATAGGTTGGCTTTTTCCTGGGCGTCAGTTGTCAGTTGCCCCATCTGGTTTAGCAGGGGTCCAACATTGCCCTTGCTTTTCCTCCAGCTCCCCACATATCTGAAAAAGGACTTTTTGTTGTCCTTGATGCCTGAAGCTAGTTGGAGTTCAGTTGCAGCCTTAGCTTTCCTGGTTTGCTCCCTGCAGGACCGGACCAGCGCGGAGTAATCCTCCTTGGAGGTGAATCCCATCCTCCATCCTTTGTAGGCTTTCCTTTTTAGCCACAGTAGGTCCGCTAGGTCTCTGGAGAGCCAGGGGGGCTGCTGTGCCTTCTTGCTGCCTTTCCTCAATGTTGGAATAGATTTAGCTTGTGCACTGAGGATCGCTTCCTTGAGAAGCAACCACTCTTCTTGAACTCCCATCTCCCTGGGGTCATGGTCCCTGAGGGCCTGACTGACTAGCCTCTTGAGCTTGTCAAAGTCGGTTTTTCTGAAGTCAAGGACTTCTGTGTTGCTGACTGACTTGCCAGCTTTACGGCGGATGGTGAAGGTGATCAGCTCGTGGTCGCTGTCACCCAACTTCCCATCAATCACCAGGTCGCCGATTAGGTCGTCCCCCGTAGCCAGTACCAGGTCAAGCAGCGCTTTGCCTCTCGTTGGCCCATAGACTTCTTGAGTCAGGTAGAGGTCATCCACGCATGAGAGAAAGCTTTGCGCCGGCTCAGATTTAGCTGAGTGATCTTCCCACGAGATGTCCGGGTAATTGAAGTCACCCATGACAACCAAGGTCCTGGAGCAAGCGGCCTCAGTCAGTTCCTGGGCGAACTCTTGGTCAAGCTCAGGACTTTGAGTGGGAGGTCTGTAGTAGACTCCCACTGTTGTGTCCCCTGTGCCGAATTCCCCATGAATTTTTACCCAGAGGGTCTCTAGCTGTCCATGCCGGTCGCCAACATCAGCTTGCAGGGACATGTAGCTTTCCTTCACATAGAGAGCTACGCCCCCGCCCCTTTTTTCAACACGATCCCTCCTGTACAGGGTATAGCCCTCTATCCCCTTGGTCCAGTCATGGGTGGAGTCCCACCAGGTCTCCGTTATCCCAATGACATCATATTTCTTTGCACTGAGCAGGAGGACGAGCTCATCCTGCTTGTTGCCCAGGCTCCTGGCATTAGTGTACAGGCAGGCAAGTGTGCCCTTGGGGGCTCTTGCCTTGCCCACAGATTGTACCAGGGCTGGGGCAGGGGTGGGCTCCCTTAAGTGCCCCTTTAAGTGCCTTGGTCCGCTGGCTTTGCAAGGGCCGTTCAGCGGGCCAGCAGGGGCAGTAGTCCCCCCATCCTCCAGCGGGCTTAGTTTAAAGCCCGGTGGAGCAGGTCAGCCAGCCTGGCTGAGAAGAGCCTCCTCCCCAGGGGAGAGAGGTGGAGGCCATCTCTTCCCAGCAGCTCGCTGCCTCTCTCTCCAAAGAGTGGGCTGTGGTCATGGAAGCCAAAGCCTTCCCGATAACACCAGCGCCGCAGTCTTTGGTTCACCGCATGGATCCTGATGTGTGGCAACAGCATGTTAAATATTACCATTGTTAACTATTTCACTGGGTGAATCTACACAAGATGCTTTACTGTGAATGAGTGCACTTTACTGCACAGTAAGCATGTGTGTCTACACATGTACATGCTTACTGTGCAGTAAACTGTGCTACTTGAGATTAAATCTGCTATCTGCAAATGCAAGTAGCGAATTTACTCGCGAGTAGTTACTGTGTAGTAATGCATGTGTAAATACCATCCAGGAGCAAATTTGCTCCCTGTCAGTCCTGCCATGAGGAGGCCAGCCTCGGGTTATCCCCAGGGCCCTGGGGCTGGGAGCATCTCCTGCCCCAGGGCTGGACTTGCTCTATAACTTGTGCCTTAGGCCCTTAAAAGCCTGCAGGCAGTCTGCAGCCCTAGGGTACATGCACAAGCATCCTGGGGTGACTGCTGGCCACAGGTCAGCTGTGCCAGCCTGCCTGCACCCTGGCGTTGCTCCCTAGCACTGCAGTGCCACATGGCTGACAAGGCCATGCTGTCCAGCCACATAGGTCTGCACCCAGGTGTAGCTGCACCCAGCTCCTGGGCACTGGGGCCAGCTCCTGCTAGCCACTGGCAACCCACAGCAGCTTGCCCTAACCCTGCATTGTCTCTCTGTGTGGCTTCCAGTCCTGTGCTGTGCCCCTGTGCTGGGTGTTGCAGGTAGCTGTCCAGGCCCAGCAGCACAGGGACAGTAGAGGCCCAGAGAGCCAGTGCAGGAGCTACGATGGAGTCATCACCAACGCCACACACCACCTCCCAGGGTCCCAACTGATCACAGTAGGAGACTGGTGACCTTGTGGCACTGTGGGGTGAGGAGGAAGTGCAGAGCAGGTGCTCCAAAGCACATGTGTATGAGGATCTGTCAGGCTGTATGTGGGAGCACAGGCATGACAGATAGGTGTGGCAGTGCCACATAAAGGTCAAGGCCTTGCGGGCACAGTGGGTCACCATTACTGACCACAACTGTCAGTCAGGGAATGCCCATATGTCCAGGCCTTTTATGCAGGAAGTGGATGCCATCCTCATGCCCTGGGACCTAGGCCACAGCCTTACTGCAGCATGGGTGGCCTGCCCATTTTGATGGGCTTTTTCTTTCTATTTCCCGATAAAATGAACTTGTCCTTTGCTTCCCAAAGTGTTATTTGGTGTTGGGATGTGCAGCCTACCCTCTTAAATGTTTCTGAGAGGGCCTGAAACAGACAACTGCCCTGGGTTCATTACAACCTGGTGCTTGCTTGATTGGGCTTATCATTGCTGGAATACTTATTCCTTTTCTATTTTACAAAGTATTTCATAGATTTTCATAGATTTCATAGACATTAGGGCTGGAAGGGACCTCAGAAGATCATCAAATCCAGCCCCCTGCCCAAAGGGCAGGAAGTCAGCTGGGGTCATAGGATCCCAGCAAGATAAGCATCCAATTTGCTCCTGAAGGTGTTCAATGTAGGTGCTTGAACCACCTCCGATTTGCTTGAGAAGCATCTATAGATGCAAACCAGCATTTTGGTTGCTTTACTAGCTGCAGCATCACATTGCAGGCTCATGTTCATCTTGTGGTCAATGATGACCCCCAAGTATCATTCTTCTGTAGTGCTAGCCAGCATAGCACTGCCGAACCTATAAAGATACTGCAGGTTTTTTTTCCCAAGGTGGAGAACCTTGCATTTTTCAGTGTTAAACACCATCAGGTTCTTGTCCACCCATTTGCTTAGCCTGTCCAGGTCAGCCTGGATTACCTGCCTGTCTTCTGGCATGGATGCTTTGCCCCAAAGTTTGGTGTCATCGAACTTGGCCAGTCCACTCCTGACTCCAATGTCCACATCATTAATGAAGATGTTGAACAATATGGGTCCAAGGACAGAGCCTTGGGGGACCCCACTGGTCACAGGATACCATGAGGAGTGACTTCCATCAATTACTACCCTCTGGGTCTGACCACGGAACTAATTTCCCAGCCAGTGGATCGTGGTGGACCCAAGCCACAGTTGGCTAGTTTCGCCAAGAGGTGATCATGGGATGCCAGATTGAAGGCTTTTTCGAAGTCAAGATATATGACATCAATCTCTTCTCCCTTGTCCAGATGATAGGTCACCTGGTCATAGAAGGAAATAAGATTGGTCAAGCAAGACCTACCCGCATCAAACCCGTGCTGGCTATCCCTTAGGATGTTGGCGTTGGCCAGTCCATTAAGGATGGCCTCTTTAATAAACTTTTCTAAGATCTTCCCCAGGATAGAAGTCAGGCTGATGGGCCTATAGTTAGCCGGATCCACTTTCCTCCCTTTCTTGAAGATCAGCATCACATTGCCCTTCTTCCAGTCTTCGGGCACTACACCAGAGCACCAGGAATCCTCAAAGATCCATGCCAGGGGCTGGGCTATGATGCTCGCAAGCTCCTTGAGTACCCTGGGGTGTAGATTGTCAGGGCCGGCTGACTTGAAGGTATCCAGCTTCTCAAGATGCTCCTTCACAAGGTCAGCATTAATGGAGGGCAGGGGATCTCCCTCACCCGGACCTCCCTGTCCCGTAGCAGGCATGGGGGTCCCATGGGACTGATGAAAGACTGATGCAAAGTACCCCGTTAATAGGTTGGCTTTTTCCTGGGCGTCAGTTGTCCCATCTGGTTCAGCAGGGGTCCAATGTTGCCCTTGCTTTTCCTCTGGCTCCCCACATACCTGAAAAAGGACTTTTTATTGTCCTTGATGCTCAAAGCTAGTTGGAGTTCAGTTGCAGCTTTGGCTTTCCTGATTTGCTCCCTGCACGACTGGACCAGTGCAGAATAATCCTCCTTGGAGGTGAATCCTGTCCTCCATCCTTTGTAGGCCTTTCTTTTTCACCTCAGGAGGTCTGCTAGGTCCCTGGAGAGCTAGGGGAGCTGCTGTGCCCTCATGCTGCCTTTCCTCTGAAATGGAATAGACTTAGCTTGTGCATTGAGGGACACTCCCTTGAGGAGCAACCACTTTTCTTGAACTCCCCTCCCCTTGGGGTCATGGTCCCTTAGGGCCTGACTGACAAGCCTCCTGAGCTTGTCAAAATCAGCTTTCCTGAAGTCAAGGACTTCCGTGTTGCTGACTGACTTGCCAGCATTACGGGTGACGGTGAAGGTGATCAGCTCATGGTTGCTGTCACCCGGCTTCCCATCGATCACTAGGTCACTGATTAGGTCATCCCCAGTAGCCAGTACCAGGTCGAGCAGCACTTTGCCTCTTGTTGGCCCATAGACTTCTTGAGTCAGGTAGAGTCCATCCATGCACGAGTGGAAGCGTTGCGACTGCTCAGATTTTGCTGAGTGATCCTCCTATGAGATGTCTGGGTAATTGAAGTCACCCATGACCACCATGGTCCTGGAGCATGCGGCCTCAGCCAGTTCCCAGGTGAACTCCTGGTGAAGCTCAGGACTTTGAGTGGGAGGTCTGTAGTAGACTCCCACTGTTGTGTCCCCTGTGCCGTGTTCCCCACAGATTTTAACCCAGAGGGTCTCTAGTTGTTCACCCTGGTCACTAACATCAGCTTGCAGGGACATGTAGCTTTCCTTAACATAGAGAGCTACACCCCCGCCCCTTTTATCTACATGATCCCTCCTGTACAGGGTATAGCCAACTATACCCATGGTCCAGTCATGGGTGAAGTCCCACCAGGTCTCCGTTATTGCTATGACATCATAATTATTTGCATTGAGCAGGAGTATGAGCTCCTCCTGCTTGTTCCCCAAGCTCCTGGCATTTATGTACAGGCAAGCAAATGTCCCCTTGGGGACTCTTGCCTTGCCCACAGGTTGTACCAGGGCTGGGGCAGGGGTGAGGTCCCTTAAGTGCCTTGGCTTTGCAAGGGTTGCTCAGTGTGCCAGCAGTGGCCGTAGTCCCCCTGTCCCCAAGCGGGCTTAGTTTAAAGCCCGGTGGAGCAGGTCAGCCAGTTTGGCTGAGAAGAGCCTCCTCCCCAGGGAAGAGAGGTGGAGGCCATTTCTTCCAGGCAGCTCTCTGCCTCTCTCACCAAAGAGCAGGCTGTGGTCATGGAAGCCAAAGCCTTCCCGATGACACCAGCGCTGCGGTCTTTGGTCGATTATGTGGATCCTCCTCTCCCTTCTCAGTCCATAGCCCGAGACTTGGAGGATCGATGAGAATACCACCTGTGCCCCCAGACCCTTTAGCCCCACTCCCAAATCCCTGTAGTGCCTCATGACCCGGCTGGGAGCGCTCTGAGCCATGTCACTGGTACCCACATGAATAAGGAGCATAGGGTAGTGGTCTGTGGGTTGGAGGAGCTTAGGGATCTTCTCCACAATGTCCCATATGCAGGCCCCTGGGAAGTAGCAGACTTCCCAGGGGCTAAGGGGTCAGAACAGCAGATTGCCCCCTCAGTCCCCTTCAGGATGGAGTCTCCCACAACAAACACCTTACGTTTCATCTTGGGGAGAGCAGGGGCGGTAGCTGCAGGCGAGCCTGTGTTGCCTGTGGGAGCTGGCAACTCAGCAGGCTCTGCTGGAGCAGCAAGAGGTGTGTACCTATTGGACAGGGCAGGGGCCTTGGTGTGGCAGGCCTTAGGGCCCTTGACCACTTTGCTCCATGACCCTGACTGGACAGAGTGGGAGGTCCTGGAGTCCTCCTTTGTCCTGGAGGGAGACCGTGGTCTACCCTCTGGCTCCCGGGGGAGAAGGGCCTGGCAGTAGGAGTCGATCTCCTGCTTGCAGTCCCTGATGGCACAGTCTCTGGACTGTGGCCTGGAGCTCCTCCAGCTGGCACGCCAGAGACCCCAAAAGGGAGCAGACCCCACACATAATTAACTGATGTCATAATCTTACCCTCTACTCTGTGTATCTGACATGCCACATTATTAAACAGGTTCAGTTTTATGCTACATTTTTTTTCAGTGCTGACAATATCTTTTCCGATATACCGTTCTCTTCCATGACTGCAGTTATGCTGCAGGGGAAGGAGCACTTTAATGAATTTCCCAGATTTGATACATTTTGTTTATTGAATTTTCTTGTAACATGAAACATGATATTCTTTTCAGGGATACATGGAAAGGTTTCACTGAGTATTTCCTTGTTTTCTGTCAGTTGAATTCGGGGTTGGAGGCCGTACATTTTACAAAAAAGTACAAGCAGCAGGTGGCTCCATTGTGTGACAGCAACCTTAGATCTTCACTGCAGCTTAACAAAAGCTTTGATTAGTGCGTACAGCCAGAGCTGTTTAGCCAATCAGCAACTCCTAGTTGTTGAATGTTTCCACTGTACTTGACTACTGCTGAAGTCAAACTTCAGATTTTCCCCTGTATCTTGCTTATTAATATTCTCTTTCCTGTGATGAGACTCGCCTGTGGTTGTAGTGGGAAGTTGATGATATTTTAAATAAAAACCAAGAACAAAAATAACTAAATAAATAAACCTGAAGGGATTTTAACTAGTGCAGACTTGGAATTGAAATATTCAGCCAATCAAAACTCCAAATGTTTACATTAGAAAAGGACTTGTCTCTCCTGTTCAGTGGTGCGCCTGTCACCGGTTAGTATTCTTATACAGCACTGTCCATTCATAAAACTTGAATACAGGAATGCCCTGCACACATCTTACTGAGCTCTTATACAAGAGGGTACTGAATGAGCCTGATCTCAACAACTACCACAAGCACAATTAATGACCCAACCTTGATTGGTTTGCCTAGAACCAAAAGAAGTTTGGGTTCCTCAGACCCACTTATGTGGGAGAAGAAAACAGGCTGTAGGCTTTGGATGAAATTCAGCTGTGAGCAAAGAGCACTAACACAAAGCCCTATCACTTTGGATAAACCCATATTAACCTTTCAACCGCCTTCTCTCTTCCTGCCTAGCCATAGATAACCCACTCCCACTATAACAGATGGGAAAAATGGTCCTATACATGCAACTGATTGTCTTATTGACACACTGCCAGAAATCAAAAGTCACAAAGTTAAAATGAGAGGCCCTTTTACAAATGTGAATCTGCATTTTACCCCTATAATGATCCTACCTTAAGCAGAGGGCTGGAATAGGTGACTCCATGAGGTCCCTTCCTACTTATTTTTCTATGATCCTAAAACTAGAGAGATATTTGGATCCCAGGCTTTTTGTTTTGGTCCTTCACTAACCACAATGAAAGCAAAGGAGGAACTGCCATAGTCAGGTAGTATTTGGACTGTTTATCAGTGTCAAGCACAATTTCTTGCTTTCCCTCAAATTAGGTTTGTAATAAATAGTGTATATATTTATACTTTAGTAAGTATTTTTCTAATAACAAAATTTAATTTAAGCTCATATAGATTACTGAAAAAACTCAACAGAACAAACATTACTGAAGCCCCTGACCTGTGTCCCTGTATATGTTACAATTATCATGCAATTAACTGGTTAACTTAACAATAAAATTTAGATGTATGGTATATATACAAAGCAACTATCACACCATGTAAATGGCCGACCGGCCAAAAAATGGCCTATCAGCTATGAAGAAGCTGTTTGAAAAATGTAGAACAGTTTTGTAGCAGGTTTCTATGAAGTTTTAATTTGACCATGTGGCATGTCACATGCACCAGGTGATAGTGGCTGACCACATGCTTCAGCATGCCGGGGTACACTGGTCTTTCTTCTCCCTGCCCCCTTCCTGCAAAATGAAAAGGACTCTCTGTGACTCATGCTGAACTCTGCTGCCCTGAGGTGCATCATCAGGAGATGTCATCATGACTCACTATCCCTCCCTGCTTTCCTCAATCAACCTTCAAAGCTACTTTTTTAAAGCTCTTGGCTCAATCTCCTCCTACTCCTCCCATGGGTTTCCTTTCACTCAGTGGGAGTTAACTCACTTGGCATTAGCAGAAAAGGTTCTTTAGGTAAATTCAATATTTTTTATTAGACCAACTAAAATAGTTGGAACAGTTCTTCTTTGTAAGCTTTCAGGCACAAACAAACACCCTTCTTCAGGTGTTTGTTCCCAAAAGCTTGCAAAGAAGAATTTTTCCAACTACTTTAGTTTGCCTAATAAAAAATACCTGATTTACTCAAAGAACCTTGTCTACCCATGTCCTTAGACCAATATGGCTACAACCAACACCCCTTCTCATTTGCATCACAGATGAAGGTGTGAGAGGGTGGCTGACAGACCCTGCCAGCATCTCTCCAGCTCCCCTTGCTGGGGAGGTGCTAGCAGAGCAAACTCCTGCAGCGCTTTTTCCCCCTTCTGGATACCTTGCCTTGTGAACCTTAAGCAATGTTACCTGTCACCTGATGGAAATGACATCTCCCAGGAGCCTGAAATTAAGAAAGGTCAGATTTACAATTTGTTCTGTATGCTTTCTTTTTCAGAAGGGTTTTTGCATAGAAAACTGTCATGTTAAGAAGAGATGTTTACAAGGCAAGGGACAGTGTTTGTCACTACTTTTATAAATAAACAAATCAAAAAGGAAATTCAAAGTAGACCTCTTACCGTGATGGGTTATTTTCTATTGCCTTTGCCTTATTTGTTTTTTATAAACAAAGAATAAGTAATACCAGAAAGATACGGGTCACATTTAAAGATAAGGATCGTTTTAACTTGGGTCCTTTTTACCGTTGAAGTAGAATAACACCTTTTCTTGTAGTGAAGCCAAAGGCAGAGAAAACCATTGCCATCTGTGCTCATGAGGTGGTTCTTTATAGCTTGTTCCCATGCACAGTGAAACCACAGCAGCTCCATTATGTTCAGCCAGAGGTGTAAGCAGAGTTTGGCCCATGAAACGGGGGTGGGGCGGACCAACTGTACAAGCGGCGCACACAGTGGTGCTCAGTTAGAATCTGGTCATCTTAGTTTTGGTGTGCATAAAGTACCAGTGGCTGTAATAGGCTCTGAAACCTCCCCCCCACCATTCAATGTTATAAAGAATCATACAGAAACCAAACCAGAACTCACAAATGCCTGAAGGAAGCTAACTCCCAGAGAGCCGACTAAAACCTAACCTAGACTTGGTTAGCCGTTCCTAAATTGAGACAATTGGGACAATGCCCTTCCCCATCAAGCTAAAATTAACCCCATTCTAAGCAGAGAGAAAGGTGGTGTGTACGGCAAAGAAGTCAGCAAACATGTTGATAAAATTATAGTAGGAAATTACCTTGAGGAAGTTGTTTTTTCCCCCTGAGATTTAATCTAAAACTGCTTTGCTATGGTTTAAACCCATTGTTTTGTGTTCTGCTCACTGTGGAAATAGATTAACAATTCTGCCTTTTCTTTCTGGCAGGCTTTCAAATATTTAGAAACTGCTTTCATGTCCCCACCTTAATTTCCTTCTCACCAGACCAAGCATATTTAGTTTCTTCAGCCTTTTCTCATGGCTGCATTCCAACCGCTTTGTCATCTTTATCATCTTATAATCTTTAGTTTCTCTTAAAATGTGATGCCCAAAACTGGACACGGTGCTGCAGTAGAAGAATAAGCACCAAGCAGAATGGTACCATGACATCCCATGTCTTGCTTCCATCAAGGCCACCAGAAATTGCATTTACCTTTGCTTTGACAGCTTCACGCTGCTGCCAGGTGTGGAGTATGTGAAGCACCATAACTTGCAGCCCCTTCCCAACAGTTCTGGTGTCTGTCTCAGCAATGCTATTCCTTTTCTGCATTTGAGCATCTGTTTTTTTCTTCTCTATGTTTGGCACCGCACACTGGTCTTTGCTGAATTTTATGTAGCTATGTAGACTGGTTTTCCACTGGAATTTATCCATTTTAATTTTAATCCTATGTTCTTGTGACTCCTCCCAGTTTTTTCCCACTTTTATTAAAGGACCAAAATATCAAAATACCTATACAAGGTCATACATTTCAACAGGCACTGCTTCCAAGCTGTTGAAAAATATTTTGTTCGGGGGCAATTCTGCTAGTGCAGATTTTTCTATTTAAAAGGTATCTCATAACATTATGTGCCACTGAGTCAATAGTTTTCAAATACTATATAGTTTTCCTTAGCTGATGGGGAAAACTGTGCATGCTGAGAAGAAAGTGGAGGATTTACCTTATGGTAATGTCTGAGAGAAAGCATTTCAAGTTGCAGGTTTGTGCCCTGAGACCTCTCCTCTGTTATTTCTTAGTTAATTAAAACCAGTTGTTAATAGTAGTACAAACTTTAAGTTGACCTTTTCAGCTCTTTCTCTTCACTGTGTTTTAGAAATCAGCGCAGGTACCATCCCTTCCTTGGCCTCTTATAATCATCCAGATTATTGCATAATCTTATAGTGAATCTGACATCTCTGAAGGTGATTGAATTAGATGAACCTTGAAGACCGCCCCAAGCCTATGAGTCTGTGTACTTTTTAAAGGTAAATCATTACATTCACAATGTATGCTCCTTTTGTATGGACATGCAAGGTTCTTTGGGTAGATGTGATATTTTTTATTAGACCAACCTTTTATATGGACAGTTTTATGGAGACTCAGGCTAAGTACAAGCATTCAAGAAGCGCGGGGCAGAAGTGCTCTACCTTTCAAGCTTCACTCTAAGTGCCCCAGTCTAGGTTCAGAGGAAGCAGAACACACATCCTTGGGGGTGAGGGTGGGACTCGGAGCCTGCCTGCACAGCCAGAGGACAAGAGATAGAAGGAGGGTCTTATGTGCCTCCCAGCATGCCCCACAGGCTCCCTAGGCTGCCGAAGACTCTCAAGTTGAGCTGAATGGCTGTGTCACCCTGGATTAGCTGGCAGGGATATCACGGCCACCCACCTGAATGTCCTCCCTACACACACAGAGCCCAGGCATCTTGAACACACACACACACACACCTCTGGGACATATATAGACACACGGAGAACCCAGGTGTCTGGGGCACTATGACAGGGGGTAGTCCTGAGGCCCATCACTATGTCTCACCCACCACACCTTTTGATATAATTAATAAGTTGTTTCTAGGTGGAAGGCTGCCCCTTTTATGTCTTAATATCAAGGGCTCCAACCTGCCCTTTTATCATGTCCCAAGCCTTGCAAGTGTTATACTTCTAATGTCATCTCTGTGCACCCCTCAGGTGCTGGACCCTCTGGCCTGTCTGGCGCTGGGCTCTCTGTGCCCCTGTAAGTGCACTCTACCCAAATCATGTGCCCCTTTCACCAGGCACTAATGAGGCCTCCAAACCTCCCCTTATAGCCTCATCCCGGTCCTCCGGTGTAAATAGTAACACAAGCATAGGCCCCTAGGCTACAGTTTAAACACTAGCAATGACAACAGCATTATGCCCCTTTAAGGGGACAAACTTCCATGCTTAGGGTGACATGCCCCTAGCCCTAGGTACCTGGGAGGCTTTTAGAGTCTTGCTGCCCTTGGGTAGTAACGCAGGCAGCACCAGGTAGAATACCTGGGCTCCAGCCCTGGGCTTATATGCCCTGAAACCCTGCCTCCTTCCAGTCACGGGACACCTGCAGGTAATGCCCAAATACTGGCTTAGGGTGTTGACCTGGCAACCTGGAGCTGTGGAGCTCTGCTTAGCTCTGCAAAGCTCCTGGCCAGGCTGCTTCAACCTTATAGGAGCAGGCACATCTCAGTGCCCTGCTACAGGCATGACTAGGCCACCAACTTCCATGAAGTCAATGAGGATGATGCCTGCCTCTTGTGCAACTCCCCGTTCCCTGGGGTGATGGAGAGCAGGCATTACACTCCTGGGAACCCCAATTTTGTCATCAGCAATATCTTTGCACCCATGAATCCTCACTGGGGGCCCAGCCTACCCCCTCCTGCCCTGGCTCATGAGGCCCTATGTGGGAGTCACTGGACCACTGGAAAAAGCACTTCAACTACAGACTGGATCTGGCACCATGAGCACACATGGCACAGGGATGGGGGAGAGGGTGAGCTGCACCCCCCTCCAATGACATTACATCGCAGCAGGTTGTCCAGATCCATGAAGCCCTGGTTGACTGCCTCCTCACCTGAATGGACTGGGAGCCCTCCCTGGATGAGTAGGGCTTGAGGGCTTCTAGTACCCACACCCTGGCACCAGGCCATGACTCTCCTGGCACAGGCTGCTGGCACAAGCTCCTCTGGCCCTGCATCACAGGCATCTCTGCCCACAACCCAGGTTGGTCAGGCACCATTTCCCTTCCCCACCTTCTCCCCACTCTCCCACAGGGGCACATGCCAGGATGCAAGAGAATGTGGTGCAAGGAAGAGACGTGCCTCAGTTTAAAATGTTCTAGTTGTCAAACTTTAACAAAGACAACCTGTTGAACATTGCTCATGTCTCAGCTTTGTCCCTCTTCCCAATTAACACCAAACAACGAACCTTTGGTGGTGGCAGGGTAGGGAGGGCATTTGAGAATGGGGTGACAGAACCTGGAACAGGGGTTGGGGCCGGGGGAATGCCACAGCGCCTGAACTCAACAAACAGGAAAGCTTGGAGGTGAGGCATGGGGTAGGAGGTTTTTGACCTGACACTCTAGGTTCAAGGGTTCAGACCAGGGAGTCAAAACCAGGGACTTCTCTGTGTAGGAGCTGGACAGCTGTGTGATCCCAGACCCAATGTTTGTTTGAGAGAACTGTGGGCCAGGAGGCATCACTGCAGCTGGTGCTGAAGACTGGCAGATTGGCTCAAAGGTCGTACTCAGAGGGTGGTGGTAGACAGGTCATATTTGACCTGGGGGGAAGTGGGCAGCAGAGTCCCCCAGGGCTCGGTCCTTGGGCCTGCACTGTTCAATTTCTTCATCAGCAATTTGGACGATGGGATGAAATGCAACCTGTTTAAATTCGCTGATGATACCAAAATTTGGGGTGAGGTGAGCACGCTAGTAGGGAGGGAAAGACTGCAACAAGACTTGGATAGGTTACAGGAGTGGGCTGACATAAACAAGATGCGTTTCAGTACTGACAAGTGCAGGGTGCTGCATGTGGACAGTAGTAACCAGCAGCACACTTGGGAAACTCCCTTCTTGAGCGCACAGAGGCAGAAAGGGATCTTGGAGTCATTATTGACTCCAAGATGAACATGGGCCAACAATGCGAGGTCACGGTTGGCAGGGCTAACTGGACCTTGTCATGCATCCACGGGTGCATCTCAAGTAGAGCCAGGGAGGTGATCCTCCCCCTCTATGCGATGCTGGTCAGGCCACAGCTGGAGTACCGTGTCCAGTTCTGTGCGCCCCATTTCAGGAGGGATGTGGACAACATTGAAAGGGTCCAGAGGAGGGCCACCCGCATGATCCAGGGACTACAGGGCAGACCCTACAATGAGAGACTGCGGGACCTAAACCTGTTCCGCCTTCACAAGAGAAGGCTGAGGGGGGACCTGGTGACTGTCTATAAACTCACTAGGGGGACCAGAAGGGTTTAGGGGAGATGCTGTTTCCCCTAGTGCCCCCTGGCATGACAAGGAACAATGGACACAAGTTGTTGGAGAGTAGGTTTAGATTAGACATCCGCAAGAACTACTTCACAGTTAGGGCGGCTAGGATCTGGAACCAACTTCCTAGGGAAGTGGTGCTGGCTCCTACCCTGGCGATCTTTAAGAAGAGGCTTGATGCCTACCTGGCTGGACTCATTTGAGTCCAGTCTTTTTCTCCCGCCAAGGCGGGGGGTCGGGCTTGAAGATCTACAAGGTCCCTTCCGACCCAACTTCTATGATTCTATCATTCTATGACTGCTGGCTCTCCCTTGTGGGACCCCTGGCCCCTTGACCCCCAAAGCCCCATCAAGGACCCCTTCAAGGTCTCCCCCTTCAAGGACCATGGACCTGAAAATTTTGCAGACTCCTGGGAATTATGTCAGGCAGCCAAACCAGGATGGGGGGGCTGCCTATTCCCACCAAGGGTGCCTTGTTCCCCCATAGCGGGCCCTCTGCCAGGAGTGGGGGCTACAGGGAGCAGAAGAACTCCCTCTCAGGCCTCTTGGTAGGAGGGTAGATGAGCTGGGACAACTGGGCTCTGCTGCCAGAAGCTGCCCCAGCAACTGTCTGGCCCAGTGAGATGGTGGGCCACCCTTTTCCCCCAGTTCTGAGTGCTCCTATGACCCTTTGGGACCGACCTGGGTGGGGCTGTGCCTACCTGGTGACTGGCAGCAGTCTAGGACCATGTGCATTAATGCTCTATCCTGGTGCTGCAACTCTTTCAGCCCTGCTGTGGTTCTCCAAACAGCAGGTGGCCATCAGGAGCCCCCAGCCATGCAACTCAGCAGCCTGTGGGAAAGTTCCCCCCAGCTTGTCCATTTCCCGCATACACTGCCTGATTCATTCCCTCAGCTGGTCTTACAGCTCCTGCTGAAAGGAGTCTATGATGCACAGCCTGAGCCCAGAGGCTGTGACTGGAGCTTGTAATGTCTTCTTTTCATTTCATCAGCACCTTGTATGCACATCTTTCATTCACTCAGCAGGTATTTGGCCACCCATCCTGGACTCCCCTCCCCATGCTGGACTTCCGTGCACACATGCAAAGCCTGCAGAGAAGGGGGAGGGTTTGCTTAGCTTGAAGAAATCAGGAGGGGTTGGGAGTGGAGGGGGAAGGTCCAGGGCCAGGATAGGCCCATGATCACTGGAGAGAATTGGGGGTTGCCCTGAGGGGTTGGTATAGTGAGTGCCTGAGCTGTGAGATTCAGAATCAAATGGTGCCCACTGGACCTCACCCACAGATCAGATCAGATCACATCAGAGGGGAGGAAAAAGTGTTGGGCTGCTTGCCAGCCTGCCCAGGTGCGCAAACCAGGAGTCACCTGGCAGTGAGAGCCAAGGAGCTGAGATAACAGTTCCCACATGGGAATCCTTCCATCATGTGTCCCTTTCCAGTAGTGCCAGGAGGGAGGAAGGTCTTGGGGTTTTTTGACAAGGGAGAATGTTTTCTGGTTCCTGCAGTGGTTGTCAGACATAACTGTGTGGTCTCTCCTGTCCCTGACCTGGGGGTGCTCTCTGCAAATACAGTTTACCCTTTTGCCTGCTGAATTCAGTAAGTACTATTGATGTCTTTCTGTGAGGGCCTTGGGAGGAGCTGTTTATGTGCAAGCACCTGGGGTATCTGTGCTTAGGCTCAAATCTCCCATGGAGTGCAGCATGGCCCTGACAGAAGTGGCAAGGACATGTCAATGACGTGGATTTATGATCCATTGAATGGGACATGCCCTCTTAAGGGCCCAAGAGCATTGTGGGGAGTGAGGAGGAACTGGCACCTTGTCTGGGCTCTTGGCTTCATCTCAGGAGGGCAGGGGTTGGCAGAAAGTGAGTGATTCACCCTCCCCCTATGCCCTGGCATTCCCAGCCCCACTTCTTCAACCCCAACCCCTTGGTGAGCTTCTCAGCCATAATGGCCTAAGATAAGGCTATGACAACAGGATTCAGCTGCCCCCACTGCCCTTTTCTCCCCACACCAGTGGCTCCTCATTTCCCCCGGGGTCTGGGTGCCTGGCATGGTCACGTGGAGCTCAGGTGAACCTTACCATTATGGGTTTCAGGGTGTCCATGTGCATTGCCTGACTCATCAGAACTGTTGGGAGAAATGGATGTGGGTTCTGCAGGGTCAGCCACTGGTACAGGGGGTACTGGTACACACTCTGTGCCTCTGGGCAGGGCACAGAGATGTGGGAGAGGACTTGGGCTGGAGCAGCTGCAGTACCTATGTGGAGGACAGTGTCACAGGGCCTCCCTCCACCTCCTCCTCTTCCAGTTGGGGTCCCTGTGGTCAACACCTCCAGAACACCCCTGTCCTGTTCTTGGCAAGGACATGGGACAGGGGTCCTTGTAGAGCAGCATGGGCTGCCTCCATCCTCCAAACCACTTTCTAGCACCAAGTACATAGTAATAATGCCTTCTCATCAATGTGGTCTTGGCAAGGCACTGCTTCCAGTCTGTTCTGATCCCTTGCCTGCATCTGCTGGGTGATGTGCTTGAAGACATCTTTGATTTGATGCCCTATCTGGAGCTGGTGCTGGATTTCCTCCTTGCCCCAGATGATAATTAAATTCTTTACTGCCCCCTAGTGCCAGTTCTGTGCCCAAGTTTGGCTAGAAGCAGGGGACAGGCTGGGTTTGTCCATGGTCCATGGCAGTATCCATTGGGATCTTGCTGTCTGGGGGGTGGATGATGATCTGGCTGTGAGATCTATGCCAGGATGGGAGCTGCAGCAGATGTGCAAAGGTATGGTTCAGGACATGTAGCTTTTGCTCTCACTTCAGAGGCTTGGGGCCACTGCTCCCACTTCACCTGGGTTTAGGTGCTCAGGCCACAATCTCAACATCCCCAGGGGTTTTCAGCAGACACCCCATGATTCTGGCTATGCCACACACCCTGCCTGGGCTGTAAAACTCAAGGGTCCTCATCCACCAAACAAGGGAGGTGACTGGCCAGGCCCCACATGGTCCAAGGTTGTCTGTCAGCTTGCCCTGGTTTGGAAGTTCAATGCCCCCCATGCACTCAGTTAGCTAGTTGATGATCAACTAGGTAATTGCTAAGTGAGGAAGAAAAGGGGAAGTCAACTTGCAGTGAAAGAGAATGAAGCATATAGCAGAAGCCTTCTTGCTGAAAAAACTACAAAAAAAGGCATAACCTTAGTTGGCTTCATTCACCCTGGATGTGCTGTCTCCTCCCTATCCCCTTCCCCCAAACTGTATAATTTTTGCATACTTGTAATGGCTCTTAATGATTACCCAGCTCAGGCAATTTCTCTACCACATTGCAAGGAGACAAAACATGGGCAGGCTAAAGATGTACCTTATAAAGTAAATAGTACTGTACTAAGATCCACTTGAAATCAAGGGAAAATTACCCCAGTTGTAGATTTAAGTGTTACTATATTTTAAAAACATGCATGTGAGTGAAGGACTCTGATAAACGTAAAAAACCCCCCCAACCCTCGCTCCCCCCCCCCCCAAAAAAAAAAAAGTTAATTGCACTATCCACTAGATAACTTCAGAAAACACACGCTTGGAAATGAAATTGCCCTGAGTGCAAACATTCAGTGCTTTTCAAAAACCTTTGAATAATTTCTTGGTAAACAAAGTATTGTCCTTGGCTGTGGGATCTAGGGTCCGCTGCCTATCCTGCAAACGCACAATGCCTCTGCTTGACTGATAAGGTTAGGGCACCAGCAATTAAAAAAGAACTGGAGGAATACTGACACAGTACCAAGTGTGGCAGAAGGCCACCTCTGTTTCTCCCCAAAAGCTCTGCTCTGGGACAATTTGGTTAAGATAGGCCCTACAGAGGGTGGATGATACTTGTGAGTAAGCTACCTGAGATCTAACTACATATATAGCTTGCAGTAACTCAGATGCATGATCAAAGGCTTCCCAGCCATGCCAGTTTGCTCTATGGGATTTATCTGATATTGCTCTACCCTGTACCCTATTCCAACCCTACCCCTTGTAACCAATAAAGTTCTCCTTTGTACCTAGTGTGGGAGACTTATTGGGAGTGGGTCTAGATTATGCCTTGAGGTCCCCTTGGTTCAGCTGAATAAGGGAGGCCACTACTTGTACTTCCAACTGAGGGAAGCATCCCAAATTCCTGAAGTGAATCAAGTACCCTTGAGGGCTACTAGGCCTTTGTTTCCCAGGGTGCGCAGAGCCAGAATCAAGCCCATCCCTGGGTGGTGGCAGTGTTACCCCCAGGCTAGCGGGTATGCTCCAGGAAGAGGGTCAGCCAGATGTAGCACTTGGAGGCCTGGAAGGTGGTTGGGCACAGTGACATGGGTGGCTCAACGTAGGAGCACCCCCTACTGGCCCACCACACCAAGTACCTGGTGATTGTAAGATATCCTTTTTGGGGCATGAGCTGGCAAATTGGAGAACCTGACCACCTCCACTCACTGAGACTTCAGGAGGGTGACTTTTTTGTCTGATGAGTTCCAAAATTTTGTTCAGATTTTAGGAAATCTACTGGGGTCAGAAAGGAAAATCAAATCACTGCTTCTTTTGCAGGCAGCAAATTGGGAAGGCAGGAAAAGAGTTTCCTCTCCTCCCCTTTAAGAATGTGACGTTTTTCCTAAGGGGGTTGCTCTAAGAGGGGAAAACTACATTAAGGCTAGCAAGACCATTGGCTATTACTATTCACAGAGCCAGGAAAAGTGGCAACTGAACAATGGTAACTAATAAAACAAATGATGTAGGAGCCTGACAAAAAAGCTAGCTGCCCAATGTATTTATCAATGGGACTTCTAGCAGCATACCTCAAGCTCTGTAACAAACTGTCTGAACCAGCTTTCTATCATGTACACATGGTTCCAAACCATTACTCGAGTGACCAGGATTATTAGAAATGGCTTTAAGACATGAGAACAGAGAAACACTCTCTGCTTCTTTTTGGACCATTAAATGCATCCAAGGTTTCTGGAACTTTGTGTCTGTGAGCTGGACTCAGGGATTCCTGGTCCTATACCCTGTATTGAGCACAGGCAATGTAAGCGCT
Source organism: Crocodylus siamensis (assembly GCF_052110815.1). NCBI lineage: Eukaryota > Metazoa > Chordata > Crocodylia > Crocodylidae > Crocodylus > Crocodylus siamensis. The sequence continues at coordinate 117,159,566 of NC_143395.1, read as the reverse complement.
TCTCACAATCTACATTTTACATGCGCATTCAGTTTCCCCAGATAAGTTGGAAAGCAGTGATGCTACATAGTATACATAGGTGCGTTGATGTAGATTTTGGGCATGTTCAAGTACATTTTTACTTGCCCATTGCCAGAAATCAGTTCTTAAGACAGGTTAACTGCGAGCAGAAGCAAAATATCAGGAGATCCATATTCAACACTTGTGTAGCAGGCACCTGGCTGGGCCACACTTACCAAGACTGCCAGAGTGCTCCGCAGTTGGCAGACTCCCAGGCCATCCTGAAGAAAAGTGGTGAACTTGAGGGCTGACAACACACACACACCCTGTGACCCCGCTCCCTAGATGGGGTGTGCAGACAGCAAGCAAAAAGCTCCCCATGGGCCCATTCCCCATGCAGGACTGAGAACCAGAAGCTGAGCTCCACCCAGGCACAGGGCGCAGCTTAGGAAGAGAACACATGGCCAGTGCCTCTGGTGCTGCATAGAGCCTGGAGGCCACAACTGCAGGAGAGTATGAGCCCCTCAGTGACTCTCAGCACCTGGCAGTGGCCACAGGGCACATGGGGGCATGCAGGGGTTCAGGTTGGCCCAGGCCCCTGCAACCAACCTGGAACTTCCTTTATAGGGAAGTGCCAGCATCAGAGATGGGGAAGCACTGGCGTAGGGCCCACACCACTTCCCTCCACCAGAGCCAAGGACATCTGACCTGAGACCAGCTTGACCTTGGCTCCCTTCACAGAATCCTGACCGCACTGCAGATGCTGGAGGTCAGGTACCTGCAGGCGCTTCATAGGGGTTGGTAATACCCATGGCTTCAGGTTACCCGAAGGGTTTGGCTCAACACGGGCCAGCCCATTCAGATTAGGCTTACAATAGGGAGTGAACCCTGAAGAGCCTTGATCATCTGAAGAAAGGCAGCTGCATGCTGCAAGGTCAAAGAGAGGCCTGAAGCAGACACAGATACCATTATTTAGGTTATATTGGCTATATTGTTATTTTGATTATATTGTTTATTTTTACACAGCCCAGATGCTGTTGGCCACAGACCCTTATCAGAATCCCTGGTCTTGGCCAACTCACGCTGATCCCAGGCCACTTGGTTCTCCTCTTTCAACAGACCTTTCTACCCAGCATATGAGGTCAGGTGCCTAGGAAAGCCAAGTGCCTACCCCAATCACCAATGGAACATCTGAGTGGAAAGGGGTGGAGTATAGGGGCAGCACAGCCCCCCCCAAAATTCCCGGACATCAAGACCTATGCCTGTCTCAACAAGCCCCATACAGCCAGGTACCACCTCCTGATATCTTTTATGGTTACATCAAATTGTGGCAGGTAGGATACAGAAACAAGGGGGTAAGACACTCATTGAGAGTGCAGCATCCGGGCTCCCCCTGGTGTGGCCTCTCGGCTCAGGTCCCACTACAACTTACTCACCTGCACCAATGACGATATGAAACAAGAGAAATTCAGCAATAAGCAGTTTTCTTTGTGTGGATGGATCTATAGGATTCATAAGTCATAATGGGATCTAGTATAGATGTTTGTTACAGCGCTCTAACCTACAGCGCTGAAGTCTGATTTTTTTTTGCTAGCTAGCTTTTTTTGGCAGCTAGCTTTTTTTTGTCTGATCTTTTTTTTGTTACAGCGCTCTAACCTACAGCGCTGAAGTCTGTCATTTTTACAGTGCTCTATGGGCCCTGACTGCCTGTTCAGTTATGGCTGTAGAGTGCTTCCTGCATGCCTACCACGCAATAAGTGTAACTTCTGTACCTGGCCTCCCTGACTGAATCCTGAAATCAGCTGTTGGCAGGTTAAATGGAAAAAGAATGATTTCCTAATGATGTGTTTTAAATGTACTCATGGGTCTAAAAGCTATGCATAGAGCCTTCTGTTAATAATCTGCATTAATAGATATACAAAGAACGATCCTCCATGGAGGGTGAAACAGGTGTAAAACAATTTTCAGCCGGACTTGCAAGGAGTGAGAACTAGAGAACTGTTGCTAAAGTGAGTTGCAGCTGTGCGAAAAGCAGGACTTAGTAATAACAGGAAAGTAGATTTTCATATTAGCAGATGCCACACCTCCCTGTCCAGCACACATGGATCCACCAAAACTCTGGTTGTATACATTCATGAATTATCAGAATTTCCTAATTCATATCAAAGATATTGAACCTTTTGTAACACTGAAGAGTTTGAAAGCCAGATCCCATTTTTTGTGGCTTGAGACAGCTTCTAATTTTCAGCTTCACAATAAGCTCTTTTCAGTGAAGAAAATATTTCTAAAGAAAACAGAAGCAAAAGCCATACTACAAATCCTTACAGCTTTCACAGGGAGAGAATAATTAAAAAACAACTAAGGAAAAGCTATGTGAATTTCACACTGCACAGTAGGAATAACTGTGAATTTCTCATCAGGATTAATTTCCCAACCCTCTAGGATACTCCCACTGCTACACAGTTTAGAAGTTTTTTTTTTTAATAAAGTCACTGGCCTGAGACTGGGGGAAGGGAGTAGGAGGCAAAGGAATAATATGAAACCATCATTTTCCTGGCTGGAATGGTGCCCATTGTTCAGAGAGAGGATGGAGATTACTATGGCTTTGGGCAACATACGGTTGCCCTCTTTTCTGAGTTTAACATTCCCACTTGATATCTGATCTACTGAAGTCAGTATCCCAGCAGTGTGAAACACTTTAAATGATTAAGGAAGAAGTGGTGTCTGGACACGTTAGCATTCTAGGCTATTCAGATATACTTTTCCCAGAATTGTAGACATACATACCTCCTCATTAGCTATTGATATAGGATGGGCTCTGTTTCAATGGAAGTGAGAAACCACATTCCAGCCTTGATACCACCAGCATGATCTTCGAGGCTCCATACCACTGAAAGAGATGGGTTCAAGCTGTCGAATTTGGAACCTGCCTTCAGTTTTTCCAGAGGCAGGTGGTACTCAAATTTTAAACCAGAGCTAAATGTTACAAGAAGGCATCCCCCATGCCATGCCGTAAGTCAGACGATATTTGAAGATCAGATTCAGGGTATGAACAAACTTAGTCCTGAGTAAAGTGACTTTGTAGTAAAAATGGAGCTGCTACCCAAAGGGAAGTCACTCAAATCCAGGGTAAAATTACCCCTGGAAAGAACTGAAGAAACATTCCCTCTGGCACAGTTACACTGGCATATGTATTCTGTGTCTGCAGCTGTAGCAATGTCTTTAAGGTACAGGCATTACACTTTTACTGGTATAAGTGACTGGAATCTGGTCTGTACACACAACAGAAGTCTGGCATGCAAAACTGGTCTATACCCATAGCAGAACAGAAGTTTGTCACACAAAGACTGGTTTAAAAATGGCAGAACCTGGCCTAAGAGTTGACCCCTCCCCCCCCTCCTGCACCAAAAGGTGAACGTGTGTTTTCTTCACTACCAATTTAAACTATACCACTTACAGAAAACTGTGCAACTTAGATTGATTTCACTTCAGGCTTTTTGAAAGTCTGTACCTAGCCTAACTGTTTGCTCAAAGCTAATAGTCCAGCAGTTCTCAAACTTTTTAGGCTCAAGACACTCTTCATTAGACCCAAGGCATCTCCTGGAAAATGCCTACTCTGAGCTTTCACTCATTTTTTGACTAGGGAAAAATAATAGAGCAATTATTTGGACACCTAGCAGTGCTATATATTGTTTAGCACCCCATGGTGCCTTTAAAAGGATCTCCCAGAATCTCAGGGAGCCATGGCATTCTGGTTGAGAATCATTGCTCTGGTCCTTGGTTCTCTGTTGTTAAACTGTGGATGATAGGGCTGACCTACTTCAATGGGATGTTGAAGATTAATACATTTAAAAATAGTGAGCAATCTTTAAATACCATATAGATAGGAGCTGTCAACACTGTGTTTGAAACAAAGCAAAAAAGTTGGTCTAGGATTTTCCTTGCAATAACTTATGGGAAGACAAAGGAATTATGTTCGGCTTAAGGGACTGCAGGCAGATCTCTGAAAGATCAGGGCCTTGAATAGGAATATTCTTAGTAGAGTGTCAGTTGAGATATAAACAGCACTTTCTAATCCTTTAGGTTGTCTATAGTAGGAAATGATTTAGCTGGAACTAAAGGGTGTTTGTTAATGTGGAAGTATTTTAGATTTCTCTAGTGTAGACAACATCTAATGGACTCTGAGTCTACACTGAAGACTTACCAACTGTATGGGAAAGGGTGCAGACAATAGCTGCAATAAAATATATTATAGCTAAGATTGTTAGACCAGCAGTTGTTCCCTGGGTTTTTTTGCATGTTGCCCCTCACCCTCCCAATCTGGGCTTTCTACCCCACTTCGTATCAGGGTCTAGCTGTTATATGGAATTCCTGTTGGGCTGGTGACACCGTCAGTTTAAGTGCTGGAATCCCATTTAGGGTCTCAACTCTTGGTTTGGGAACTACTGCTTCACTTGTGAATTTACCCGTGTCCATCTTTATTATTTGTATACCTCAAGTACATCGCCAGTGCTTCATACATAAAGTTATTTATCACAGCAATGAGCCAGCCTCCCATGTCAGTTTTGTGTTGCTTGTATAGAATCCAGTATAATATACAGACCAGGATGCACAGTAAAACCAAGACAGACCACAGTTTTGGCCATTTTGCTGACTGAGACTTTGGCCCTGTGTTTGCCGACAGACTACACAATTGAACTAAATTAATAATGACGTGGAATGGGAACACTCAGTGGGCAGAAGGCTGCCCTGATAACCCTGGACTGGTTCTAATTTATTGTTCTTTTAGCATTTTGCATAAGCCTGAGTCACAGAAGTCACATGCTAAAAGCTGCCACTTGTTCACCAGCCGAAAGGAACCCTTTTCAGAAAGATGCTAGAACTTTCGTATGTCATCTGAAAAATAAAAAGCCCAGCTCAGTGTGAAATCAGCTAACAGTAAGCTGTGTCCAAGGTGCCAATCAGATGAATACAACCCCTTTCATGTTAAGGAATAGCAGAGCTCCAAGGAAGGCAGATAACAGCAGATAAGATCAGAAAAGTTTGGCAGAGAGTCAAACTGCTTGACAGGCAAGGGAGAATGCAGATAAAGAATGTGTTCTGCCTAGGAAGGCCTATATCAAGTTAAACAATACAGGACAGCCCTCCAGACTACACACAGGCATGCTGTATGGGTGGTAATGTTTGCCAGCACCAGTGCTGAACTCAGTGCCTTGGAACAATCTGCAGCCATCTGCCACTTATAAAAGCTATTCATTTGGTCACTGGTTACAGTACACCTCATTTGAAGTGATCTACTGTTGCTTTAAAATTCAGACAAAAGTTCAGCAAGAACACTTGGGGAAAGAAATATGCTTAATGTTGTTACTTGAATCTGCTGTTGCCAATAGGAGACAGCTGGGTCTGTTTTCAGTTTGCTCTTCAGTCCTGGGATGCAGGCAAGCACCACATCTCCCTAAGGAAGAAACATAAACTTACTTTTCCAGACTGGTCCAGTGAATGTATTTTAGCTTATCCACTACTACACACCTTCTGACCAGGTTTAGAAAGAGAAATTATGTGCCTGACTCACTCATAGCAGTGTAAATCAGGTGTAATTCCACTGAATTCAGTTGAACTGCACGGATGTCTAACAGGCTAGGATGAGAATGAGCCCATGTCTTCTTTCAGCTAAAAGATGGGTTAGCCTTACAGAATTTTCCAAAAAGAAACGTGGCAATCACAAATCTGCTTATGCTCCTGCTTCATTTAGGCCTTCCTTTCTAGTTAATTTTGATTTTATTTAGAAATATATGTTATAGGTGTGAGAACCCTCTATGTGAATAGTTACATTGTACGAGAAATTGTACCACTTAGATGCTGACAGAAGTGATGGTTTGTCATGTGATTGGGTCCCTGAAGCATTCTATCTGTGCCCAGACAGAATAGCATGGCTGCAGAGCGCTTCAAAAGTGCCTGATTGTGTGACAATCTGAACCCTCATTATATGAGGGCTCAGATGAAGGCACTCCAAAGCGGAGCACCTTCATTAACTTCTGTCAGCACATGCTAGGAGCAGGGCTGGGCTCTTGCAGCCCATCTCTACCCCGGTGCTGTCTTGAGAATGGGAGGGGGAGAAGGGAGGGAAGTGAGTTCAAATCGGGTTTGCCCAGCCTGTGCTGGAGAGTGGGGAAGGTAGCACAGGCTGGGCAAACCTCAGATTGAGTTCCTTCTGCTCCCTCCCCACCCTCTAATTCTCAAGACAGCATTGAGCTGCGAGGGAGGTGGGGGTGGGACTAGGGGAGAGAGGCTGCAGACACACAGCTACTCCAAACTTGATTCCCCAACCCTCTGGACTCACCAGTGAACATCTGTTGGGTCTAGGGGATTGTTGTAACTCACAGTGCTTCCTGAAAAGGGCCATGAGTTACAGCAGGGAGCTGAGTATCTGTCAGTCTCCTTGGCATTCCTCTCCCTGGGGAAAGGAAGGACGTGCTTGGCAGCTTCAGAAGGAACAAGTCCTTGAGAAAGTTCAGTTAACTTTCTGTGTGATTAGTATCAGCATTCTCACAGGGATACTTCTGGAAGTGAACTCTTTTCAAAGGCAAATGCACACATTTGGGATACCATCTTCTGAGTGCCCGCAAGACTGATGCAGCTGATAGAAACTCTGAGGAAACACTCTGGACAACACTCTGTTCCCAAACAGTGGTACACATACCACCAGTGGTACGCAGACCACTAGTCAGTTGTACACATTAACAGATTTATAGAAATTACTTTATATGTCAAAAATTTGTTGGTGGTACTTAAGGTTGTATCATTTGAAGTTGGTGGTGTGCAATCTGTCAGAGCTTGGGAACCACGGCTCTAGACATTTCAGAATGGAACATCTGTTCTCACCTCACCAGTTCTCCTTTTGTTATGTGAGCCTCAAGCACCATTTTCCTTTACAACCCTGCAGATATGGATTATTGCTACTGGAGCACTGCTAAACAATATGTGGTGGATAACAAACATCACTTACATGCAGACATATATGAGTTACTGCGAAACAATATTTGTTTTTGCTTGACATCTTAGATGGAGGCATAATGTAGTTATGTTGAATCTCAAAATGCAAACAAGCCACCAAAACACTAACTGATGCTTAATCTCCTCCCTGCAGAAGCTAGCAATGCAACAAGTATTTAAATATTTAAGTGCCTCAGGCTATAGGCTTTCCTGTAACCCCACATCCTGAATTCCTCCTTGAAATCAATGGTATGTTTTCCATTGTACAGAGTGCATAGCTCTCTATTTTCAGTGGCATTTTACCTTTCCTTCTTAAACTAATTAATGGTAATCTGTGTTAATACCAAAGCCTTTGTCTGAGAGCTGCCAGTTTCTTTTTCATGAACTGAAAGCTCAGTACATTCTTTAAGATGTCCTCAGGCTGTTGTTGAATAGACAATAGGGGGAGTTCATGGGGTTGCTCCCGAGATCTCTATGGAGTACTCTAGCAAAATGCTTTATATTGTAACAGAAGGTAAACTGTTCAAGGTTGTGCTTTCCCTGCTCTCCTTTGTCTTTCTTGCCTCAAGAAAAAGTCCTGTTTTATGTCTCAAGTGTCTCCAATCAAAGACTTTTGCCTGCAAACCAACCCCATAGCAGCTAGGCTGCAAACTATCTAACTACTTTCCAGAGCAGTTGCTCAAGAAATATTTGAAATGTCAAAGACAGCTGCACTTAAAAAAGAAGGAAAAAATGTTATAAGGGATATTATTATAGAATCATAGAAAATGAGGGTTGGAAGGGACCTCAGGAGGTCGCCTAGTCCTACCTGATGGTATTTAGCACTGAAAAATGCAAGGTTCTCCACCTTGGGAGGAAAAACCTGCAGCATCCTTATAGGCTTGGCAGTGCTACGCTGGCTAGCACTATGGAAGAAAGAGACTTGGGGGTCATCATTGACCACAAGATGAACATGAGCCTGCAATGTGATGCTGCAGCTAGTAGAGCAACCAAAATGCTGGCTTGCATCCATAGATGCTTCTCAAGCAAATCCTGGGATGTCATTCTCCCCTTGTACTTGGCCTTGGTGAGGCCACAGCTGCAGTACTGCATCCAGTTTTGGGCTCCACAATTCAAAAAGGATGTGGAGAAGCTTGAGAGAGTCCAGAGAAGAGCCACGCACATGAGCAGAGGTCAGGAAAGCAGACTTACGATGACAGGCTGAGAGCCATGGGGCTCTTTAGCCTGGAAAAGCGCAGGCTCAGGGGTGATCTGATGGCAACCTATAAGTTTATTAGGGGTGACCACCAGTACCTGGGGGAACGTTTGTTAGTCAAAGTGCCTCAAGGGATGATGAGGTCAAAGGGTTATAAACTACTGCAAGACCGTTTCAGGCTGGACATAAGGTAGAATTTCTTTACTGTTGGAGCCCCCAACGTCTGGAACAGCCTGCCATCGGAGGTGGTTTAAGCACCTACATTGAACACCTTCAAGAGCGAATTGGATGCTTATCTTGCTGGGATCCTATGACCCCAGCAGTTGGTGACAGACGTGCGAGAGAAGGCAGAACTCTTCAACAAGTTCTTTTCCTCCGTGTTCCTGTCTGCTGACAATGGGGTGCTCCCGGGTGATAGCGTAGAAAGGCCCAGGAAGGATGCGAGTCCCCCAACTGTTAGTTCAGACCTAGGTAAGGATTACCTGGAGGGCTTAGATGTGTCCAAATCAGCAGGCCCAGATGACCTTCATCCACGGGTGCTGAGGGAATCGGCTGGTGTCATTGCGGAGCCATTGGCACAGCTGTTCAAGGACTCCTGGTGCTTGGGCCAAGTCCCTGAGGACTGGAAAAGGGCCAATGTTGTCCCTATTTTCAAGAAGGGGAGGAAGGAAGAGCCTGGCAACTACAGGCCAGTCAGCCTCACTTCTATCCTGGGGAACGTCTTTGAAAAAATTATCAAGGGCCACATTTGTGACAGCCCTGCAGGGAAGTGATGTTGAGGGGTAACCAGCATGGGTTCGTGCAAGGCCGATCTTGCCTGACCAACCTGGTCTCTTTCTATGACCAGGTAACAAAGAGCTTAGATGGGAAGGAGGAAGTCTATGTCATCTTCTTGGACTCCCAGAAGGCCTTCAACATAGTGTCCCACCCAATTCTGGTGGGTAAGTTGAGGGACTGAGGCATTGACGAATGCACAGTCATATGGGTGGCAAACTAGCTCCAGGGGCGAACCCAGAGGGTGGTGGTGCACGGGTTTCATAGATTCATAGATTCATAGATGCTAGGGTCGGAAGGGACCTCAATAGATCATCGAGTCCGACCCCCTGCATAAGCAGGAAAGAGTGCTGGGCCTACATTACCCCAGCTAGATACACATCCAACCTTCTCTTGAATACCCCCAGGGTAGGGGAGAGCACCACCTCCCTTGGGAGCCCGTTCCAGACCTTGGCCACTCGAACTGTGAAGAAGTTCCTCCTAATATCTAATCTAAATCTGCTCTCCTCCAGCTTGTGGCCATTATTTCTTGTAACCCCCGGGGGCGCCTTGGTGAATAAATACTCACCAATTCCCTTCTGTGCCCCCCTGACGAACTTATAGGCAGCCACCAGGTCGCCTCTCAACCTTCTCTTGCGGAGGCTGAAAAGGTCCAGTTTCTCTAATCTCTCCTCATAGGGCTTGGCCTGCAGGCCCTTAACCATACGAGTGGCCCTTCTCTGGACCCTCTCCAGGTTATCCGCATCTTTCTTGAAGTGCGGCGCCCAGAATTGCACGCAGTACTCCAGCTGCGGTCTGACCAGCGCCCGATAGAGGGGAAGTATCACCTCCTTGGACCTATTTGTCATGCATCTGCTGATGCACGATAAAGTGCCATTGGCTTTTCTGATGGTTTCGTCACACTGCCGACTCATGTTCATCTTGGAGTCTACTAGGACTCCAAGATCCCTTTCCACTTCCGTGCCACCCAGCAGGTCATTTCCTAGGCTGTAGGTGTGCTGGACATTTTTCCTCCCTAGATGCAGCACTTTGCATTTCTCCTTGTTGAACTGCATTCTGTTGTTTTCTGCCCACTTGTCTAACCTGTCCAGGTCTGCTTGCAGCTGTTCCCTGCCCTCCGGCGTGTCCACTTCGCCCCATAGCTTAGTGTCATCTGCAAACTTGGACAGAGTACATTTCACCCCCTCGTCCAAGTCGCTGATGAAGACATTAAAGAGTATCGGTCCAAGCACCGAGCCCTGCGGGACCCCACTGCCCACACTCTTCCAGGTCGAAACCGACCCATCCACCACAACTCTCTGGGTGCGACCCTCCAGCCAATTCTCCACCCACCGGACTGTGCAGTCATCCAAGTCACAGCCCCTTAACTTGTTCACCAGTATGGGGTGGGATACCGTGTCAAAGGCCTTCCTGAAGTCCAAGTATACGACATCCACCCCTCCTCCTGCGTCGAGGCGTTTTGTGACCTGGTCATAAAAAGAGACTAGATTGGTCAGGCACGATCTACCTGCCACGAACCCGTGCTGGTTTCCCCTCAGCATAATTTGTCCTGCCGGGCTCTCACAAATGTGAGCCTTGATAATTTTCTCAAAGATTTTGCCAAGGATGGAGGTGAGACTGACTGGCCTATAGTTACCCGGGTCCTCCTTCCTCCCCTTCTTGAAAATGGGAACCACATTGGCCCTTTTCCAGTCCTCCGGGACTTGACCCGTGCACCACGAGCGTTCAAATATTCCCGCCAGTGGCTCTGCAATGATGTCGGCCAGTGCCTTCAGTACCCTCGGATGGAGCTCATCCGGGCCTGCCGACTTAAAGGCATCCAGTTCCTCCAAGTGACCCTGCACCACCTCAGGGTCCACGCATGGAAGTCTGGTGCCTTGCTGCTGCCTCCCTACACTCCCAGTGAGAGACTTGTCATGCCTCTCACTTAGGAACACTGAGGCGAAGAACTCGTTGAGGAGTTCAGCCTTGTCCCCTCTGTCCGTCACCAATTGTTTCTGCCCATTTAGCAGGGGTCCTATTCCTCCCTGGGCCTTCCTTTTACTCCCTATATATCTAAAAAACAATTTCTTATTGTCTTTTACTTGGGTTGCCATCCTCAGCTCCATGGTAGCTTTGGCCTGTCTAACTGCCTCCCTACAAGCACGAGCAGAAGAGGTATATTCCTCTTTGGTGATCTCTCCCTGTTTCCACTTTTTATGTGCTCCCCTTTTGGCCCTTAGTCTGCCCAGGATTTCTCTGGTCAGCCAGGGAAGCCTCCTGGCCCCTTTCCCTCTTTTACCTCGCACGGGGATCGTCTCGCTTTGTGCGAGAAGGATAGCTTCCTTAAGGCACAGCCACCCTTCTTGGGCTCCCATCGTTTCAAAACTACTACTCTGCAGTGCATCCTTCACTAATCGCCTGAGTTTGCTGAAATCAGCTTTCCTAAAGTCCAGCACGTTCACCCTACTGGTTACCTTACCCACTCGACGCCTTATGTTGAATTGTACTTTTAGGTGATCACTGTCCCCCAGATGGCTACCGATCTGTAGGTCCCCTACTATGTCATCCCCCGTTGCCAATACCAGATCCAGTAAGGCATTCCCCCTAGTGGGACCATGTACCTCCTGCGTCAGGTGGAGGTCCTGTACACAGGTTAGAAACCTGCGTGAGCGGTGGGACTTTGCTGTCTGTGTCTCCCAGCAGATGTCTGGGTAGTTTAGGTCCCCCATGACCACCGCCTCTTTAGCTTTTATGGTCTCTGAGAGTTGCCTCAGGGTTGATGTCGACCTGGGAGGGTGTGGACAGCGGAGTCCCCCAGGGCTCGGTCCTTGGGTTGGTGCTGTTCAACATCTTCATCAGCGACCTGGACGAGGGTGTGGAGAGCACCCTGTTCAAGTTCGCTGATGACACCAACTTTGGGGTAAAGTGAAAACACCGGCATACATCCAGGAAGACCTGGATAGGTTAGAGAAGTGGGCAGATCTGAACAGGATGTGGTTCAACAAGGGCAAGTTCAGAGTGCTGCACCTGGGGAGAGGGAACCAGCATTATGGTTATAGGTCAGGGGCTGACCCTCTCGGCAGCACAGAGGCAGAGAGGGATCTTGGAGTCAGGATTGACTCCAGGATGAATATGAATCGCCAATGTGATGAAGCAATAGGCAGAGCCAACCACACCCTGTCATGCATCAACAGGGGCATCATTAAGAGGTCCAGAGAGGTCTTGCTCCCCCTCTATGGGCTGCTGATCAGGCCGCAGCTGGAGTACTGTGCCAAGTTCTGGGTGCTGCACTTCAAGAGGGACGTGGAGAACCTGGAGAAGGTCCAGAGGAGGGCCACTCGTATGGTTGAGGGCCTCTGTGGCCAGCCCTATGAGGAGAGGCTGAGGAACCTGAATCTCTTCAGTCTCTGCAAGAGGAGACTGAGGGGGGATCTTGTGGCTGCCTACAACCTTATCAGGGGCCACCAGCAGGTACTCGGGGAAAGTCTGTTCACCAGGGCCCCCCTTGGAGTCACCAGGAACAATGGCCACAAGCTGAGGGAGGAGAGGTTTAGGTTAGATATTAGGAAGAACTACTTCATGGTAAGGGTGGCCAGAGCCTGGAATGGGCTTCCCAGAGAGGTGGTGCTCTCACCTTCCCTGGAGATGTTCAAGAGGAAACTGGATAGGCACCTGGCTGGGGTCTTATGACCCCTGCCACCCCCAGTGCTCCTTTCTGCCCATGGCAGGGGGTCAGACTAGATGATCTGTCTAGGTCCCTTCTGACTCATTGATTCTATGATTCTATGACCCCAGCTGACTTCCTGCCCCTTAGGCAGAGGGCTGGACTTGATGATCTTCCGAGGTCCCTTCCAGCCCTAATGTCTATGAAATATATGAAACCCCTTGCTCAAAGTAAGGCCATCCCCAACTATATCATCCCAGCCAAGGCTTTGTCTTAAATACCTCCAAGGACAGAGGATCCACCACATCTCTGGGTAGCCTATTCCAGTGCTTTACTACCCTCTTAGTGATAAAGTTTTTCCTAATATCTAACCTAAACTTCCCTTGCTGCAACTTGAGCCCATTGCTCCATGTTCTGTTATCGGCCACCACTGAGAACAGTCTCTCTCCATCTGCTTTGGAACCACCCTTCACATATTATTCATGGGATAATAAATAGGCTACATGACTTTACCTAGCTGACCTTGGGAATTTGTCTTTCACCTTCTTGATCCATAAGTGCCCATAAGGTATACAAACATTATCAGCATCAAAATGTTATGATATGAACAAAACTCATATTTCAGAACACGTTTCTCAGACATCTGAAGGGGGTTTTTTACTTGCACAAGGCTGCATCATCCCAACCCTCTCTTTCTTTTGCAACAGGCAGCTATCTTCCCCATACCCAGCAGCTTCTTGCCAATGTGATGGTGAACCCAGGAAGTGACTAGGTTTGCAATATTTTCTTTAAAGCAGGCCTGTCTGTCTTCTAAGTGTTCATGGGCTGCATGCCCCAGGGCCTGCACCAGTGGGGGCCATTGGCCCCCAGGGCTCCATACCTCATGGCGTTCCCTGCTGTACCTTAATCACCCCCAAGCACTGTGGGGGCTGTACTGAAGTGCACCACTGCATCCTGAAAAGAGAAGCTAGAGGGATCAAGGAGATCCTGGCTGCTTCTATAGCTGGAGATATATGGAAGTGATGGCCAGGTGGGAGCCTGGAGTGGGCTGGGGCACAATTTAACCCTTGTGGGCCACATACGGCCTGCAAGCCACCAGTTAGACAGTCCTGCTTTAAAGTGTAATTCTAAATCATTCCTTCTATTAGTGAAAATTCCCACTAAAATTTTAGAAGCCTTCCCATTGTTCCCCCGTGCAGGTCAGTGCCCTCTACTCCACACAAAGCTGGGCTGTCTAAGGGCCTCTGGGACCACATCCAGATGAGCATGGCCATGAGGTATATGGTGCCACAGACCCACTGTGGAGCCACACACCGCACATTCAGGTATTTCCCATGCTGCTACCAAGAGATCCCAGGATCAAAAAAACCCACATGCGTAAAAGAAGCAGGGCAGTGCATGTGACTGCAGTGTGTGCCATCCAAAACCAGAGCCTGGCACTCCAGAGCCACACTTTGGCTGCTGGACAGGTTCCCAGCTGCAGGAGCACAGGGGCTACAGCTTCCCAGGTAAGGCTGCTGGGGCCAGCACAGCCTCCCCTACCCCATCCCACCCAGGGTAACCTGCTCTGGGCTGGAGGGTGCAGATGGCATGGTCATTCCCTGGGGACAAGTAGCAGTGGCAGAAAGTGTACCACTGCTTTTTGTCCCCAGGGAACAAAACATCTGTGCTCATCTGGATGCAGCTGGCAGGCCATAACTCTGCTGTAGCAGAATTCCTCAGGTGGGACAGGCTGTTTCTGAACAGACTCTCTTCTTTCAGTTGCATTGTTTTCAGGCTGCCTGTGTAGAGAAAGGGAAAGAGAAAGAAACTGGAGAGTACAAGGAAAGAAGACACATGAAAGAAACTTAAATACACAAGTTTAAACCCTGTTCTTCCTGGTTAGAGTTGCTCTTGGAGGGACTCTGGTTGAATGGAGTAGTGCCAGCCACAAGTTACTGAAAAAATTACTTCTGCTGGTTCAGGGAAAGGTGACTGAGAGAGGCAGCTGTCCCCCACATAGTAGTACACAGCTTGCTGCTCCTTTGATAAGAAGCAGTCTGTGGTTTTGAGCTGCTCTGGGTTGCAAACAGAAGTGTGACATCCAGTTCCTTTGCTAGAGGCCTTCATGAATCTGGAAGGGATGGTGTGCCATTGTTGGCTAAAATGGATATTAATCTTTTGACCTCTATAGACACTTTCCACAGGCCTACAAAGAAATACATAGCTTGGACATATGACATGGTATAATCAGCCTTTATAGTTTCATAATAGCTAGGGTCAAGAGGGACCTGAACACAACATCTAGCCTGACCCCCTGCCACAGGAAGGAATGAATCCTGGGTTCACAACACCCCAGACAGGTGATCATCTAACCTCTTTTTGAATTTGCACAAGGTAGGGGCAAGGACCACTTCCCTGGGAAGTTGGTTCCAGATTCTGGCCACCCTAACTGTAAAATATTGCCTCCTGATCTCTAACCTAAACCTATTCTCCATCAGCTTATTACCATTGTTCCTCGTCACCCCAGGTGGTGCTGGGGAGAATAGGGCTCTTCCTATTTGCTGATGATCTCCCCTGATGAGTTTGTAGGCAGCTACCAGGTCCCCCCTCAGCCTCCTCTTGCTGAGGCTGAATAGGTTCAGGTCCCTCAGACTCTCCTCATAGGGCCTGTCCTGCTGCCCTCTCACCAAGTGGGTGGCCCTCCTTTGAATCCTCTCCAAGCTGGCCACATCCTTTCTAAAGTGTGGCACCCACTACTGGACGCAGTACTCCAATTGTGGCCTGGCCAATATTGCAGAGAGGGGGAGCATCACCTCTCTAGACTGGCTTGAGATGCATCTTTGGATCCATGACAAGGTATGGCTGGCCTTGCTGGCTATGGTCTGGCATTGGCAGCTCATGTTCGTCTTGGAGTCAATAATGACTCCAAGATCCCGTTCCACCTCTGTGCTTTCAGGAGAGGAACTCCCCAGCCTGTATGTATGCCGTGGATTCCTTCTCCCATGGTGCAGCACCTGCATTTGACCTTGTTGAACCCCATCCTATTCTCATCGGCCCACTTTTGTAGTCTGTCTAAATCTAGTTGCAGCCTCTCTCTCCCTTCAAGTGTGCCCACCTCGCCCCGCATCTTAGTATTATCAGCAAACTTGGACAGCGTGCTTTCAACCCCCTCATCCAAGTTGCTGATGAAGATGTTAAACAGTGTGAGCCCGAGGACTGAGCCCTGGGGGACCCCATTGCTCACATCTCGCCAGAGTATGACTCATCCACCACTACTCTCTGGGTGTACTCCATCAGCCAGTTATTTACCCATCCAACTGTGTAGGCATCAGTGCCACAGTTGCTTAATTTACTAACGAGAAGGGGGTGAGAGAGAGTGTCAAAGGCCTTCTTAAAGTCTGGAAAGACTACGTCCTTGGCAACACCATCATCCAAGGATTTAGTTACTTGGTCATAAAAGGCAATCACGTTGGCCAGGCAGGACCTGCCTTTGATGAACCCATGCTGATTGCCCCTGAGCATGATCTCCCCTGCTGGCCCCCCACAAATGTGCTCCTTGATGATTGTCTCCAAGATCTTCCTGAGGACTAAGGTGAGACTTATGGGCCTTGTCCTGGGGAGCTGGAGCAGGACTTACCAGCACCGCCAGAGAAGCCCGCACGGCGCGTCTGCCACTCGTTTATGCAGCTGCGGCCAGAAGATGACGTCATCGGGAGCAGGCAGCCGGCGGGGATAAAAGCAGCTGCGGAAGAGCAGAGGGGGGAAGCGGAGGAACCGGGACCGGGTCCAGTGGCACGGGAGGCTGAGAGCCCCAGAGCGGGACAGGCGACAGCATCCCCAGTACGAGGGGCAGAGAGCCCCAGAGCAGAGTAGGAGGTGGCTCCCACACTAAGAGGGGCAGAAAGCCCCAGAGCAGGGCAGGTGGCAGCTCCCCCAGGGAGAAGGGCTGAGAGCCCCAGAGCGGAACAGACAACAGCTGCCCCAGAAAGAAGGGTGGAGAGCCCTAGGGAGAGGCAGCAACCCACTCCACCAGAGGAGAGAACAACAACAACAACCAGCCGCAGGGCCTCAGATGAGTGGAGGCGGGCAGTAAGGTTGGAGACAGACCACGAGGCCGAAAGAATGGCCAACAAGGGACCTGCGGGTCATGGACTTGAAGTCTGCGAGATCCCCAGGTTGAGTGCTGGGGCGGCTTTGCGGGTATGCGACCCTACGAGAGGGGGCGAGGACACGGGGGAGCCCCAGGAGGATGTAGTCGGGCGGAAGTCGCCACCAACTGGCCAGGTTTAGGAACCCTTAGGGGGCGCTACGATGATTAAAGGCCAGATATTGCCCAAGGGGACCTGGGGAGGTCCAAATAGTAGCCACAGCCAGTAAAGGGCCGAGGAGCTGGGCTTTAAGTTGTTTGTAGGTTTGTTTAGGGACAGCTGAGGAGTCACTTACATGAAGATAGGATTAAACATACATTAGAGAGGCACAACCGATGCTACGACCCAGTGCCGGGTCAAGAGGACATAGGAAGGAGAGGACAGGGCAGACTGGCCCACGAGGGATTCGACGAGGGCAGGGCAGACCCAGGGGAGCTACAAGCCCACCGACAAGAGGTCTGACCCATGAGAGAGGGGGAGCACTAGAGGTGGCGTGAGGTCGGGGTACAGGGGTGGCGGAGCCCCTCAACATGACCGCCGAGGGATCCCGGGCCGTGGAGCACCCATGAACCGACCTTAACTGAACTTAATGTCAAGTCGTGGCAGGCGAGAACTAAGGTGGAGACTGGGCCGTAAGAGATCTTCTCCGAACCCGTAGCAATCCAGCGTGATCAGCGGCGTCCCCTCCCACCGAAGGTGAACCACCTATAGGTGAGGGTCTCAGCCCGGTGGTCACAGGCCTATAGTTACTTGGGTCCTCCTTCCTCCCTTTCTTAAAAATGGGGACCGCATTACCTAGTTTTCAATCCCCCGGCACCTGGGCAGATGACCATGAATGCTCATACAGCCGAGCCAAGGGCTCCACGATGCCCCCTGCCAGCTCCCTCAACACCCTTGGGTGGAGGGCATCTTGACCTGCAGATTTAAAAATGTCCAGCCCTTCCAGAAGATCCCTAACTACATCTGCGCTGACCCAAGGTCTGACAGAGCTATCCCTGAGATTGTCTCTACCTCTGGTAGGAGGGATGTCCCGGTTCCTGTTCAAGAAAACAGAGGCAAAGAAACTGCTAAAAATATCAGCTTGTTCATCTGGCGTAGCCACAAGGTTACCATTTGAGTCTTGCAGGGACCCTAAATTGCCTGGTGCCCTCTTCTTGCTCCCAATGTACTTGAAAACGGACTTTTTGTTGTCCTTAATCCTGGACGCTACCCCGAGTTCTGTCTCTGCCTTGGCCTTCCTAATAGCCCTCCTACATTTCTGGGCAGAGGAGGAGTACTCCTCCTTGGTGATAGCTCCTTCCTTCCACTGGTTGTATGCCCCCCTTTTAGTCCTCAGGCATTCCTGAATGCCCTTGCTGAGCCAGGCGGGTTTCTGAGCACTCTTACCCCCTTGCTTCTCTCTTGTTACACTTTGGGCCTGGAGGATTGCCCCCCCTAAGGTAGAACCATCCTTCATGGATGCCCATTTTCTCTATGTTCTGGGCACTCAGTGCCTCCCCCACTAATCTCTGAAGTTCATTGAAGTTGGTCCTTCTGAAGTCAAGGGCTTTAGTCTTGCTATAAGCCCTTGACACCCTGCACTGGCTAGTGAATTCCAGCAGGTGATGATTGCTATTGCCCAGGTGGTCAAGGACCTGCAGTCCCCTCACTGGGTCATCCCCAGTGGCCAGGACCAGGTCCAGCAAGGCATTACCCCTACACCCCTGGATAAGGTGAAGGTCCTGTAATACAGCCAGGAACCTACATGAGCAGTCAGACCTGGCTGTCTGCTTCTCCCAGCAAATGTCTGGGTCATTTAGCTCACCCATTACAATGACATCCCTTGACCTAACCACCTCCATAAGCTGACCAGAGGAGTCCTGGTCCAGCTCGTCCCCCTGGTTGGGTGGGCTGTAGTAGACACCCACCATAAGGTCCCTTTCGCCATGCCCCCCTTGTAGTTTGACCCACAGTGTCTCTGCCTGACCCTCCTCTAACCCAAAGCTAATCCTTGATGATATGAGTTGCTCTTTGACATAGAGTGTGACCCCCCTGCTTTTCCTTTCTGTCCCTTCTATATAAGGTGTATCCCCAAATACCCACTGCCCAGTCATGGGTAGGGTCCCACCAGGTTTCTGTGAGCCCTACTAAGTCTGGATTCTTACTTGCAATCAGGAAACACAGTTCCTTCTGTTTGCTCCCCATACTACAAGCATTGGTGTAGAGGCACTTGAGGCTTCCTGAGGGTGCATGCGCCTCCCCCCTACTCCCAGGACTGTTGTGGCTCCCTAATCCCAGGACATTGTTGCTTACCTGGGCTTCCCTTTCTCTTGCCATCCTACATGCTGGTGAAGCATCCTCTCCACTCGGAGTGGCCCCTTCCCCCGGTGAAGGTAGTTTAAAGCCTGCCATATGAGATCAGCCAACCTAGAAGAAAAGATACGTTTGCCCTTAGGGGAGAGACGAAGCCCATCCCACGCCAGCATGCCCTCTGTATAGAAATTTGGGTCGTTGTCAAAAAACCCAAAGCCCACCTTGTGCACCAGCTCCGAAGCCGCCGGTTAACTACATCAATGCAGACCTCATGATGCCTACCCCGTTCACTTACCGGGAGAATGGAGGAAAACACCACCTGAGCTCTCATCTTCTTGAGTTGGTGTCCCAAGACCTTGTAGTTTTCCATGATGTTGTCTGGCTTGCCCTTGGATGCATCATTTGTCCCCACGTAGACCACAACCAGTGGGTAGTAGTCAGAGGGCTTGATGATTTTCAGGTGGTCTCTGTGATGTCCCAAATCCTCACTCTGGGCACACCTGCCCAGACAAGGGTTCAGAGCAACAGATTGGACCATCGGTTCCCCTTAGGATGGAGTCCCCAATGACCAGGACTTTACATCTCCTTGTCACGGGGGCACTAGGGTGCCCCGTGCCTGGAGAGAAATTAAGGAGAGCTGCCAATCATCAGGGCAGCTCAGGCGCCAGTTGCTTGGGCAACCAGGCAGGTCATGTGGCCAGAAGGGGGCAGGGCCGGGCCTTTATAAACAGCCCAGACCGGAGCCTAGAGAGCAGTTCCCTTCTGGCAGCCACAGGAGCTCTGTGGGAGAGCTGAGCAGGCCGAGTCGAGGGTTGCAGCCTGAACACGCTGACTGGCTGCAATGATGTGGGAGAGTGCAAACCCTAAGCAAGGAATGGTTGGGAGCCAGGGTGGTTTGAAGTTTATGCTATGAGCCTGGAGGCTCCTTGTTGTTTACGTTGCAGCCGTTTGGCTCGTGGTTGAGTTATTGTTGTACCGGAGGACCGGGTGAGGCTGTAGGGGTGTGAGGAGGCCTCTCAGGAGCTCCCCAATAATTCGGGGGTTCCTGGTGCCCAGTAAGGCCACGGCAAGTGGTGCCAGGGTGGCACAGTGATTGGTGCTGGAGCTGGCACTACGGTTGAGCACCAGAGAGGCGTGACATTGGGGGGTGTTGTGACCCCGGCCCTGTAAGAGGGCAGCATTCTGCCCAGTGGGGTATATGACCCAGAGGAAGGATCAGGGGCCAGGCATGGCTACGGGCCACCTGAGCCCCAAGAGCAGGAAGCGTGTGAGCTAGGCCCGAGAAGGCAGGTCTGGGGGCCAGGTAAGGCTAAGGCCGCCTGAGCCCCAACCACGGGAAGCCCGAGTGTGGGCAAGAAGTGCAAGAAGCACGGCACAGGCCCCAGAGAGGGCGGGGAAGCCCAGAGAAGGGCGAGAGGCCCCAGAGAGGGCAAGGAGCATGGAGAGCGCAAGACAGGCCCCGGTGGGGAGTTGCCTGGGCAAGGTTAGCCCAGGGACCCTGATAGAGGGGCACAGGCTGCGTGACTAGCCCAGAGGCACTGTTAAAGGGGCGCGGGTTATGTGGCAAGCCCAAAGGGTGCCGGTAAAGGGGCGCGGGTCTCAGGACCAGCCCAGAGGTGCCGGTAAAGGGGCACCAGGTACGTGGCCGGCCCAGAGGTGCCGGTAAGAGGGGCACAAGTTGCACGAGCAGCCCAGGGGCGCCGGTGAAGGGGCGCCAGATGTAATAAGTCTAGGAACACCTGAGAGGGGTGTCAGGGCATGACAAGCCCGGGGCGCCAGGTGTGTAGCAAGTCCAAGGGTGCCAGAGGGGCACCAGGGCGTGATGAGCCCAGGGGCGCCAGAGAGGACCTAGAGGGCGAGGGACCTAATAACGTCCAGGGACAACTGTGAGGCTTGGGGCGTGCTGAAGGGGAGGTAGGAGGCACGCATTGCCCATAAGGCTGGGGGTGTTGGAGCACCCCACTGGGAACGGAGGTAACACCAGCGCGGTGTCTAAGGTGAAAGTAGGCAGCCTCCCATGCTGAACTTCATAACAGCAAAGACGTGGCGGGTGAGTTGAGGGTGCTGGAACACCTTAATTGACACGGCAGGGGGCACTGGGGAGCTTCACGGCCGCTCCTAGGTCCCACTCCATGACACTCCTCCTCCTCAGGATCTGCCTCTTCTCAGCCCGTGCTGTAGGTTGAGCAGCATTAATGACTCTGGTGATCTGCAATTCTGCCTTCTCCTCCAGGGGAGCCAGGGCCGCATACCTGTTCCCAAGGGGTGTCTGGGGAGCAGGCACAACAGTTCTATGAGCTGCCCTGGTCTTGACAGGAACCTGCTGCCACTGATTAGTTGGACATTTTGCATGCGGGGTCTCTCCAGTGGATTCCTGGCCCTGCAGAGAATGGAAATACAAATCAATTTCATCCTCCATCACCCAGATCCCCCGCAACATGCTCACCTTGGCCTGGCGCTCTTCCACCTGCCCCTCCAGAGCCTGAAGATGCTCACAAGAGGGGTAGGTTTACATTGGTGTAAACAAGGAGCAGACACAGTGGATTCAGCCTATACCAATATGTGAATTCAAGACAATTTCAAGTTTAAGATGATCACCACCAAGTATTAGATTCTGCATGTGAAAAATGTATAGACTTGTTATGTTTTTCCATGTATAGAATCCAATTTTTGGAAGATTGTCTTAAATTTGTGTCATCCCCCCTCCTCCCAGTCCTTAGCTTTACTGACATTGTTATGGGGGAATTGGTAGCATACACATAATCGTCTACTGAAAAAATGTTTCTCATGTTTATATTCTAAATACTTGTCACCAGCATGCTTATGTCTCTGTCACATCTTCTGTCATTTGCTCTAAGAGGAAAGGTAGATGAGTAGTGATTAAAGTAGGAGAATGGGAGTCAGGACTCCTAGGTTCTTGTTTGCTGATCTGTTGCTAAATGAATGTGCTCCTTTGTACAAGTAGTAACTGTGTCTTTCTTCACCCTAGGAGGAATCCTAGCATCAGTGATCTGAGTGCTGGCGACTTCAGTAGGGTCAGGATTTTACCTTCCAGTTCTAGAAAATTGCTGAGAGAGTGGGGGCAGAAGGCATAGGTTCTGAGACCGGGACGGGGGGAGCAGGGAGAGCAGGAGGTGGAGGAGAAGGGGATATGGGGCAGGGGGAGATGAAGTCTGCCCCCCTGGTGGCACTGCCATGCTGGGACTCCAAAACAGTTCTGTCAGAGCTGCTGCCCCCACACATGTGCTCTGCCCACTCTAGCTCTTGCTCCGTTTTGAAATCTGGGCATGGCAATGTTTCTGGGGCATGGATGCTGTGGGGTGGGGGTGAGTCCAGTGCCCTTCCTACCTTGGTGTCTGTGGCAGGTGCCCCTCTCATCCACCACTAGTATGCTACTGGAGGAGACAGATGAGAGTGAGTACATTGCTTTTATGGTTGTTGAAGCTAAAGAGGCTGGAATAAGTTGCTTGAAGAACGACAAAGTGGATGGATTCAATAACACACATGGAGCATATCCAGCACTGGAGTCCTGCAACCAAGTTATGGGTATTATGCCTTTTTAACAACTGCTTATCAACCCTTAGAATACCTAAGCTATGGAGACAAGCTCTGTAATAGCTCTATTAAAGATAGGGAAGGATGCCTCCAGCCCAAAGAACTTTAGTCCATGTCACTTCAGTGTCATAGGTAGATTCACAGATTGTAAGGGGCTGGAAGGGACCTTGCAAGATCATTGGTCCAGCCCCCTGCAGTAGGCAGGAAAGACAACTGGGGCCAGGTGACCCCAGTGAGGTGACTGTCCAGTCTCCTCTTGAAGATTTCCAGGGTAGGTGATTGCACCACCTCCGGAGGGAGTTTATTACACAGTCTAGACGCCCTAGCTCTGAAGAAGTTTTTCCTATTGTTAAGCTTGAAACGGTTTTCCAGGATTTTGTGGCCATTACTCCTGGTTTTCCCCAAGGGTGCCCTGGTGAACAGTTGTTTGCCAAGCCCTTGGTGTGTTCCCCTGATATAGCAGTAAGCAGCTACCGAGTCCCCTTTCAGCCTTCTCTTTTTTGGGCTGAAGAGATCCAGGTCCCTTAGCCTTTCCTCATATGGCTTGCCTTGCAAGTTTCTGATCATACGGGTGGCTCTTCTCTGGACTCTCTCAACTTTCCCACAATGTTGTTGAAGTGCGATGTACAGAACTGGACATAGTACTCCAGCTGTGGTCTCACCAATGCTGAGTAAAGTGGAAGAATCGCTTCCTTGGTTTTGTTTGAGATGCATTGATTGATGCGTGCCAGAATATTGTTTGCCCTGCTGGCTACAGCATTGCACTGATGGCTCATGTTCACACTATGGTCTGTTATTACCCCTAGGTCTCCCTTTCAGTTGTGGCACTAGTCAGTTTGGTGTCACCAAGCCTGCAAGTATGTTGGGGATTGTTCATTCCCAGATGGAGCACTTAACACTTCCCAATGTTGAACTTCATCTGGTTCCAATTCGCCCAACTTGCTAGCCTGTCTAGGTCCTCCTGTATGTGCAGCCTATTTTCAAGTGTGATCATGCTCCCCCATAACTTGGTGTTGTCTGTGAACTTGGCCAGTGAGCTCATCACCCCCACATCCAAATCATTGATAAAGATGTTGAAAAGCACTGGAACAAGCACAGACCCCTGAAGGACACCACTGGCTACTTCTCACCAGGATGACACAAATCTGTTCATAAGAACTCTCTGGGTCCTGTCCTGCAGCCAGCTTCCTACCCACCTAACTGTCGAGCAGTTAAGCCTGCAATCCTCCAATTTTCCTGTGAGAACATCATGGGATACCAGATCAAAGGGCTTTTGGAAGTCTAGATATACAATGTCAACCTCCCCCCTCTTATCCAGGTGGTGAGTTACCTGGTCATAGAAAGAAATGAGGTTGGTAAGACAAGATCTGCCTGTGACAAAGCCATGCTGGCTGTCATTCAGAATCCTACCTTCTGCAAGTATATTGCAAATAGACTCCTTGATGAATTTTTCTAGGATTTTCTCTGGGCTAATTGGCCTATAGTTGCCTGGGTCTTCTCTCCTCCCCTTCTTGAAGATGGGCACAACACTGGACCTCTTTCAGTCTTCAGTGACCTCCCTGAGAGCCACGAGTTTTGAAAGGGTTTCATCAGAAGTCCCGCAATGACTTCAGCCAACTCCTTCAGCACTCTCAGATGAAGTTCATCCGGTCCTGCTGACTTATAAATGTCTAACTTTTCTAAATGATCACGCACCAGCTCAACCTCAACAGTAGGAAGGCGGTCATTCCCACCATGCCCATTCTGAACTTTATCTAGTATGATTTTCCGGTGAAATACTGAAGCAAAGTAGTCATTCAGGAGCTCATTTTTCTTCTGCGTTTAGGTAACCAGCTGTCCTGAGTTGTTAAGCAATGGCCCCACACTTCCATTTCTTTTCCTCCTGTTCCCTACATACCTAAAGAAGGACTTCTCATTGTCCTTGATTTCTGTTGCTAGTTTAAATTCAGTTGCTGTCTTAGCTTTCTAATCTGCTCCCTACAAGTGTGGGTCATTGTTGTATAGTCCTCCTTGGGGACTATGCCAAGCTTTCATTGTTTGTATGCCTCCTTCTTCTTTATAAGCCATCTTTATAATGTTTATATATACCCTATTGTCAATCACCTTTCACCTTGTATTGAACAACTTCTAATACCAGAACAAGCTGGATTTAGACCAAGCAAGTCCCGCACTGGCCAAATACTAAACATCACCCAGCATATAGAAAATGCAGTTTAGAAAGGGATTATAACAGAGGCTGTGTTTATAGACCTACCAGTGGCATGCAACAGTCAGCCTCTGAAACCTGCTTGCCAAAGTCTATGATGTGATGCATGACTATCACCTAGTGCAGCTCACCCAGTCTCTTTTGGAGAATAAACATTTTTATGTAGAATTATGCAAGAAATAGAGCCTCTGGGGGTGACAACACCATAGCCCCCCCCAGGGTAGAGTGCTAGCACTAATCCTTTTTAACATATATACCAATGACCAACCCATACATGTACTATGAGGAGCCTCATATATGCTGATGGTTTATGTATCACATCACAAGAGAAGGATGCCGCCACTTCTGAGAACAGACTGATTTGTTGAACGCACTGAGCAACCTCAACCTCTCAAGTTACTACAATAAGAACCAGCTTTGTGCCAACCCAACCAAGATGCAGATCACAGCTTTTCACCTATGCTATAGAGAAGCCGAGTGGAAATTAAACATCACCTGGGGTGGAATCCCACTGATTAATCACCCAAACTATGTGTACTTGGGGGTTACACTGGACTGAACACTTACCTTCAAAGCACATATAGAAAAGAAGGACGGGAAAGTCAGCACCTGCTACAACATACAGCCTGCTACAACATACAGAAATTTGGTCACCTCAAAGTAGGGAGTGAATCCAACTACATTATGAACCATTACTATTGTCTTGTGTCACTCC
Source organism: Crocodylus siamensis (assembly GCF_052110815.1). Lineage (NCBI taxonomy): Eukaryota > Metazoa > Chordata > Crocodylia > Crocodylidae > Crocodylus > Crocodylus siamensis. Next base: position 117,134,060 of record NC_143395.1, on the reverse strand, counting down.
ACTGCAGAGTATTCTTGTCCAGTATGGGAATGATCAGTTCATGCCAAGAAACTAGATCAGTTCTAAACAACAGCTGTCATGAAATAATGTCTAAAGCCAACACTAAAGGATAGCCTGTACTTATTGGCTGGCTTTGCACCACCTGATATTAGAAGAAAGGTAGTGAGCCCAAAAGAAAGCTCACAGCAGATGGAAGACCCCTAGGAAGACCACAGATCCATTCTACAGTCACAGAAAAGTAACTAAACAGCTTAAAGTACAAAAGAGTTTTGTGAACAGTGTTGTGCTGTTGGAAACAATGACCAACAGGGCAAGACTGAGGTTATAAAAGAAAGATTACATGCAATCAGGTGTTCAGAAATGGACCTAGAACTCCAGGAGGAGCTTCCAAGATGGATGGATCTAGACTGGCCAACATCTAGACTGGCCCATGCATGCATACTGGAAGAACAAAAACAAGCATGATCAAATGGGGCTTCTTTACTAATATGAATATATACAAGTGTGGTGAAGTGCAGACTATGGAGCATATGCTCATTTGCCAGCTCCTTGATGAGATCTGTATGAAAGAGGCCCTAATTCAACATTGGAAATAGCTATTGCTTATTCATGATTCTGAAAACTGCACCTAGTTTGACAAGGACACAAGAAGAAGAATCTAAATAAGTATTTCCTCCTAGTGTTCAGCATTTTGGAGCTCTTTGTTGTCTATACAAGTTCACTAGATGTCATTTTGTCAGTAGCATGATTTCAAATAAGGAAGACCTGAAAGAAACCGGTCTTTGAATTTCAGATGAGAGCCATCTCTAGCAATATTTATTTTGAATATCTTTATGCAGGTCACTGGCTCAGCATAGACAATGTTTCATCTACACTATAATGCCAAAGAGTTAAGCTGTGTGACTGATGAAATTGTGTACATCACCCACAGAAACTGGCTATTGCAAATTTAGCTGGAATAATCTCAAATTTAAAATCTTTTGTGAAGTCTTTAGGAATCTGAAAGTCTCTTTCTTCCACCTTTATCTCCATAGATTTTTAGGTCAGAGGAAAAAGTTAAGACAACCACCTCAGGCAGGGACTCTTCTGTGTGGAACATCTTTAGACCTTGGTCATTGAATCTCAGTTAAACTATGACTTCATCTGGATTGTGGTGGGGAGATTAGTGGTACCCTGGTTTGTTATTTTAACTGAACGTTGTGGTTACTGCCTATGGCTATGAAATACCTACTGTTCAACACTTAAAACAGTATGTAAAGGTCCACAAACATCTTTGCCAAGGTCAACAGCACTTCTTTATTTTCCCAACAGAGCAAAATCTCAAACCCGCACTATTAGCCTTTGGTAAGACTACACTCTGTTAAATGGAGGGATGGATACCAATGTTTTTTGTTGAAGACTGCAATAATTTTCTGACTCCTAACCTGGTGATAGCAGTAAAAAGCTGTACCTCAAACTATACATTCCAGCCCTAACTCTTAATATCTGTTTGTGTGCTGCTCCTGATCAGAATCACAGAGTTAACTGGCTCCCTCTGACCCCAAATACAGGCAAGAGTGACATTTGGAGAAGCTTCTTCTACAATAAATACAACAATTCCACCACAGTTAGTGGGTTTACACTAAGAAGGCCTTCAATACAGTATCTCATCCTATTGTCATAGATAAACTGAATGGTGATGATATAGATGATTACACAGTCCGGTGGGTGTCAAATTGGCTTAGGGGTTGCACCCAGAGAGTGGTGGTGGATGGGTTGGTATTGACCTGGAAAGATGTGGGCAGTGGGGTCCCCCAGGGCTCAGTCCTTGGATCTGTGCTGTTCAATGTCTTCATCAGTGACTTGGATGAGGGCATGGAAAGCACTCTGTCCAAATTCACAGATGATACCAAATTATGGGGTAAAGTTAACACACTAGAGGGGAGGCAAAGAATCCAGGCAGATCTGGACAGGTTGGAAAAGTGGGTGGAACAGAACAGGATGCAGTTCAACAAGGACAAGTGCAAAGTGCTGCACCTGGGGAGAAGGAATCACCAGCACACTTGCACACTTACAGGCTGGAGGATGACCTTCTCAGCAGCACAGCAGCGGAAAGGGCTCTCAGAGTCATTGTTGACACCAAGATGAACACGAGTTGTCAATGTGATGAAGTGATCAATAAAGCTAACTGCACTGTATCAGGCATTAGTAGGTACATAACAAATAGATCCAAGGAGGTGATACTTCCCCTCTATGCGGCATTGGTCAGGCCGCAGTTGGAGTACTGTGTCCACTTTTGGGTGCCACACTTCAAGAGGGATGTGGACAACCACGAGAGGGTTCAGAGGAGGGCCACTTGTACGGTTAGGGGCCTGCAGGCTAAGCCCTACAAGGAGAGATTGAGGGCCCTGGATCTCTTCAGCCTCCGCAAGAGGAGGCTGAGAGGCGATCTTGTGACCATCTACAAATTCATTGTGGGGAGAAGGGGAGCAAGGAATAGGAGATGCTCTGTTTACCAGGGCACCCCTGGGAGTAACTAGGAACAACGGCCAGAAACTGGCAGAGAGCAGATTTATGTTAGACATCAGGAAGGACTTCTTTATGGTAAGGGTTGCCAGCATCTGGAATGGGCTTCCAAGGGAGGTGGTGCTCTCCCCTACCTTGGGGGTCTTTAACAGGAGGCTAGATATGCACCTGGGTGGGATCATCTGACCCCAGCACTTTTCCCTGCCCAGGGCAGGGGATCGGACTTGATGATCTACTGAGGTCCCTTCTGACTCAAACATCTATGAACCTAGGAACAAGGCAAGAACCTCCAAAGATACCAGCTCAGCTAACAATGTAACTTCTACCCATCTGTTTTTCTTTTCTGTTCCATTTCTTCTCTACTCTTTCTGCACACCCACCAACCCATTTCTCTCCCTAAGAGTAAGCTCCATACAAGTTCTGTTGCCTCTTAATTTCTTTTTCTGTCTTTACAAAAATGAGGCATACATTTAGCAATAACATGGATGCAGCTGGGAAAGGCAACATCAGTTTTATTACTTTCTTGGGGTTTATTAGGCAATACAGCAACAAGCCTTATCTTGTAAGTTCTCTGATGGAAAAACATACAGTGACTTGTTCTCATTTAAACATTTCTGTCCGTTAGTGTTTCTGTTTGAAGAGACTTGTGTGCATGTATATTTGTAAAGGGCTAGTTATCATTTAAACATTTATATCCATTCCTTGAATTGCAGAAATACCAGCAACCTAGCTGCATTATTCAGATAGACATCACCAATGCATCCATATAAATATCGCTTGCTTTGTGTAATTCATATTTTAAAGATTTTTTTAAAAGGCCCTTAATGATAAAAGAGGCATTTAGACCATTTACAGCAGTGCACCTGACTACCCTTTGAGACTCCAATAACAGTGTTTCTTTTGTTTGTTTTCTGTCAACTTTTTTCCTGGATAGCCCACCATGGCTGTTATATACTGGTTACAGAAACTAGGCTCTGTTCTCCCAAGAGGCTTTTGCTGCTGCTTTTTCACAACTCCATGGTGAGTTAAGAGAACATTCTCAGTTTTATTTCTTCATTTCAGAGTAAAGTCAAGACACTGTTTGATATTAATGGGCCATTACTCTTCAACACAACAGTAGCTGCCTGTTGCGTGGGAAACTTAATATAAGAGGTTCTTCAGTGAGTAAGACTAAAATAATGGCCTATTTAGCAGGACAAAAACAAACACTTTAGCATCTACAGCTAAGGAACAATTTTGTAGAAAGGCTACAGAGATAAACTCCTTGAATAAAGGTACTTCACTTCTTAATGCCATGCTGGAAGGGAATATTCTCACTGGTCCCGCACAAGGATGCAGACAGTGATATTATGCAGTAGAATTCCCCCTTCTACTTGCTGCTAATTAATCTCAAGATGAGTGTGATCCATATAACTCTTCCCCTTTCTTTCTCATACCGCCTCTGTTTCTGCCTTCAGCACACTAATTCCTTTTCTGTGTGCCCCATCCCAGCCTGAACATAAACAGTGCTGTGCTCCCTCCCATGGTCCAGGGTCTCTTTACTCCCATTCACAAACCCAGTGTCTATTCCCTGAATGGACTGCTGAGGAAATGTGGACAGCAAAGTACAGGTGGCCGAAATGTGGTACAAGCATGCAAGTTTTTCTTCAAATTCGATATGCCATTAAACATTTGCCTATTGCATCAACAGCTTTTAAATGGAATTAGCCCAATTATATTAGTTCCTAGACTAGATCCCTTCTCAATGCGTCAAGAGCAAATGCTAAAATTGATTAAATTATATCAGTCTCTGCTAACATGGTTGCATGATCTAGGCAAATCACATAAATAAATCACAAAAATAAATAGATGAGTCTGCTGCTGGTTCAGAAGCTACGAAGTTGATTTATAGAACCCGGTGCTAACTCTACTCAGCATGAACGCAGCTTAGGATCTTTTCTCTCTAGAGCTTGTCAAGCTTTCCCTATCAGTGCTACTAATATTAAAATAATAAAAACATCTCTCAGCACAAAATCTTTCTATTGACAACTAGCCACAATGTTATGTGTAACTTCTAAAAGAAGGACAAATTAGGTGTGGCCTAATTTCGAAATGGAGTTTGACTAATTTACAGAATTGTAAATTAAGATGCCTATAAAAGCAGGGACCTGAAACTGATGCTTCAGGTGGTCTCTTTGGGTGCCTATACACATGCTCTGGGGTTGGCATTTTAATTAGGGCTGCTCTCAGGAGGCATTCTAATTAAAATGCTGAGTGTCTCATGTATTCACCATCCTGTGTTTCAAAATGGCTATGGGGGGCACGGTGCGCTTTAACTAACCCTCATTTGACATTACTTTATGGTTAGGGCTACCAGGCTCTGGAATGGGCTCCTGAGTGAGGTGATACTCTCTCCTGTCTCCGGGGTCTTCAAGAGGAGGCTGGACAGATATTGGGCTGGGGTGATATGACCCCGGCACTCGTTCCTGCCTGGGGCAGGGTTTTGAACCTGATGATCTGTTTAGGTCCCTTCTGACCCTAAGTCCTATGATACTATGACAATCTTTAGTTAAAGCATGCCCGCCGACATTTTGAAATGCAGGATGCTGAATATAAGACACTGCAGCACGCTGGAGTATTCATATTGCTCTTGCATTCTCAAATGCTCCAGCAGACACGTTTAATCGAGTCTGCTCCAACATGTTCTAATCAGGACACATGAGAGCATGTGTATAGACATCCTTCAGGTCCTGCTTTCCCTTAAAAGAGTATGGAGAGAGTTATTTTGATGTTGCACCTGCAATAAAATTATTAATGTTCTAATAAAATGACTCAGGGGCAATTAGCATTTTTCTTATCTGTAAAAAATAAAATGTCTGTGGTGTGGCATGTCTGTGGTGAGATATGCAGAGGAAATGTCATAGCATTCCTTCCTACTAGCCTGTCCCAGTATGACCATGTTGACTGGTGGAATTATGTCACAGGAAGTAGTCATCATCTCTTCTACCTGAAGATGGTGTGGATAGGGATATTAGGGATGCCTTTGACAGCTGCTACTATTATTTATAATTAGAATGATAAAGAATTATAATTATATCATCAAATCTTCATCCTGGATAGGCATGATTCACTACCCTATGCTCTGATTCTGCCTTATGAATTGCTCACAGCAGGGTGTGTAACCTCAGGCAGGACAATAAGTTAGTCATGATGCCATCCTGACCCATCTTCCAAATCCTTGTCGATTCTGGTCATGGACCTAACCTTTAATCCTCTCCTTATCTTCAGTGTGCAGCACTGAAGGAATTACTGGATGCCTTTGACAGCATTAAAACTGACAGACCATCATTTATCTCCCATTTTCTCACGTGGTGCTGGTAGCTATGACAAACTAACCCTTTACGAATATCCACATACACAATTATCCGGAAACACTACCCTGGTGGCCAAACTGAGATAGGTTGTTGCCTGTCCCATGCACGTGGAGCCTCAGCTGGGGTGTATTACTGGATATCGAAGTAAACATATATCTATATAACTACATGTGCATTTACCTTTCTGAATGTGTGCGCAGCAGCCAGTCACTTTGTAAATTTTTCTAGCCCTAATTCTTTACCAAATAATGATTTTAAGTGTGTAATTATTTACCACGTCATAACCGATATCCATTTCCCTATTGTAAAAGCAATGGTCATATGGAGGTTTGCCGAATTATTTCTTATTTCTCTATAAGGAATACTGACTGCATGGGGAGGAAGTCCCATTCCACAAAGGAAGGAGTGAACCTGGCCGTATTTTGTATTACCCACATAAGCCTTGGCTCTAGATTAAATGGACCCAATGTTGTTCCAGAGGAGGAAATTTAGGCCATATATGATGCCTGTGCCCTGGTGCCAGTTTCTAGCTCTGATGCCGAGGAATTGTGGTGCTGTAAATTATATCTATCAGTTCTTTTGTCATTCTGTGCATGAGTGTGCCTGTGCTAATAAATCAGCAGACTAGGCTGTGCCTTAGGATGTTACTATTCTGCTTTGACTGTGCATTCCTTTTATTCTGTTTTCCACTTCTACATTCAGTTAAGCCTGGACATATTTTTTCCATTTTAAATTTTCCAATGATTTGTACAAGAGAGTATTAAATTGCTAGAGGGTGTATTAAGCCTTACAACTCTGGTAAACTTGAATGAAGCAATGTAAATCTGGAACACATTTAATAAATCTGCAGCTTGATAAGTGACCTTTCCTCACTGAATCTGACATTCCATTGTGCTAATCAACCATGTGAAAAAGCTGCTGATAATTCTTTGATTCTTTTGAACTTCCTCACCCAAGAACTCAAAACAGCTGCAAGCTTCCCCTTGCCTTGGCGCCATATAATTTAAAACCACCTCCATATCCTTCAGATGTAGGGGTGTCCCAGCTGGGTGCTATAGGACCTGCGGAGTGGGCTGTACAGCCCTTCTAGAGCTGCATATAGTTATGCATTCCAGACATGTTTTAACTGAAGAGTGTAACTGCACCATGTTCAGCTTGGAGGTGGAAATGACACAAAGAGGTTTCTGGTTACTCTTACTCAGCATGTAGAGCTTGTAGATGGAAGTTGTGCCACCAGGGCATCTGATGGTTTTGACTCCCGGGAGATAAGTGGAGAGATTAAAAGTAGCTATTCAGAATTAGAGAAGTAGGAGCATCAGCAAAACTTCTCCCTTTGCAACTGAAAGGAGAGCACTGATAATTCCTCCCCATGTCTGAAGAAACCAGAGGTCATCTCCAGGGTGAACCGTGTCTTTAAGGGCCTCCTACAATTCAAGTCAATAACAGCTGAACAGAGCCCTGTGGGAGGTTCCTGCAAAATGCATCATAGAAATCATGTTGTTTAAAAACCAGTGATCAGTTCTGATGAATAACGACCTTTTGGAACCATTTTTCCTGCACCTGCTACATGCTTTTCTTTTTATTGTAACGTGTATGTAGCTGAACTCCATTGCACATTGTGTATGTTAGCTCTTTGATGGTTTTGTACCTACTGAATTTTTAAAATGTTTCATAGATTTCATAGACTTGATTTCATAGACATCAGGGCTGGAAGGGACCTCGGGAGATCATCGAGTCCAGCGCCCTGCCCAAAGGGCAGGAAGTCAGCTGGGGTCATAGGATCCCAGCAAGATAAGCATCCAATTTACTCTTGAAGGTGTTCAATGTAGGTGTTACATTTAAGAAATTTGTTCCAGCATTTTTCCTCACATGCTGTTTAGAGTGAGCAATATTAGTTGAGGGAAGGGGACTGACTTCTGAGATCACCCTCAAAACATGCTCCTGTTAGGTCATATCAGAACCATTATTCCTGGATACTAAAATATACCAGTTCTATGATGGCAACTGAAGTTTCCCCAATGTATGTAACACAAAATGTCTACTGTGACCAATTGGGACACTTCCTAACATTGTCTTGAAATCAACCTAAGGGATCACATGACAAGTATGGGTACATCATTTCACAATTTGCTGTCATTCTAAGGATTCATTTATGCCCTTGTAGTGCTACAAAATGTGAGTGTGCAGCCATGCAAGCTGCAGTTCTAGAGTACTAGAGACAGGCAAGGATTTCTTAGTGGTATCTTTTATTGGACCTAAATAGTTGGGATACAGTTAGACAAGCTTTTGAATGCAAGAAGAAACTGCCTTCCCATTTCTTTTCCCATTCTTCCTCAGGTCAAGCTTGCCTAACTCTATCCCAGCTACATAGTTGGTCCAATAAAAGGTATCACCCTAAAAAATCCTTGCCTCTTGCCAGAGGTGGATCAAAGGGTGGGGCTGCACTGATGCAGTTGCACCCCCGACTTTGATTCCTGGTCCACTCAAAGTTTAAAACCAACTTCCTGAAAGTGGCAGCAGGATTTCTATTCAGGCAGCAATGAGAGCGTCAACTGAATGCATGGTTCATTAAAATCTACCTTATTCCTTCCAATCTCTTCATTCCAAGGGTATTAACGACCCTCTCTCCTTTTTAATATTGTTCATATTCCACTAATCAAGCTGTCCTTTCTTCTGCAATTCTGCTGTCTGTTAGCTGCTCCTGGTAACAGAGCTCCCATTTCACAGCCCTGCAGACTGTTAACTCATTCCAGTGAAGTTATATTTGCTTTTGTTTCAATGTTAAATTGAGTAAAACCACCCTAAGCCCCTAGCATGTTAGTAAAGCTTCTAGTTTCTTTGTACCTGGAGAAAACTATGTACTAGGTTATATGGGATGATGCACCTCACCATCTGCACCCCTCATTTCAAAATCCCAGATCCACCCATGCCTGTTGCATGATTTCTAGACCATTGATAACCTCAGTTTTACTTTACCATGTTTCACTTTCAAAAGAGGGACATCTTGGGAGGGCTATACCTTGGATCCCTGGTAACCCAAAGTCCTTTGCTCTCCCACCCTCTCTCTCCAAGGAAGGAGGGCAGAAGAGCAGCTGGTTCCCTGACATCTCACCAGCTGTGGAGCTGTTAAGAGCTGCTGTTGCAGGAACATTATGTAGATCTCCAGTTCCCATGGCAGCAGTGGTAGCCCTTTCAGCTTCCCTAACGCCACAGGAGGACATGGAAGATTTGCTGTTCCTGTAAGGAGCACAGCACTGACAAGAGCTTCCTACCACCATACAGGACCTCCAAGAAGTAGCCCCGTTCTTGGATGCTGGGTGGCAGTGAGAAGAGCTGCTGTCTGGAACCCAAGGGAAAAGCAGCTCTTTCCACTGCCTCAGCCCCCATGGGAACAGGTGGTTTGTGTGTAGGGGTGTAAGGCAGAGAGCATGTCCCTTTCTTCCTGCAGGTCACTACAGGCTGTGCTTGATGGCCTCAGTTGCTGCCCTGGAAGTGAGCAAACGAGCAGCTCCCGATCTCCCCCTGGCTGAAGAATGCTCCTTGGAGGTAGCTTTGTAAGTCTCCAGCTAAGGGGCGAAATGTCTGTTTACCCCCCATGGCACTATATTTTCATAGCATTACAAAGTGCTGAGATACTTAGTCATACTACAAATGAACACCTGTCCATATCCTTAATTTGTAGCAATGCCAAGAGCTACAAATAAACCATACCAGCAAATGTTGTTTTGGAGGACTCCTCTGTCAACATTGCACAATTTTTAAAGACCAATTTAAAGACTGTTTTTATATGAAGGTTTGTTGCAAGGTGCTTAGATCGTTAATGGTATATGTCTCACCACACCGGAAGGGACAGTAACACCTTTGTATCGCTGCTAGGTTATGGTGCATAAAGAAACCACAGGTATCTCCCTGTGAATGCTTGTCCTGTCTGCACTGAAACATGGCTCAGTGGTATAGGCACATACTGCTGTTTCATTTCTGTGGGAAGGTTTAAACCACCCATTTAATATTTCTTCCCACTAATATCCTGTTAATTGATCAGCAGCATATTCCAGGGCAGATTCATCATTCTATTTGGAAGTATCTTTTTCTATCTAGAACCATTTGTTATCCCAACTATTAAATGCTGTCAACCAGTTTGAACATAGGTCGACAGTATTTAAATTGATTCAGCAAAGACAATTTGAGCCTCACTCTGGAAAGGACTTATCATATGTCTGAGTCACTGGTTCTAAAGCAAACCGTGTACAGCCGTTTCACTGTACAAGAAACTTCCTTCCCATTTCTTTTCCTTCTAGCAAGCCTGTCCTTACAGTGAATGGCCATGAAAATGACCATTCGGTTGTCATTTAAAATCTTTTAAGTCCCAAGGGACACCACCTCCGTCTCAAGCTCCTTTCTTCAAACTCCCGTTCAGTTCCTGAACTTTCTTCTTCCTTAAATATTTTTACATTTCTTGCTCTATTGCTTTGCACTTTCACACAAACACTCCCATTCCTAGAGAAAGACAAACTTGATTAACAGGTCTAAGGTGCTCTCTATCCCTCGCAACCAGTCCATGGCTAGAACAGGTACCTTCTTCCAACAAGCAACTCTGTCCATTCTAAGCCAGAATGATTGGTAAGCAGTAGGGAGCAGGTAGAAATTTAGTTGTGCTGTGTCATACAAAATAATAACCTTGATTTAAGGAATCCTGTGGACCAGTGAGAGTCAACATTTTTGGCAGGCATGCCACCAGTTCAGTCCTGTCCCTCCCAAGTGCTTCTCTGATCCTCTTCCCCTGCCCAGTTTGCTCCTTGGTCTGCTGTGTGCCACACACAAAGGCTGCCTGTGCCACTTGTGGCATGCACACTGCAGATTGGCCACCTTTGCTTTAGACTAACTTAGTATCAGTACCTTCTCACTAAGCTTTTCAGAGATATCAGATATGCTAGATTTGGCTCTCCTAAATTGTTCCTTATGTTGTTAAAAACTAGTTTTCCAGCACCAGCATAGCCAGTAGGTCAATCCTGCATTTTTAGTTCACCAATGTTAGATGATACTCATGATCCAAATGCAGCACATTTGGTTCAGGATGTTTTGAAGGGAAGTCTAATAACTCTGTTTTTATCAATTGTTGTATCACATTTTTGTTGTCTTCTCTGATGAAAAACATGTTTTTTCAAGTCCAAATTTATACTTGCACAAAGCATTCAGGGAATCATAGACGTGTTGTTTTGGCCTGGACTTCAGGGGCCTACCCAGCCTCCTCTTGAAAACCTCCAGCAAACAAAATTTCACAGCTTCCCACAGCATCTTTTTCCATTGTGCTACTTACTGTTCTTTCAGTAATAATAAATGAGATTACATGAAAATCAATGACCCAAAGGTCTTTTTAGTAGAACCTTATGGGTTTTACCAGGGCCTATTTTCAATTATCATTGTGGTTAGGGCTCCCCCTAGTGCCCAAACAAGCATAGTAACCTCTTGGATTTCTGACAATGTATTTAAATCGACAGTTCTCACCACAAAAGCCAACATTAGTTTTAACACTACTGTTTTTAACATACCTGTCTTGTAGCCAGTAAGGGACCATTCTTCTCCATGACTTCAGCCCAAAGTATTTTAATAAGTAAAACTATGCACACAAATGTTTCCTAAAGGAGAAGCCATTTTAAAAAGGTACGGTATCTTTATACACAGCTCATCTGGGGGGCAAGTATTCTGTTGAAAAACTCTATTTTCATCTATAGTTCAGATCATGGCATTTTGATAACTGAAATGTACCTCCCCTGGTAATGATTCAAGTGATTCTACAAGGATTGATTTCGGAAACTGAGCTCATGGATCTGTGATGGGTTCTTGATTGTTTGTGGTAAAACAGTACATTTTCTTCTAGCCAATTATTTATTTTTAAAAATGAATCTATTCAGGAAATGGAGGACAAGTTAAGACGACCAGAAGACACTCACTTCTTGCCCAGTCTACTGACACTTCTTTGCTCCCCCAGCCCATAAAGGTATCCATGCCTAATATTATGGGCGGAACAGGATGCTGGGACATTATGAGGTAACATTAACTGATGCATTCTTGAATGTTTGGGATGAATTCTCGTGATTTATTGAAATCCAAAAGGGATGGTAACAAGGAAAGGCATGAGGAGGAGGAGGGAAGGTTGTTTCTGGGAACAATGAATCAGCACAATGGATCTATAGTTTTTGGCACTGTTTAAGCCATACAGAATTGGTGGAGATGAGGAGGTGGAAAAAATTCTTTTAGGAAAGCTGATATTAGAAGGTCATACAAAAATGGTTTGGGGTAATATCACAGGCAGTCTGCTTCCCTTTTGAAACCAACCATGTCCTTCAGCTGTAGGAGGTAGCAGGGAAAACATGGTCTTAATGTCATGGGGCCCCAGACCAGAGTGCTTCCAGCTTCTCATAGCCCCCAGGAGTCTGTGGCTTAGTAGTCAATGGGAGGTGATCATTGTTTTTTAACCCTATTGTCTTGTCACTTCACGGACACCATGCTCCCCCTATCAGTTGCATCTCATCACTCACCCTGATCTGGGCCCTTTTGTCATCCTGTACCTGCCAGAATGGGGCCCTGGCAGAGATTAACCTGCAGAGCTGATCTTAGCTGATTGTTAATGTTGGGTATATCTGTTTCTTGATTGCCTGTGTGGTGGATATCTGCCCTCATCTCCTCTTGTTCCTTATTCTCTGACCAACTATTTATCTGTTTCACTCAATGCAGACTCCATACCTTTTCCATGCCTAGGATAACCAAGAAAAAAACCTCATGGGCCAACCCTCTTCTGTCTCCAGGACGCACCTAGAAGTCCATTTTTTAACAGTTCTTCTGAATTCTAGGGGCCAGATTGTCAAAGCAAGGCAAGCGTACTCCCTTAACTCCTTTGTGGGCAGTGAGCTGGTACAGCAACTAGCATTCACGGACCTAGCATTGACTACCATTGTGTGAAGTGTCAGCACAGCACTTTGATTTGATACTCACTGTATAAGTGCCCACAACTGTCATCCATTATGCTTGCAGCCCTAGATGCTACTGTGTTTGCCTGAACCTGCTCACAGTCACCAAGTGCCAAGTCTTACTAGCTTCCAATAGAGTCTTCGTAATTTAACTATGCAGATCACCTGCCAATGCAGGAAAGCTATAAATAGGTATAGTCACTAAGAAAACAGAAGCACTTTTTATCTGTAGTGAAATAAATTGGACTAGAAACACTTTGTGGAGAGACAAACTGGAAAAAATAGCTGATTTTTTTATCCTAAAAGTCTGTCTCAGCTAAACTGGAAGGAATGGCATGCATGATAATGGAAAAAGTGAGTTTAAACCTTAACTGTGCTACAGACATCAAGCAACACAAAATATTCTATAATCCTTAGCTAGTGACTATCCAAAACTTCCTCATGTCAGTTCAAGACTGGGATTTTCAAAGAATTTCCCAGTTTTAGACTGTTTCCACCCAACGGTGTCCTTTACACTAAGGGTGAACATGGTACAGGTTAGATCAATTTGTTATGTTATTCCTAACTTTTCTTAGAAATGGAATCTAAGCATCTGATATGACCCTGTTCTGGCTAAACTGATTGTGGGTTGGCTGGATGCCTAAGGCTATACTTTGAGGGGGGAAATCATTCGTATTCTGCTTCCCTGCTCAGTGCTGTGGATACTTGCATTAAAAAGGATTTCTTGTTTTCTACAAATCTGTCTCTGGTCTTCATTTCCTGTCTAACACAAATAATACAAAGATCAACATTTTCAAAAGTGCTCAAGTACTTTGGAAGTTTAAATCCCATCTATTTTCAGTGATACTTGAGCTTCTAAGTGCCTAAGTCACTTTTGCAAATGGGACTTACAAACCTACTGTGCTTGGAGAGGTCTGAACATTTTACTAAGTCTACTTTTCTAGAAAAGCTGAACACTTTCATCTCCTCTTGAAGCCAATGGGAGGTACAGCTGCTCAGTAGGGCTGTATAAAGCTCAATAGCCGATTCAATTCGGAGATGATTCGGCCTGGTTCGGTGACCGAATCTCCAAATCCAGATAGAACTGGGAAACCAATTAAAATGTCCAAATTGAATCAGAAGCCTCTGAATCGATTTGGAAAAGATTTGGTGCTGCTTTGGTGATTTAGCCATAGACTAAACAGGCAGCAGTCCTCACCACGCCTGCATTCTCCTCCCTCCCCCTCAAGCCCCGCACCTGCCTGCCTGGGCAGCTTGTCCCAGCTCTAGCCCCAATCCCTCCCTTGCTGTGCAGGCGTTGATGTGCCCTCCTTCCCACCCCCCTCCGCCCACCACAACAGACTTACCAGCTGCAGGCAGCTGTGTCCAGCGTGGCGAGGACTGCTGCCTGTTTAGTCTATGGTCGAATCTCCAAAGCAGTGCTGAATCTTCGGATCTGATTTTGCTGAATTAAATCGGGACAGTGATTCAAATCTTCGAATTGAATCACTGTCTTTCCAAATTGGCTGAATCTGAAGCAAATGCTTGCTGCTTTGCACAGGCTTTTGACAATCGGACTACTTACAGCTCAACCCAAAGCTCAAAGTCAGTGAAAAGCCACTAATTTTAGTGGGTCTGTAAATCAGACCCTTTGGCTAGGTGCCTAGATATAGATTGAGATGACCAACTTCAGACACTTCAGTTTGAAAAGTTTGGCCTTCATGCTTCTCTTATGCTCTATATTTTCCAAGAACTTAACAAAAACAAGCAAATTACACCTCGTAAAACTGCTACAATATGAATAAATATTATATGCCAATATTCACAGATAAGAAAACAAAGAGAGAGCCAAAGTTATTATCAAAACCACAAAGCAATTCAACAATCTTCAGCTGTATTCAGTCCACAAGACAACAGTGGTTCTGCAGGACCTTCCTCTGCTTATGACACCATAATAATTCAACCCAGCACATTACTGCAAGGTAAAAAATGGAGGGGGAAAGGCAATATCAGCTAGGGGGAAAGGCATAGTAAGCAGATATGAATAAGTATCCTGGGTTAATTTAAATAACTTTTGTACCAAGAAAGACCAAGTTTCCAAGACAAATGGAACTGCAGAACAGAGTGTTCTCACAAAGCTGTCCACATGACTTGTAATAATTAGTTGTGCAGACATTAAAAAAAAGCCTCTTAAACTTGGTAAGGGCAGTAACTTTGTCAGAATTTTCTCTCTTATTCCAGTCTCGCTGTGTAGAGTGCAAGAAGGCATCGGATGGTTTCCATCCTACTCTTAAGAGCTAGCTGCAGTTATGCTGTATTTTGTAACATTTGAAAATTACTTTGGGCTCCTTTGGGATGAACTTTATAGATGTGCAAATTAGCAATCATAATACAAGTTTCTGAACGGCTCCTTTTCTCCTCAGGCTAAAAAAGAAGACATTCTTTTTCTCTTCAGAGAAGCAAAGAGCTGTTTTCCTTTGACTCAAAGGATATTGTTTTGGAGAAACAGAGCTGACTACACAATAATTCCTTCTCCTTCTCCCAGTTTTGGAGTGATAAGACATGCGCAATGCTGTTTGACACTGTGATATTTATAAGACAAAGCAGAGGTCAAATTTGCTGAACAGTTTCCAAATTCCAGTGTGGTTTATCACAAAGAGCCCCAGGCACTGACACAAGTAGCATGACTGACAAGGGTTGGATTGTAGAGTCACTAGAAAGCTCAGTTTCCGACCAATATTGATGGGCCAAATCATGTTTTCCAGGGCAAAATCTGCTGGAGCTCTCCAGAGTTATGTGGAAAATTCAGAGGTTTTTCACACAAGAATGTCTGACAAATCATCCCTTTGTGCGGAGTGGTGTTTCCATGTCCCCAGAGGCAACGTGGCTTTCTGACCGCACAGATGTACCAAGATACGGAGGGAAATTGTACAGATCTCAGTGCTTCTATGTATAGGCTGAATATTTCTGCTTTTCCCTACTATTCATATCTTCCCAGGTCCCTTGAAAGCTGCGCTTCTGTTGGTCTTACCCCAGCAGCACCCTACTCCCACCTTGAGTAAAGAAGGGCATGAGAGGGTTTTCCCTCATGTAGTCCAGCATGAACATGGCCAAGACATGTATGGTAAGAACATCTGTAAGTTAAGTCCTGTTGGGAAGCCTGTTCTCTTTTCTTTCCCAGCCACAAATACCAATATCACAACACAGGCTGCTTGTGTGCTCAAAGTAAGGGATACATACTGCCAAGGCTCCTTTCCCTTCCCCTTACATCAGGAGTGGAAAAAATGTGGCCCATGGGCTGAATCTGGCCCACCAAGGGATTTTATCCATCCTATGGCTGATACCTCCGCCCTGCCTGGCCGATGCGAGGGGCAACCTGGACCATGGTGCATGTGGTTGGTCCCGTCTGTCCCCAGGCACAGCAACTCAACTCCGCTTCCTGGCAGCCTGGGCAGTGGCAGCTCCTGGTTGCCACTAACAGTGTCACTGCCACCACTGGACCTGGCCTCACTGGGTGGGCAACCACTGGCAGCACTAGATGAAGCAGGTGAGAGGGCAAGGTCTTTATGGAGAGTAGTCCAAAAGCCTCGTAGGTCATGCTCAGCCATGCAGATGGGATGGGGCTGCGGGTGGGTGGGGAGTGGTATCTGGGAGTGGGATGGGTGGGGCTGGGATCACGGGGCAGTGACAGTGTGTGGCTGTGCTGGGAGTGGATTGTGGCTGTGGCATGGGGTCACTACCCAGGAATCCCAGCCCCACTCCTGCCTGCCTGTCTTGATCCTGGATGCCACTCCGTGCCCACCTGCAGCCTTACCTCATTAGTTCATACACAGCCTGCCTGTGGGTGTTCTGGGATGGTCTCTATGGACACCCTGCCCACCTGCTCTGTCCAGCACCCCTGGATGGCTCTAGTGATCTACCACTTAGGGAGTTTTGGTGAGCTACTATGGGGGTGGAGGGTAAAGGGGGGGCGGTACTGACCTGGTTTGCAGCAGCTCACCAAAACTCCTTAAATGGTCCTCTAGCCCAAATAATTGCCCACCCTTCCCTCACATACTTACCTGGCAGTGCATTGGTGCATAGCTGGCCTCCGTCTACAGTTAAAGGGATGGATTTGGTTTCAGATATTCATTCCAACATTAAATCAGATACAGGCCTGTGACCAACATTTGGACCTGCAACTAAGTTTTGGACACATAAAAAGTTGAGATTCAGGAGATGGTTTTCAGTGCAGGCAACCCTGGCTCTAATGCTGAAGTTTAGATCTGAATTCAGCTGCCATATTTTCCATCCACAAATTGCTGGGTGCCCAGGGTGCAGGATTTCAGTTTATGTCCATGTTCCTTCATTCATCTGCAAGATGCTGTCCAGAAGTTACAAATGCAGTCTGAGACTCAACTGCATGGCCTACATGAGGGCTGTCCAATCACAGAGCTGCCAGAGGCTGCATGGGCCACAGACTGAGGGCCACACTCCATGTGGGTGGCCCCCACTGGGCAGGCAATCCAGCACCTGCTTTGCTTGCATGCAGCTTGAGCAGTCTGGCCCCTTCCCACTGCATTGCACCACCCCCAGGGGGCGGCCAAAGGAGGGTGGGCAAGTATACAGTTCACCCAGAATCCCTCTTTCACTCCCCCTCTCAGCCTGGTGCATATGATTAGTGTGGTCCCACCCTCCATAAGGTGAAGCTGGGTGAGGTTGTTCTGCACCTCATGTGCATATAAAGTTTTGGAGCATCCCAGGACTTGTGAGAACACCTGATTTTAACCATGAATGGGGCTAATTAGTACATGGATACTTTGTGGGGGGATATCTGGACTACATACACAGGAGTGCTGAGCTATGGCATCATCATGGCTTGAAGTGCTGGTGACTCTAGTGGAGTCAGAGTCAAGTATGGTTATTTCAAGGATATTGTTTTCAAATGTGCTTCTCATTTCATGTGCTCAGGGAGAGCAGGGTCTGATAGGAAGGAGAGGGGGAAGAAGCTGGCAGGGGAAAAATTGGGGGGGAAGCAGAGAACAAAGAGCTACTTGATCCCCAAATTTATTTTTTCTGCAGTAACAGTGGGAGAAGGACAAATTCAACTCAACTCCCCAATAATTAGGTTCTATACCTGGAAAATTATAAAAAATTGTAAATTTTCCATATAAATAATCTAATTAGTATGGGGTTGTCTTATAATCAGGATCTATTAGAGCAAATATAGTATTTATATATGAATAGTGAGTACAGCTGAAGGCCACATAGTCATTTTAAGTTGCGAGTATAATTGACAACCAGGATGTGGCACTTGGCTGGAAGAGGGCACACCTGGGTTCTGCTCCCTGGATTGTTTATGTATTTTAACATTTGGATGTCATTGGATGAAAAACAAAAATAAATGAGAGAACAGGAACTGAAAACTAGGTCCTTCCCTCCAATCCCAACTGAGTGCCCTAACCACTTGTTAACAGCGTCAGGCTCTTTTGTGCTTGTCTTTTTTCTGGACCAATGATTCTTGCATTTTTGGATGGATAGCTTTACCAGGAGGGATGAAGAAAGCCTCTATCTAGGCTATTCTCTGACCTGCTATTTATTGTGGGAGATGGAAGATGTGAGTTTGAAACCCCTCAGGTTGAAGAAGCTTAGAAACCAGTCTCCCACTTTGTAGATGAATGGGAGGAATCACCAGGCTATTACCTGGATTATCGCCATGGCCACTTCCTCATTCAGCTGTGCTTTAAAAGGGTTGGACTCTGCTCAGTTAGGTGCCTACCCTCAGCACAGTGCTGGGTATGCAAGATCTTGAGTAGATGGAGTTGCTTGCAGTATAATTTTGATTCAGGTATCTAAGTGGCAGAGTTCAGATAAAATGGGAATACAGGCAGCCCTCAACTTACAACATTTCGAGTTATGTTTTGCACTTACAATGTTTATAAATTGACACCCCGTTTCAACTTCCTGACATCAGTTTCAACTTTACAATGCTTGATCTGATGCGACACCACGCCAGTGAACAAGTTTGCTGCATTGCCCATCTCCCTGGAGAACATCTGTCCAAACTTCCTTGGACACCTTCTTTAAGAAGCAGCCAAGGCTCCAGAAAAACCTGCAGCCAAGACTCCAGCCAATAACCCTTCAAAAAGTCTAGCAAAGCTACCTCAAAAAAGTCCTTCCAAATCAATATGATTGCTATTTACAGTATAAATACATTAATGTAGCTATATTACTCATCTATAATTGATTGAGTACAACGTTCTTGGTTATTTTTGGTGAAAATAGGGTATTTGCCCTTGGTTCAGGAACCAACCCCCCATTTATAACATTGTTTCCTATGGGAAAATCGGTTCTGAGTTACTACATTTCAACTGAAGACACAGTTTTCAAAAACCAATTGTGTTGTAAGTCCGAGGACTGCCTGTAATCACACTTCCTTGCCTCACTGGGTGCTGTGAGGTGCTTAGGTACTGTGGCAGTGGGCACCACAGAGCTGCCTTGTGGGAAATGATCTTGGGAAATCTATTAAGTACAATTTAAAATTTGATTTACCTGTATGCAAAATGGGTGAAGAAAATTAAAGTAAAAAAGCAAACTTTTTCATTGACGTTCAATAGGAGAACAAATGCCTTAAATGCCATTTATACCTTGGAAAATCTCCTCCCCCCATAATCTAGTCCTAATCATTTTAAGCACCAGTTTTTAAAACTCTTCCTTTAGTTTGTAAGTAGTTCCTCTTTTGAAAACGCTTGAGACATGGAGACTCTGGCATGACATTGGAGCATCTGGCCTTGCCGATGCTCCTTCCCCTTCGTGTGCTCTCACAGCACAAAGTAGCCTAGAGATTCCCAGTGGAGAGTATCAGGATCCTGTGCTTGCACAGAGCTGGCATGGCTTAGTCCTCCTGGCTCTGACTTACACATTCAGTTTCTGTTCCTGCTCCTCTCCATTGAATCCAAGTTGCGGAGAATCAAGACTTCTTTGAGATAAAAGGAACTCTTTTCCACCAGCTTGGACTAGTAGGAAACAAAGCTTGCTATTCTCATCATTATCATCCAATACTTTAACACGGTATGGGAATCTTTCAAGTTTGGAAGTGTTCTGCAAACCTTAACTAATTCTACTGAATGCTTAGCAATCTGTTTTAGCACTGCTAATAGCACCAAATGTGGAGATAATAGGTTGGTGCTACCAGAGATTAATGTGGGTAGATATATTATTGAAGGATGTCTATGAATCTAAGCAAATCTTGGGCATTATTCACAGGAGCAGGCAGTCTCTTTATGCAGGTATTTTGTAATGTTTCTTAGGCAGTTATGCAGTTTTAAAGCATGTAGTACAGTAAAAAAAAAAAAAAAGCTCATACCTGAAGCACCATTTGGTTTCCACACACGGTCCAGCTTTCTCCATTTTTGTGTATGGTTTGCGTAACAGGCCTTACGGCATTTTTACTCCCTGTATCAGCTTAGTTCTTAGGATTTTGCTCACGTCACTTAACAGCCGTCTGGGTTTATCCTAGTTTTTGTTTCTTCCCAGCACAAACCATCATATAGTTTGGTACAATTCACCGTAACTAGGATTTTTACCCAAAAGACATCCAGACAGGGAAAGGAGGACAGCTGGAAAAGACTAAAGTTTGTAAAACACCTGCTTCCATCAAGCCGGGCTAAAGCCAACGCTGTTAGTTCTTCTTTCACAACAGCTAAATTTACCCGTAATAACTTAAATACAAAGAAAAAAGACATATATTCAGAAAAGGAAATCCACATGTTTACACTTAAAATCCACATTCAAATATACCATTGGTCAAATCTCACCACTTGACTAATGCTTGATAGTGATTCTGGATGTTTCTGGGGAAGCACAGCATGTGGCCAGATGCCTCTGTGCTGCCAACTACTGAGGAGAGACATGTGGGAGAGGAGGAATGCACATGTTCATCAAAAAAAGCCAGTCTAGAGCCCTTAAAGTACCATACTGCGGCACATTAATGCTGGTAGACTGAATTTGAGGTGTGTCAGCATTTCCATCGTGCAGCCCTGTATAACCTCTTGAAAGCCCCACTTTCAAGAGGTTATACATGAGCTATAAAAATCACTTCATGCTGCTGTTTGGTATGTAGCAGATCCATTTTTTTAACAATTTGAAGAAAAGACATTGAACAGCTTTTGAGTTATATGCGAGACATGACCAGAAAATGGTATTGTGCTGATTTTACAATCTTCAAAATAAGCGTTCCCATTTTTAACATTTTGCAGTTTTTTTGTCTTTAATGGCTGTTTCTCACTGAACTGCTTTCTAGTGTGATATATGACTGAGCAAAATCTAGTCATGTAAACGCTGACTACTCAAATCAAAGTATATCATAAGAATGGTCCACTTGGTGGTAGCTTCCATCTCTGGGCCCTAAAACTATAAGCTCCTTAAAATCAATCCTCACGGGACTGACTAATAGCAGTTTATGGACGACACTGTTGACTTCTTGCTTTGGTTACCTGTTTACACAAACTAGATGATAATATACCTTTTCTAGATTTGCTGAACTCTTTGCACATAAACTCAATCCCTACAAAAGTAAAAGAGTGAATATTAGTGTAGTATGTCAATGATCCTAAACATGTCAGCTTACAATAACAATAGTGCAGTGTTCTAGGTTACTGCTATGGAATATTGCAAATTTTCCATTTTTAATTAAGGAAAGACACAAAGTACCATTCATCTGTAGTTGTAAATTACAGGTCTTTATTTTGTATAGGATTAATTTTTTTTCCCCAAATGTACTTTCTGGTGGACAATCATCTGCTGATTTTTTTTGGGGGGGTGGGGGGGCAGGGGGGGGAGGAAGAGAAGGTCGGGGTGACCAAAATGCTATTCAACGTGATCTCCCTCATCAGGACAAAGTTGCCCCCTTCCACTGAAGTTAGCTTTACTGCAATAAATATTGGTAAGAGTCAGACTTCAATGGCTTTTAACAACTAGAATAAGCAAAGCAAATCTATATTCCAATGGTCAAAGATCATCGTTCTGCTTAATATTTTCATGGCACTGATTACCAAACTATACAACAAAACCCAAGCAATTTATTACAAATACCAGGTAAGAAAACGACTAATGAACTTCTGTCCAAAGGACTTCAATTGTACCTTTCATTATCTATGCATTCAGTTTTGCTACACTAGTACTCTTACTGTGAGTACATTTCAGATTTTCCAACTCAGACAAGTCTCATTAGAACAGTTTATATGTTAGAGAAATAACAAAAATGCAACATTTATCATTGTCATTTGAGGTTTAGAGCTAAAATTTATTTTTCCAGAATGCTGCACTATAACAATGATTTATTTTTTTCTTTAGTGTGAATGCACTATTACATTATGAAATGGCTTTGAACACAACAGAAACTTTTTAGCTTGGCTATAAAATAGCATTTTACCCATGTCTATAATGTCTAGTGAAATGCAGCGCATGGGTCATAAGCTGTTTCCCTTAGGCAAAAAAATAAATTCTATGTAACAGCAATAAAGTTCACCAGACAGTGCATTTCTGGGTATTTACTGCACTTTTCAGGTGGTTAAGTAACTTGGCCTTTGGCCTTGTGCCTCAAGACTATTGAAGGAGTAGAGTAAACACCCAGAAACACCCTGCCTGAATCTCTCTGCTGAAGTATGTCCTTGAGATAATACATTATGCGGTGTAAAATACAGTTCTACTGGGTGAGAGTCCAGATAAAGTACCACCTATGGACATTATATCCAGATAAGGAAAATGTGGGTAACCAAATAGATTATGGTGCTGTGAAGAACTCTATAAGTTTTATTTTTGGACTAAAAATAAAGAAACATATGGCTTGCTTATATTTTAGGATCTAAGAGAGGGTAGTGAATAAATTAAAGAATATTTCATCTCAAGCCATAGGTTGTTTCCATTTAAAGCTAAGCTAAATGTACATATATGTTTTCTTATTTTCATAAATGCCAAGCACCCAACTTTTTGCCCCACAAAAAGATTTACAAGTACATATATGGCACTTCCTACAATGCTGTTGTTGCCTGAAGGCTTACAAACAGTGATTTTTGTTTTTGAACAAGAAATATCCATCAGACCAAAATAACATCATTTAAATCGACTTCTTCCTGAGCAACTTAGAATTTGGAATGTGCTGAAAATTTATAATAAATAAATCAAAAGTTAACCAGCTTAAAATGTACTTTTAAACATTTAAGTAAAATATATAATATATTTCATGACATACAAATGGGCTGTAAGGCCAGGAATCTTAAAAGCATATGTGCCAAAAAAAGTTATGAAGTACCATTCAATGAGAAGAGGCCAGGTTGATTGTTAGGAAAAATATAACATGAAAACCTAGCAAACAAATCATTTAACAGTTTTGTATTTAGGTTATAAGTAATGGTGACTGAAAATACCATTAAATAAACAGATAAAAATAGACTCTACAGTAAGCGGCAATGAACTTGCAGGAAGGGTGAATGTGTTAAATGACTGATTATTGCATCATGACACTGGCAAAAAGATTCAAACAATTTTTAAAAGGTGAGAATATTAATTTTCTTTCCAAAATATAACAACAATTCCACAGTGTGTAAACTAATCATTACTCTTTCAATGTAATTTCATAGAAACCACTTAAAATGTACAATGTAGCAGATTCATATTTTAGCTACTATGTTAGTTGTTCTCTATGCCATTTCCAGCTTTCTTTAATTTGTTTCTTCATGGTAGTACGTTGGTACCACAAAGCGGGGATGTGAGACGTGAGAATAAAGTCCCTCCAGGTATGTTTTTTGTAAATCATCATCTTGTCTTAATATGATTTCACTTCTTTATTTCCATTTTCTGCAACTGAGTACATTATAGACTGACTGGTTGATCAAGATGGTCCACCACATTTATTGGCTCCTTGCAGGCTTATGGAGGAGGAAAAACCCCTCAGAGCTTGGCCCAGTATGCACGCCTAATCAATCACAAAATAACTTTTGCTTTTTTAGTTCAAAATGAAGGACCATTTGGCTGACAACATCCATGTAGCAGAACTCCTCTAAAGCAACCACCAAAAGGAAGAAGCAAAAACTGCCATGAAAAGTTCAGGAATTTAGGCATAGCCCTGTTCAAGGTGTGGTGCCCAAGTTGCATCACCCCAGAAGCGGTGCTTGGAGGCATCTTAGTTGGAACACACCCTTCTGAGTCACAATTCCTCCTCTATTTCTTCCTTATAGTAGCTTCCTACTGCTGACCTTGTATTGGGTCATCTACTCTGGTTAGCAAATATGCACATGAAGCCAAAGCACCATCCATTCCCCACACATTGGCTCAAAGGAGGGACTGTATAGATGAGCAGCTTTAGTTATTTCTATGTGCATGGACCCAAGGTTTGAGCTGTCTGCTTTAGAGTGCATGGAACGTATTTGCTCCCTTGTATGGTCACATTGTCCAGGTAACAATCTAGCTCATAACCTTACAAAAATTGCCAGAAATCAATGGAGTACCTTAAAGATGCTACTTATTGGAGCTATTCCCATTTCATCTAGCACTGCTCAGTCCACTTTCTGGTATTTGTTCACCTTACTGCCACGACTAATGCTAAACTCTCACACGCTACAGACATAAATTACACATAAACTGGTTTAAATGATCAGAAACTGGTTTAAACCTGTAACAGAATGGAAGTTAAGTGCCCATCAACCAGTTTCAAAATAGCTAAACTGGTTTACATTAAACCTGGTTGAATGTAGTATCAGACTTAACTGATTTGGGTTAAACAGTTTATGAAACTTCTGTCCCAGACCCCTTCCTGGTTCAAGTTAAATCACAGTCCCCCAGCATCCCAGCATGCTTTGCAGCCCTGGCCTGGGCTGTGCTGTCTGCTCCAGCAGAGAAGCGGGGAAGGAGTGGGAGGCACGGACTGTCTCCCCTAGGCAAACTCCAACTGGAGTCTGGGACCAGGGCGGGGGGTTAAATTTCCCTTCCCCCAAGTACAGAGCTGCCCTGCTTTGCTAAACTTACTGCTGGCTGTGACTGTGGACTATAAATTCCAGAGGCATCTGGAAGCAAGAAGAGGAAGTAATGAGCAACTCTGCAGAGTCCTACTACTGTAATTATGGAATGCAAATCCCAGAGACCTCAGGGGCAGGAGAAAGAGGAAGTGGACCTACAGCCCAGGCTGGCTATGTGCCAGAGAACCATGCTCTAAGCACCCTCTGGCTTCTGGCCTGAGCCACTGCAGACATGTGGTTGCATTTCCTGAATCAAAAGTGAATGTCTGTCTAGTTGTTTCTCAATTTAATCTAACCTGCAAAGACTGAAATCAATTCAGCCTCGGGTTTCTTGACTGTCTGTACTTAGTCACAATATTTTCCAATGTATGCACAATGTCTAACAACATATTATTCAATGCTGTTTTTTATTGCTATATGGATATTCTTTTTCCTGTTGTTCTATTTTATTATGTGATATGTAAGATGTATAATCAGACCTCTCAAGATAAAGAAGCTAAGAAAGTATAGTCTGTCTGAAAGTATTTTAAGGTGGCTATGTTACTGGTTGGATCACTGTTATCAAAGAGCAACCATCACTGGTTTGATAAGCCTGATTAGTTGGAAGGAAGTATCAAAATGGGGGTCCCCAGGGTCCAGTATATTCATTAATGATGTAGGGGATGGGACTGAGTGCACACTTAGCAAATTTTTGGACAACTCCAAGCTGTGTGAAGGTGCAGGCAATTTGGAGGATAGGATAAGGATTCAAATTAATCTTAATAAACTGGAGAAATGGTCCACAATTAATCTAATAAAATCCAGTGAGGACAAAGTGCAAAGTCCTGTACTTGGGGAAAAAGCAATTTTATGCACAGATATGAACCAAAAAATGACTGGCTAAGTTGCAGTGCTATCAGAAAGGACTTAGGGTCTACAGTGAACCAAAAATGGAATACAACCCAACAACGTGCTCTTGTTGCAAACAAGCCAATAGCATGCTGGGTTGTATCAACAGAAATGTTACTTTCAAGTGAAACTTCTGCTGGAGTACCATGTCCAGTTTGGGGCACAGCACTTCAAAAAAGACATGGGCAAATTAGAAAGAGTCCAGCAGAGCACCACAAAAATGAGAAAAGGTCTGGAAACATCACTTATCAGGAAAGGTCAAAATAACAAGAATAATTTAGTTTAGAGGATGCGGAATTTGATAACAGTCTTCCAATACTTGAAGAGTGATTATAAATCAGAGGGCGATAATCTATCTTCTGTGGCTGCAGGGGCTAAGACAAAAAACAATGGTTTTAAACTGCAGCAAGGGAAATTTAGCTTAGATGTTAGGAAGAATTTTTTTAATATGAGGGTGCATAAACACTGGAACAGGTTACCTAGAAAGGTTGAAAGTTTTCAAAAGCAGGTTAGGTAAACACTCGACTTGAATGGTTTAGATTGGGATGATCCTGTCTTGAGCAGTGGACTGGATTAGATGACCTCCTGAGGTCCCATCCAGCCATACTTTTAGAACATCATTACTTATGTTGCACTGTAATTCTGTTACTTGTTTTAAATATAGAGATTCACAAAAATTATAGCCACAGAAATGTTGCTTATGCTAAAGGAAGAAGATACACATCATTTTTAGCTCCTCATATGAATACCTGTCTCATGTCATTTTAAGTCTGTGTCCCAGGGTAGGTATGATAACAGTATACAATTTATTGCCTTTAGGATAAAGACAATGTGCTGAACCTTTCCCTTTAAAGCAACGCTTTCAGCTGCAGAACCAAAATTACCAGATTTGCATGATGCCATCTCCTTGGCTTTTCATCTAGCCATATCAATCAGTTCCACTGGTATATTTGCTCACTCTGTTGATTTCTTTGCGCTTTTCTAGTTAGCAAGATTCTTTAATAGTTTCTCTCCATGAATACACTTTGCTAGAAGAGCAGATTATACTCTTCCACTCCTGCTCAGGAGTGACTACTTAATTTGTTTTTAATCCAGTACACTTTGAACCTAAAATGTTGTCATATGATTAGAGCTATTGTTACCATTTGTACTCAATGCAGTAACAATAGGCATGGTATTAAGACTTATTACTGAGAGAGATTTTATGACAGTTACTTTGTAAATTATGTCTACTGTGATCCACGCTTCTGCTAGTGTTTTGCCAAGGGGCAGTGTACAGAGCAGTATTATACACTGCAAAAGTTATTTTGTGATGAGAAAATAGATGGTTCTGTCTTAAATTATTTCCTACCTAGGATCCTACTGAGCCAAGGAAAGTATAATAAATCTAAACAAATAACACCCGCAAAAACCGGGTATTTTCCAATCACCCCAACATGT
Source organism: Crocodylus siamensis (assembly GCF_052110815.1). Classification (NCBI taxonomy): domain Eukaryota; kingdom Metazoa; phylum Chordata; order Crocodylia; family Crocodylidae; genus Crocodylus; species Crocodylus siamensis. The sequence goes on along the minus strand of NC_143395.1, from coordinate 117,106,934 downwards.
GGGAATGTTTGCTTGTTTTATTTTAAATGCTGCTGTGCATTAACCCAGTTTCTTAAGGAATAATTTTTAATAAAAAAATCTTAAGAAACCTGAAGGGGTCACCAGAGAAAAGCACGGTGCTTCTATCACCTTTTATAGATATCCTCTAGCCATTTTTCATCATCTTCCTCCTCTTCATCTATTGGTTCTTCAGTTTCCAGAGGAGAAGGAATAAAAAATTCTGGTCTGGGATGTGTCTTACTGACATGAGATTTAAGTCCAAACTTGCGCTTTAGCAGGTGGAACTGCTCTTTGACGTAGTAGTAAAATTCGTACTCATATCTCATGCGCTGGTAGAGAATCTGGAGGGCTTCTGGAGAAGGGACGGCCTTTTTCACTGTCACAGTCAGATTGCCAAGTTTCCTATGTTCTGTAAAAGAAAAAAAAAAACTGAGATCTCATTCACTGCTATAACCAAATACCACATTCTTCTTTAGAAGTACAACTATATAATCATGCCTGACTTAGAAAATTTGTCTAAGGTGTTAAAAGAGTAAGCAGTCAATTTTCATTTGAGTTCAATAGGGTAATCATTTTCCAGAGAGTACTTTAGGTATTTCTCTGTCAGCTGTAAACATTAATGATGGAGACACATCTTACCAAAATTAGTTACACCTAGTATTTTAAAATGGTACCAAATATTTTGCTCTTTCTTCTTTTAATATAGATGGAGACATTAGACAGGAGGGGGAATCAGTATTGGGATATGCAGCCAGAATCCTGTCTATCATTAAGTACAAGTCTAGCCCAGGTTAGTATCAAAGGGCACATCTACACAAGATGCTTAATACACAGAAGACTAATTCTACTGAGCATTAGCATGGACGGCAAAACACATGCTAGTGAGCAAATGTGCACTAGATTTAATCTAATGTGCATTAACATCACTAAAAAAGTGTTCATTTGTGCTAATGTGCCATAGTGCCAATTACTGTGCATTAAGTTAGTACCCATCACTACAGGTACTAAACTTAATGTGCCGTAATTATGGTGTGTTAATGAACGTGTAGATGTGCCCAAAGACTAGTTTTTTCACCTGATGGCTGCCTGCTTGCCTGTGTGAAATGAGTTTGCTCAGTTTCAGCCTAGCTTCTAGTGGAAAGCTTCAATAGATATATTAAGGGTTAAATGTAAATATTCTCACCCTTACAGTTGTCCCTTCATGGGTATGGCAGCTGAGGGGGACTGTCTGATTAATCTTACCATCTAAAGATTTGTGCTGTCAGTGCTCTGTATCAAGAGTATTTCAGTCTCACTTTCTATTCACCTGATCCTTTCTGCAGGATCTAAATTCACAAAACCTACCTCAACACCTGATAAAGCAATCTCTTAACAGGATCTCTGAGCTGGCTTCTCACTCTCAAGATTTAGTTTTACTTCAGAGTAGGAGACCAAAGATATATGTTTAACCTGGTGTATATGCCTTTGTATACTGAGGTAAATGACACTGGAATAAAAAATCCAGAATCCAGATCTCCTGGGGTAGTTAGCACAGTGACTCACTGCTAGAAGATGAGGGAACATGTAAGAGCTTATTTGGTGTAACAAATGACTACCCCTGGATGGATGTGGATGGAAGAAACTTAAGCCAGTATAATTTATACTGGTAACATTTTACCCTTGATTCTTTCATGGGTAATTCTCCATTAGATTATCTTAACTGGGTCTGTGTCAACTATCCTCTACTATTTTGCATGATTATGCTAGCATAAATGTTACGTCTGCACATGCCAAATTGCATCCAAAACTCGGCCTTGGTTAGAACAAGGACATGTTTTCTTTAAGTGTTAGCTCTGTTTCCCAGGTTCTACTAGATGGAAAAAACACCAAGAGACAGGGTTTCATAACTTCACCATTTTCTTCATTTTTAGGATTGAAAAGTTACTACAGGTAATATGAAGAGAAAGAGAATGGCAAGAGCACTATAAATACTGCATGAAACATAAGTTTCACATTTCAGCATTTATGATATCCATGATTTATAACAACACAAAGTGAGGTCACAGCATAATATATGGGACAGGTAAATTTGGATCTGAAATGAGGACCGTATTTTATAAAAAAGACATTGAACTGAAAGTCAGAGGCTGCTAACCTAAAAATAAAAAAAGGAACTCCAATTTTATTCCCATTAACTCACCCACTGATCTCGACATATAAGATGGTTCTGGAATGCCAAGTATGGCTGTTCATAAATCAGCAATAAATCCTCATAAGCAGAAAATACAATAATTTTATTTTTCTCTAGGCTTGTCCTCTTTATGATCAAAGTTACTTCTGTACTGTAAAAGATCTGGAGTATACCATACCCACATTTATATAAAAGCTCTATTGTAATATTTTCTCTAAGAGACTAAGTCAAATTATGTGATCTCACCTATAATTATGTATTACTTTTCTATCTAAACTATTGTGAAGACCTCTACTAGCTAGCAAATAACACACACCACTCACTGAACTTCTTGGTACACTAGTTATTGGAGTGGCACCAGAAAATACCCATTTTAAAAACACTGGACTTCATTTTTATCCTTTCAGTTCCTCTTTTTTGAATAATAAGATTTACAGGCTCTCTGTTTCAGGATATCTGTTCCTACTGCTTATTCCTTCCCTGAAATTATTACCCTCTGTGTATGCCATTCCAGTTTCCAGTAAGAAATTCAGAAGTTCTATACAACTTTATTCATCAACTGCCACAGTGAAGGGCAACTTGATACTGCTGTTAAGGTATCCACCTTTCTCTGAGTGGTACAGACTGGTACTGGTATCAGTACAGGTCTGAAGTGATCCAAAAGGCCACACCAGTGGACTGTGATGAAGAACAAACTTCCAATAAGAAGGAAAAGGTCAACACAGAGTGCCTTGGAACTTGACACTGCTGCATTTCTTGGCACTGGGCAACAGGAAGATCAATTTAAATTGCTCACTGAGAAAAAATATTGGAAGTCACCACTCCTTGGGCAAAGCAGCCACAAAACAAAACAGATTTGTAGATCGATGCAAGACTACCATGGACAGCTCAACACCGCGGCATAACATAATTTAAAGGTTACTTTTTGGTTTATACAGTGTTCTATCAAAGGAACCACTGCAGTTTACAGAGAAAGGCCTCAATTTGAATTTACAAGTTTTAATCATGTGAGCAGTCCAAGTGAAACCTGTAGACTATTCATATTAACAAAGCTAAGTGCTGTATGTGTTTAAATGCTTATGTCTTAAAGAACAGAAAAACATTTAAAGAATTTTTTTCTGAATGTTTACAGAATGGACCAATGACTCTGAAGACAGAATTCCTAGATGGACTAAAAGTCCAGTTGTTTGGACTTCAGTCATTTCATAGTTTCTATGGTCGGAAGGGACCTGAGTAGATCATCTAGTCTGACCCCCTGCCATGGCAGGAAAGATTACTGGGGTCAAACGACCCCAGCAAGGTGTTCATCTAACCTCCTCTTAAAGACTCCCAGGGTAGGAGCCAGCACCTCTTATCTTGGAAGTTGGTTCCAGATCCTAGCCACCCTGACAGTGAAGTAGCGCCTCCTTATATCTAGCCTAAATCTACCGTCTGCCAGCTTGTGACCGTTATTCCTGGTCACCCCTGGCAGTGCTCGGGGGAACAGGGACTCCCCCAATGCCTGCTGATCCCCCCTGACTAGTTTGTAACAGGTCACTAGATCCCCCCTCAGCCTTCTCTTGTGGAGGCTGAACAGGTTCAGGTCCCGTAGCCTCTCCTTGTAGGGCCTGCCCTACTGCCGCCTGATCATGCGAGTGGCCCTCCTCTGGACCCTCTCTATGTTGTCCACATCCCTCTTGAAGTGCGGCACCCAGAACTGGACGCAGTACTCCAGCTGCGGCCTGACCAGTGCTGCTTAGAGGGGGAGAATCACCTCCTTGGACCTGCTCGAGCTGCATCTGTGGATGCATGACAAGGTATGGTTGGCCATCATGGTTGGAGTCAATGATGACTCCAAGATCCTTTTCCGCCTCCGTGCTGACAAGAGGGGAGTTCCCCAACCTGTAGGTATGGTGCCGGTTGTTCCTCCCCAGGTGCATCACTTTGCACTTGTTGGTGTTAAATCACATCCTATTCTCATCTGCCCACCCTTGTAACCTGTCTAGGTCTGATTGTAGCCTATTGCTCCCTTATAGTGTGCCCACATCTCCCCACATCTTAGTGTCATCAGGAAATTTGAGCAAAGTGCTTTTTATCCCCTCATCCAAGTCACTGATGAAGACATTGAACAGTGCGGGCCCGAGGATGGAGTCCTGCAGAACCCCACTGCCCACATCCCTCCAGGTTGAAAATGACCCAACCACCACCGCTCTCTGGGTGCAGCCCTCCAGCCAGTTGGCGACCCAATTCACTGTGTGAGTGTCAACACCACAGTCCCCCAGTTTCTTAATGAGAACAGGGTGAGAGACAGTGTTGAAGGCCTTCTGAAAGTCCAGGAAAACTATGTCCACTGCTACCCCTCCATCTAATGAATTGGTGATCTGATCATCGTTACATAGTCACTCAACAGAAACAGTCAAGAATGACTTCATAGAACACAGGTGTGTGTGTGTGTGTGTAAATAAAGTAAGAGACTTATTTTTTTTAAGAAAGGAAGTCTATGGGGAGGTCCCAAAGGCAATGTTCATTAGGCAAAAATAGGCATCAATGCAGAACAGAAGAGAACATATTAAACATGTGAAATAAAGCCTGTACAAAATGCAACTGATTGGAAGTATACACCACAACTATATGAACATAAATGGATAATACCATATTTTTTTGCATGTTGTGCACCCCAAATAAGGCACTCACCTTGACTCAATGGGCCAATCTAAGTTTTCAAAAAAAATCTAAAGACAGCCGGCAGGTCAGTGAAATAGGAGAAGAGAGACCAAGAGACCAGAGAACAGACAGCAAAACTGCCATCAAATTCAGGTTTTAGGTGATTAGCTTAGTGACTTCTACTAGCTTAGTGGCTTGAGTTTCTTGACATATACTGCTCCATATTTTTATTTATGTTAATAAATTATAGTAAGTTTTGAACTTAATATTGGTTGTCAACTTCAAATTTAATATTAAATAGATTAAAAAACCCCAAAAGTACATTTAAATAAAAGACTCCTAGTTTTATTTTTTTTTACATTGTTAATTTTACGTAGTCTGAGGAAGATCTTTGTTGTCACTATATTCTCTGTTTTTTGGTCATTTTCTGTGGAGTCCTTCCACAAACGTCTGTGTGGACACAAATACAGAGTTGAGGGCAAAGTGGGGGGGATGGGTGCAGGGTGAGACAAGAATTGGAGACAGGTATCCTCTGAACATGATCATTCTGTAATATCCCTGGGAGATCCCTGCTGTTACTAGCATTAACTCTCTTTACTAGCATTAACTCCACTAGAGTTGTCCAGCCACAAAGAATTCTGCTAAGCTAAAGGACCTGGTCAGCCCTTAGGGAGAAAGGTGTCTTAGATGTACACTTTAGTCTTTTCCTTTCCACACTGGCCCTTGAGTTTTAACACATCTCACTCCCTTCCTGTGTGGAGAGGCTGTACAATTTCATGAGACATTTACTGCTCCTTGCTGAGTCTCCAGAGTACGTCTTCCTCCCCTCTGAGTTCTTTTGTGGTAGGAGATGTAACCCACTGGGATTTTTGTTGATAGATAAGGTGCATTTTAGATTTCCTGACTTTTATTGGTTTGTCTCAAAGTAATGGTGGCTAATCACCAGTAAGTCACTGCCTGTAATGTATAAAGCTCCAAAGGCTACTTGTGAAGCAGTGCACGCCAGGACTATAATCAAAATGTGCCTGTATGTGAGACATTCTGATAAAATAACTAATCTTCATTTTTCCCCTGCACTTAGAAGTTGTTTAAGCTAGTTTATAATCTTTGACTCTCTTAAAAAGACCCTTTAAAACACATGTGAAGGAAGTCACAGAACTACTCCTTGAAGTCACCCTTACCACTTCTCTTCATTTATCATACAAGCATAATGGAAAAGTTATGCAAATCTGGCTCTGTGCCAAAGTAAACTATGTGGAAACACTATGTAAACCCAGCTGTTCCACCAGAGGACAGGGTACCCCCATTTTATGACCTTCAAAACAGCTAACCAGATGGAGAGAAACAAACTGCACCATTTACTTTCTTGGGTTATTTTTTTTAACTGTTTGTTTTGGCAGTGCTTTAATTTACTAAAAAGAATATACTGTACAGTGACCAAAACCTCCCCAAAGGAATCAGAGCTCGTCTTGCTTAAGATGGCAAATATTAATTTAAACTGAAAAAAATTCAGTACCTCTTGGGTAACAAGGTGACAAGTATTTACCAGGCTGGCCCCTTCCCCCCTGCCTCTCCAGCAAAATAATCTGTGTTACTCAGTGCAATATAGCAGTGGAAATCCAAGCTATGAAATCTATGAAAGTGGTAATTTATACATTGTGGTTTGAAAAACCTTGGATTGCCACAGTTAATCAAACTGAGAGTAAAGCAATTTTCTACTGGGAAGAAAATTTAGGACTACGTTAAGGCTTCTCTAGCAATCTGATATTTTCAGCTGAGATGCTGTAAGAGGGCCCAATCCTAAGTACTTTCCAGTCTGAAGGATATCACAGGAGTTGAGGATCCTCAACACCCCTTAGGGTGGGGCAGAAGTGAACAGAGACAGGAACTGGACAGAAGCTGTAAGCTGGAGTTTCAGAAAGACAGAAGGCTGCAGCAACACATAGTTGCAGGTCAGCCAGAACACTGCCAACAGTGGAAAAATCCCACACCAGGCTCTGCTGCCCTAAAAATGTGTGAACACGATGGTTGTCAGAGACACAGTAAATTAATTTCCTGAGCTATAGAGAGGCCCCACAGTTTAACCACAAAGAGCTGAATTAGAGTGCATGCCTACTTCACAAATGGAAATACATGTGCCGCTCTGCCATTCTAGGTGATACATCAGTCTACCAGGTTTCTTGTTCAATACATCACTCAAATGGTAAAAACAATATCAAAAAACAATTTGTGGTAGCTAAACAAGGTTGCTTGAAGGCATGGTGGGCCAGAACCTTAACCCAGGGTGCCATTTCAGAATCCTGGGATGGGTAGCTGGCTCCCTGCAGGGCATCTCAAACAAGGTTATGCTGGGAGTATCAAGAAGAGTACACTTTTGTTCTGACAATAAAATGTGGAATAATGTCACCTTGAGAAGCAGAGTACCTGGGTGCCAACTCAGAGCAATCCATTATGCTGCAGGGCATATCACAACTACTAATTACATGGAGATAGGAAGAAACTCCTCTTATGCTCAGATTATCCCGTAATTGTTTGCACTGGGACAATGGTTCTTCACTGTTCTCCTGAAATATTAAGTAATGGCCACTCTGAAAAAGACAGTGGTCCCTTGGTTCTGGTTTCCGCCTGGGACTTGAGGGACCTAGCTTACTTTTCTCCTTTGTGAATGTGTAACTTTGGGTGTGCTGCTTAGCTCTATCTGTAAACAGGGATAATTAAATTATGTCAGGGGTGTCAAAATAGTTTGGTCTCCTGGGATGGATCTAAATCTACCTCTGGCAATAGTGTGAGTGGTGGCATCAGGGAGTTGTGGCAGTGAATAGAGCTGTGCAAAATTTTGGTGGACATTTCGTTTTGAAGGTGTTTTGAACTTAAAACACAGAAACCAAAATGAAACACAAGGTTTCAAAACAGCTTTGAAATGAAATGAGGGCACTCAAAATGTTTCAAAAATTTTGAAGAGTCTCAAGTTTCGAAGCTGGGCTTGCAGGGAAATACAAACTAAGGAGAGGGAGGGGGAAGAGCGGGGAAGGACTGCTCTGATATTGACATGTATAGCTGGCCAGTGACCGATCCTTCCCTGAGGTCCCTTTCAATCCCAGTGCTCTGGGGGAGGGATGGAGAAGAAGCATACAAGCATTATTTGAAATTAGCTTTGTCTGCTGTGCCTTTGCCACCTTGCTGAGCTGTGTCCTCACTTCCTACTTGCTAGTCTGTTCCTAGCAAGTTGGATCCAATCCTTTCAGAAATACCCTAATACCCTTTCCTAATCCATTCCTTTGAATTTATTCCTCCCCCAATTCTCTGTAATTCTTTCTCCACATAAAAGAAATCAGTGTTTTCCCTGACAGTCTGCATTGACTGTGAAGGAAAGCACAACATATATTACAGAACATATATTTATATGTTACAAAAATATATACATTACATTACAGAAACACACAGATTTTCAAGCACACCAAACATGAAGTGTGCTGCAAAGGCAGGTGGCCGCTCCTCTGGCCAGGGCAGAAGAGGGGACAGAGGGAGAGCTCCAAGTTCCCCGCCCCGCCCCCCACTTAGATACAGCCTCTTTCCAACAACTAGCAGCCATGCTGCTGCTTCTGCTGCTAGTGGCAGCAAGGAGATGGGAGCAGTGTCTGCATTCCCTCCAATAACACTTGCCATAATAACAATAACCCTGAGCACCACCACCATGGCAACAACAAGCAGCACCAGCATTACAGACTCCCCAACCCCAATTTCAATTCCCAGACTGAGCCTTCCAGTGCCAGAGGAAGAGCTGGATGTGGATCTGAGTGCCATAACAAGGGAAATTCTGGGGAAGGAGAGAGAATCATTTGAGTTTGTGCTCCACACCCCTCAAGTTTCCCCTAGAGCCAAGTCTCCTTCCCCAGAAGTCACTTTGGAGGAATCTGAGGTAGAGGTTGTGGAGGGAAGTGGCTCAGCTGAGTCCACTCCTCCTGTTGTTGTGCATCTGCCTGCTGAGGAGGGGGAAAGGCAGCATCCGCACATGCACCCACACCCCAGAAGCAAGGGGGTAGTGTGGTCTGTGATAATTTTGAGCTGGCAGATGATCCCACATGTGCTACCTGCCTGCACTGACAAGCCTAAACCAGCTGGGGCAAGGGAGCAAAATGCATGAGCACCTCAGGTGCATCTCTGCAGGCACCACACTCTTGCCCTTGCTCCTCCTCAGTCTGGCACCAGTGGAAGAGTGCCCAAAAAGAAATCCTACTCTTGCTTGAAAGACCCCATCCCCCCAAAGCAGAGGCATGTCACCCTGGAACAGTGGGGGAAAGGCAGGCACACAGGTGTGCGTGTTCCCAAGGCGAGCGAGGTCACCCAGAGCATTGAGGAGATGCTTGCCGTTGATGGCCACCCCTTCTTTGTTGAGTGGCTAGGGTTCAGGAGGCTCAAGGCCTCATCATACAAAGTACCCACATGCACTCCCACCTTCAGCAGGATGGTGGTGTCCTCACTGTATGAGGCATGCTGGGAGGACTTGAGGGAGAAGCTGCACAAGGTAGGTCTGCAGGTGGCCTTACACTTCACCTTGGACATCTGGAGCAGAGATCACACCTACCTCTCCCTCACAGGGCACTGGTGCGACCAGTCAGGTTGTTGGTGGGCTCTCCTTCAAGCCGAGGTGATGGATGAGTCCTACGTGGCAACAGAGATCACTGGGGGCATGAACTACATAGTACAGGGGTGCCTTGTTGGGCAGGTGTGGCAGGGCACTGTGCGTGCCTGCCACTTTAAGGGCCTGGAGCTAGCAGCTGCCAGGTGCCTGATGAGGGTAGCCATTTTGAACCTAGGGCTGCCCATATAAACAGAGAAATTTTGCTGCTGGAGGCCAGGCAACAACATTGCCTGGCTGGTTGGCTGCTGGTATCATCTGGACGTAAGGGAGGAGGTGTAGGGGGTGGTCAGGAGGCTCCTGGTCCTGCGTACGACCTAAAACTGCACCCTGCTGGGAGCGGGTGGCCTGGTGGAGCCCAGTGGTGCGGGAGCCCCTAGGAAATGCCAGGCCAGTTATCACCCCAGTGAAAAGTGGGTTGGGGCGCCTGAACCCCTAGCCTCCACAACCGGGTGGGTTACCACTTTGTAGGTTCTGGCAGATGGACCCCTGGAGAGAGAGAAAAGGCCATAGACTCACGCCTGTCTGGACTTCCCCTGACTGGTCAATGCTGGGGCCAGGACCACAAAGGTCAAAGGGCCAGGGGCCCACCATGAGGAACACCCAAGAGCGGCGCGCCTGGAGTTCTGACTGGCCTGGAGGTGGGCCAGGGCCAGTGAGTCATAGGTCCCAGGGGGACAACACCCAAAGAGGAAGCAGTTCAGGGAGCTATGCTGCCTAATATGAAGGCAGGCGGTTAGCCCAGAAACAGGTGGGCAGGCCACAGTTGAATTGGCCCCAAGAATACCCCGTTACAGCAGGGCAAGCTCATCCATGGCTTCGTTGTCACCAACAATGGGGCCAACTTTGTTGGCATCTGACATGTGGCACACAAGCTGCACCTTATAGTGAGGGATGCCTTGGAAGGGGACAAGGCTGCCAGTGTGGGTGCCATCACAACCAGCCACCTGATTTCAAAAGGCAGGAAGGTGACAGACTACTTCCACTGAAGCATCAAGGGGTGCAAGCTGTTGGAGGACAAACAGGCAGAGCTGAGTGTCCCGCAGCACAAATTCATACAGGATGTGGAGACTTGGTGGAACTCCACATACCTGATGCTCAAAAGGCTGATCGAACAACAGAAGGTCATCCGTGAGATGTCCTTGCATGGGGAGATTGGGATTAGTAGCCTGCTTAACAAAGCTGAGTGGGATACCATCTCTCAGATCTTGGTGGTCCTCAAGCCCTTCCTCGAGGCCACCAAGACCCTAAGCAGTGGCGATGCACTCCTGAGCCAGGTGATCCCTGTAGCGAGGGAATCTGAAAACTAAATACACAAGTTCCAGGGGATCTATGTTCCTGTCTGGGGTAAGTCGCTGTCACCAGAGGTGCAGACACTGGTGAAGCAGCTGAAGGAGGGCATCAAGAAATGGCTACATCCGTTGTGGTCCAGTATGGTCTATGTGCTGGCAGCTTTGTGCAACCCACGGGTGAAGGGGAGTGTATGAGGCAGCAAAACCCTGGATCACTGGATGGAGGTCCTGGTGCACAGAGTCCAGGAGGTAGAACAGCACAGGCAGCGGGATGTGGAAGAGGGGGATCCAGTGTCCCATGCCAGCACACGTCCACCAGCCGGTCTCCTTCTCCACTACAGGTGCTGCCAATGTGGGCCAAGGGCATGGCTTCATTCATGGCTTCCATGGTGGGGTCCAGAGGTACCAGACCCCACCTTCAGGCAGGCAGCACTCAGACCTTGGTGGCTGCCTATCTTGCCAAGGATGTGAAGATGCTGCTTTTCACAGATGAGCCTTTGAACTGCACTTCATCAACCTCCTAGGTACAGAAATTCACGGAATCATTATAGACATTGGAATTATGACACGTTACAACCTGTCGGATATCTGACTCCCCAGGTACCTCTCCACTTTTACCTGCTACATTCCCCTTCTTCCCTACCCCAGCCTCTCTCTCACCTCCTGACACCTCCATTTCCATTTTCACTGAATGGCTTCCTTGCCTGCATTGCATGGCAGCCTCTGGCTTCTTTACTATTCCTTCCATCCAGGAAGAGCACACTCACCAACTGCAGGTGCTTTCTCAGCCTGACAAAGGGTTTTCAATCGAAAAGCTTGCTAAGATATATTTCTCCAACTATTCAGTTGGTTTACTAAAAGATACCAGAGTGACCCAAATAATCTTGTCTGCCATGTCCTTAGACCAACACAGCTACAACTTACACTCCTAGCACCTGTCCCCAGTCAGCTGACCAGAAGGAGGGAAGGCCCCAGGCACACCTAAGCCCCAGGGCTGGGACTGGCAGAGAGAGTTCTCTGGCAGCTGCAGGAGAAGCAGCTCCTGCAAGAAAGGAAGGAAAGGCTCTGTGACAGTTTGGCTGCCTGAGATGCTAGTGCTACTCTGCTGCTTACTCTGTTGTTATTTAATGTGGTGGAGGCTATATGGAAGGCTGAGGCCTCATTGGGGCACACTACCATGTCGTGTAGAGGCCCCAGTGCCAGCGAGGGCACAGGGGCATAGAGAGCCCAGTGACAATAGAAGGTAGAGTGAGACTGAGAACTCATTAAAGGGAGGATATCAATATACTATCTGCAAGGCATGGTGCTGAAGCTTGAGGGCAGCCTCCCTATCTATTATCTTTTCCAAGACAACGTGGCAGCAGGTGAGAAGAGAAGGTGCCCACAGGGCGGAGCTGGCAGTGTCACAGGGCCCTAGGGCTATCACAGCCATCTCTAGGGATGCTACTCCATGACAAAGTGCTGTCTCCCAGAAACCCCTGCACCTTGAAAGCTGGCAGGTTTCATGACCTCAGAAGGGGATAGCATCCCTGCTGTTTTCATCCCACTCTACCTTAACACACACACGCACAGTCACACATCACGAGTTTTGCTCTGAACAGTTTGAGGCGCAGTTTCCCAGAAACACTTGCACCTATCTCTTTGAAACTTGAGAGGCTTCATGGCCTCAGAAGGGGCTACCATCTGTGCTGTTCTCATCTGAATCAGGCCAACAATGACAAAGGTGTAGGCATTTTCATGATTCCCCATTATAACCCATGGGCAAAACACCAAAATGCATCGAAAGAGTTTTGGCGAAACGAAATGGAACAGTGCTTTGAAACAGTGAAATGAACACTGTCCCTTTGAAATGATGAATCTGAAATCAAAATGAAATGTTGCTATTTTGTGCAGTCCTGGTGGTCAACACAGCCATTACTCACCTGCTGCTACTTAGATATAACCCCAAAAGGACTGCATACGACCTGAGCTACCCACCCTGTTCCTAGATTCCCAATCCTTCCTGGAGTCCCACAGATGACACTGCTTTGCAAGCTGGATATGGCCTGTAGGCTGTACGTTTGACACCTTTACCTGACATCATCAAGACTATTGTGAAACTAGTACTCAAAGAATACAAGGATCTCATATATCCTAGAAATGATGGCCATCATTGATTAACACTGGACGAAGGATCTTATTTGTTTATGTTCCTTTGTTTTCAGAATTAAAAGAGGAAAAACAGGGAGTAAGGCACTGTCCAACTTAAATTCACTATTACTTGTATGTAAGCTAATTGCAGTTTGCTCAAATATAAGCAACTAAGCCATGGTAAATGAAGGGACCAACAGCAAGGAAGATCAAAGGAGTAACATACGGACAGCTTGCTAAACAATTATGGAAGAAACAGGACAATCACTTACTAATATCTAAAGGGAAAAAACACCAAGGAGAGAGAGGAATATTTTTTTTGTCTGGTACAAAAAAAATTATACAACTTGGAAGAACTGGATGAAAGAAAAAGAAAGTTAAGTATTAGTATAAGGAAAATCTTGACCTATAAGACTGAAAACACTGGAAACTTCATCCCCCGTGGTATGTAAACTTATATTGGGAAAAGCATAAGGTAAAAAAAAACTTGTGTTGGATTGGTGGTGAACTAGACAATATAACAGCTCTTTTCCATTTCTTATAGACATGATAATTTATTACTGTATGTAAAAAATAATAATGGTCCAACAACTTTCTAAAAACAGTGCTTAAACTATTAAAAAGGTTATATCACTCTTATGAAACACTTGCTTATGAAAGACTGAAGGCAGAAAATGCTGATGTAAACAACACTCGGTAGTAATTATTAGGGCTGTGCGAAGCTTCAGTAGCTGATTTGATTCAGAGGAGATTCGGCCTGATTTGGGGACCGAATCTCTGTATCTGAATCAAATCGGGAGACCAATTAAAAGCTCCAAATTGATTCAAAGCATCTGAATCAATTCGGAAAAGATTCGGCCATAGACTAAACAGGCAGTTGACACAGCTGCCTCCAGCTGGTAAGTCTGTTGGGGTTGGGAGAGAGGGAAGAGGTGTGGGGGAGGGAGGGAAGGATTAGGGAGGGGGTGGGGTTCTGTCTTGCTGCCGCTTGCCACCTTCTGCCCAGAGCGAGCCATGCCTGCATCGCACCCCGCTCCTCCCCAGCGCCGGCTGGGCAAGTGGCAAAAGGGCAAAGCCCCCGCTCCACGCGCTGCCGTACCTACATCCCAAGCCCCCCCTGTCCCCTCCCCAAGTAACGTGCCCCCCCACCCTGGCTGGGCACTTGTCCCAGTCTTAGCCCCAATCCCTCCCTCCCCCCACGCCCCTTCCCTTCCCTCTCCCTCAACCCCAACAGACTTACCAGCTGGAGGCAGCTGTGTCCAGAGTGGTGAGGACTGCTGCCTATGGCTGAAACTCTGAAGTGGTGCCAAATCTTCTGGATCTGATTCAGCTGAATCGAATCAGGACAGCGATTCGAATATCCAAATCGAATCACTGTTCTCCGAATCGGCCGAATCTGAAGTGAATACTTGCCGCTTTGCACAGGCCTAGTGATTATCACAATCAGAGCCCTTTTCTCCAGCTAGGAGTTTTATCAAGAAACCCTTTCTGAGGGAGCTCATGTAAATGTAAGTAAGATGCCTCTTATATTCACCAATTTATATATGTAGAATGCCAAGTTTTCCTGTTCCAAGTCTGGGATCTGATCTCCAGAGTGTGCTGTAGTTTATATTTCTGCACTGTAGTACATAGCTCCTGCCTTGGTACTGGAGAACAGAATTTTTTTTTTTTTTTAATGTGTGGCACTCAGTCTATATAAAATTGGTCAGATATATTTTCATTGAACTAAACAGAAAATCCACACTGGGGAAAGGGAAAGGAAATACTGATTCTCTGTACAACAGAAGCCTCCTAAGATGGACCAAATAAGTTACTGAAACTGCATCTCACACAATCAGATATTAAATCCCAACAGAATCTTCTAAGATGTTCCTGACACTTGACTGCAATTTAATGCTGCATCCCAAGCTCAAGTAAATTACTGCGTAAGAAAGAATGAAGCTGAAAATTATCTCCATGGGTAGAATTAAATGACTGATATTTATGTGAATGTGGTCAGGTACTTTCATTGCTGCTGAAAAACTTCTAAGTTGAACTAGACAGAGATGGTGGTGCCAAAACCAAAATCATTTGCAGAGGAAATTCCAGGATTCTCTAGTTTAAATCATAAGGAGAAACACTTTGTTTGCAGTTCATGTGAAACATCTCATGCACCTTAAACATACATACACAAATACCACTGATTTTTTTCTAAGCAAATAGATCCAGTCACCTCAACAATTGGACAAAAACATAATTTAAAGTATATATTTGTGAAAATCTCAACTGAGTACAAAGAAAATGGATTTCAGGCAATTTGGTCCTGTGACAAACCTCAAGAAAGGAAAGATTTTAGCTGTTGTGTGCATCCTCATACTTACCAATATAGGTCATCCTCAGGGAGGGAATCCTAAAACAGAATACTAGCAGTGGGAATGAAAAATGTAAACCCAGTTAACTATGTTTCACAGCAATCCTATTATATAATGGTGCTAATGCTATTACAATTTGGACAAAATTGTCCAAATTGTGCATGTCCAAATTGTCCAAATGATCTGTGGTGGTCAGTGCTGAACTTATCTGCTAAATGAGATGGACTTGTTCCTGAGGGGCTTGCAATCTAAGAACCAAATTCCTCAAAGTTGTACTAGCAGTTAGGCAGACAAGGAACTTTGGGTAAATGTGATATCTTTTATTAGACCAACTGAACATTTGGAAAAATTGTTCTTTACAAGCTTCTGGGCATAAGTACCCTTCTTCACGCACAGGGGGAGTCTGTTGGTGTTTGTATCCTCTAGGAGCCAGGCTCTCAAGTTCCACTTGCAGTTTTGCCACTAATTCACTACGCAACCTTGGCCAGACTGTGTATAGCCCAAGTTTCAGAAGCAATCAGAACCCATCTCTCTCTCAATATTTAGTGGGACTTACGGGTGCTCATTATCTTTTTACAAGCAGTCAAATTCAGCAGCTGAGCCTACTGAAATTAATAGGAGGTATGCCAACCTCAAGAAAGCTCATGATGAAGACATGGACCCTGCTCATCTCCCCACCCACCTGCCCCAAATCCCAGTTGTTCCTGATGCTGGTACCCTGGTCAATGCCCCCTTAGTTATGCTGGTAACTAGTGGAGTTCCACAGGGATCAACACGGATCGGGGGAGTACAAAGAAATAGCATACATAAAATTTAATTAAGGTTGGACAGCACAACAGATAGTAGAAACAGAACGCAGCCAAACTATTTTCAATTTTTGTAGGCATCACAGCAAAGGAGAGTGTCACAGGGGCACTTAGGTGCCCTGTTCCTAGAATAGGACTAAGGAGCTGCCAATCACCGGGGCAACTCAGGTGCCAGTTGCTGTAGCAACCAGGACGGTCAGGTGACCAGAAAGGGGCAGGGCCGGGCCTATATAAACAGCTCAGGCCAGAGCCTGGGGGGCAGTTCCTTCTGGGTGGCTGCAGGAGCAGGAGCTTTGTGGGAGAGCCGAGTAGGCCAAGAGAATGGTAGTAGCCTGACTATCCTGACTGGCTACAGGATGATCAGGGCTAGAGAGCCGAGTGAGTACGGGCTTTGAGTTACAAGCCCGGAGGCTTATTGTGTTTGTGTTGTAGCCGTTTGGCTCATGGCTTAGTTATGGTTATACTGGAGGACCGGGTGAGGCTGTAGGGGTGTGAGGAGGCCTCATGGGAACTCCCGAATAATCTGGGAGTTCCTGGTGCCCAGTAAGGGCACAGCAAGTGGTGCCGGCTGGCACAGCAATTGCCGCCATAGTTGGCACAGCGAGCAAGCGCTGGGGAGGCGCGGTGTGTGGGGTGTAGAGACCCCAGCCCGTGAGGGCAATATTTTGTCCAGTGTGGGCAAACGGCCCAGGAAAGGGTTAAGGGGCCAGGCACAGCTGCGGGCCACCTGAGCCCCAAGCGCAAGAGGCACGGTACGAGCGCGAGAGGCATGATATAGGCCCAGAGAGGCGAGGAAGCACGAGAGGCGCGGCATAGGCCCCGAGAGCGTGAGGAAGCAAGAGAGGTGCAGCACGAGTGCGAGAGGTGAGGCATAGGCCCCAAGACGGCGAGGAAGTGCGAGAGGCGCAGCGCAACACGAGAAGCATGGCATAGGCCCAGAGGAGCGAGGAGGTGCGGGAAGCACAACATAGGCCCTGAGAGGGCAGGAAGCCCAGAGGGTGTGGGCATGTGTGGTTTACAGACACCCACTAGGGTGTGGGCAGGATAGGATCCCGGAGGGGCTCCACTGTGGTGGGGACCCCAGAGGGTCAGAGGGGCGCAGGGTGCGTGACCAGCCCAGGAGCGCCAGAGAAAGGGGCGTAGGTTGTGTGACAGGCCCAGGAGTGCCGGTAAAGGGGCGCAGGTTACGGGACAAGCCCAAAGGCGCCGGTAGAGGGGCGCAGAGTGCACGACCAGCCCGGGGCACCAGTGAAGGGGCGCCAGGTGCGCAATAAGCCTAGGAGCACTAGAGAGTGGGCACCGGGGCGTGATGAGCCCCGGGGGCGGGGGTGCCAGGTGTGTGATGGACCCGGGGGTGCCAGAGAGGGGCACCAGGGCATGGCGAGCCCGGGGCGCCAGAGGGGGGCGACAAAGGGCAAGGACTTAATAACCTCCCGGAACAGCTGTGAGGCTTGGGGCGTGCTGAAGGGGAGGAAGCAGGCACGCATTGCCCATAAGGCTGGGGTTCCAACGAGTCACCCCATATGGGATGGGGATAGTTTACCATAATGCCATGTGGTAGGAGATTGGAGGCAGCCTCCCATAGAACCATATACATACCAGCAAGACGTGGCAGGCGAGAATAGGGGGCGCTAGATTGCCTAAGTGGCATGGCAGGAGGGGCGCTAGTGGGTTCACGGCCGCCCCTGGGCCCCGCCCCGTGACAGAGAGTTTTGAGGGAGGGGAATGAAGTTACTTTGCGGATGTTTACAAAGAGTTCCTCCCAGACAGGAGGGCTAGGAAAGACTCTTTTTAGAAACTATGGGTGGCTAGCATCATGAGCTGGCATCACTACTAATACTAATACCCATAAACAGGGGTGGATGGTGACCTCCCAATACTGAATAGGAAATGCCAGGTAGGATGGAGACTTTAAAAATGAAGACAGATACTTTTGTTTGACACACAGAAAGCAGCAAAATGGTCAAAGCAATAGACTAGGAAAATGATCTCTACCAGAGATCTCTTGAGCATATATTAGCAACCTTTTACTGAAGCGGGACATTAGCTGCCACGATCCTTCTTCTTTACCTGTGGCAGATTAAGGTGCCATGTCATGTCAGGGTTGATGGTAGTTTTACTAAGAGGTTAGATTATGGATTTTTATAGCATGGTTTGGATAGAGATGATTCTGCCTCACTCAGGCAGAACAGATGACCTCTGGATGTCTCTTCCAGCCCTACTTCTCTAGGAGTATATGATCTTCGCTGCAGTATTCTGAATGCCCACAAGGAGGGCAAGGCTATGTCTGCCAATAACAGCAAAAAGTGTTGTGAAGATGTTAAGTTGAAAAATGATGAGTTTTAGCTGTGTGGAAAGAGGGGAAAGGCTGTTTTCTAGAAATGTCATGTAGAAAGAGCCTGCAAGACTGAATATAAGGACTGAGTGGAAGACACCCGGATTACATGGCTGAAAAATAGGCATCTAGTGACTGCCAAAGGGCATAGTGGGAAAGGTCCAGAGGAAGATTAAGATGCATAAACAGAGGAATAAATGAGGAAGATAATTTCACCTCTCTAGATGACATTGGTAAGGCCAATACCAGAATGCAATGAACATTTCTGGCATCCACATTTTGATAAAGATACTAAAAAAAATGAATGGAGAGAGTGCAGAGAAGAGTCTCAAACATTATTCACAGGACGGAGAAAATGCCTTAAAGTGAGAGTCTCAAAAAGTTCAATCTGTTTAGCATACCAGAAAGAAGATTGAAGGGGACTCGTTTACAGAGCCCAGGTGGCTCCAGGGTGAGAAAGTGAGTGTTAAAGGTCTGGAAATTGAAGCTAGACAGATACAAGTAAGAAAATACACATTTTTAACAGTGAATGTGGTTAGTGGATGAAATGCTCAAAGGAAATGGTGGTAGATACTTAATCTATTAGTGTCTTTAAATTAAGGTGGGATGACTTTCTGAATGACATACAAACCACCTCTACTACATGTTCTAATAGGCTCAATGCCAGTAATAAGGGGGAACCTTCCTATGGCCTGTGATATACAGCAGGTTAAACCAGATGACCAATATGTTCTTCTTGGTCTTAAAAAGCTATGAATCCCTGAAACCCTTGATGCCCCAGTTTCCAGATCTGTAAAATAGGCACAACACTTGCCTGCTTTAGCAGGGTGCTGTGAGAGAGCTCAGTCAGTGAATGTCTGTGAAGAGCTTCAAGGTCCCTGAATGAAATTCACTGTGGCCCCTGTGGTGGACCAGTAGGGGGTGTTCCTGTGCTGAGCCACCCACCTCACTGTGCCTGACCACATACCAAGCTCTATGTGCCTCCTTTGGGGCACCTCACATCTGGCTGACCCCCTTTCTGGAGCACACCTGCAAGTCTGGGGTAACCACTGCTACCACCCAGGGGTCTGAACTGTTTCCAGGCCTTGAGGGTGCTTGACCCACTGCGAGAACTTGGGGGTGCTTCCTTTAGCCTGAAACACAAGAAGTAGCCTCCCTTAATCAGCCGAGTCTAGGGAGCTTACAGGTATGCCCCAATCCCTCTCCCTGCAAATCCACCACACTTATTATAGTTGAGAGTTTTATTGGTTGAAGGGGGTAGGCTTGGGGAAGGGTTCAAGTTAGAGAAGTATCAAAGGAAAATCTTAGAGCAAACAGTACGGCTTAGTAGCCTTTTGTCATTACAGTAGGCTATATTTCTAGAGAAGTTTCAGGTAAGTTACTCACAGGTTCATTTAGAGCCTAGAAGAGCTCTAGAGGCTGTGTGCTTACTTCATGTTTCCCAATATGGCTCCCCCTTTCCAGGAAGAAGGGGCCTTTAAATAACTTTTCTGACCTCATCTTCCATACCCAATTAGGGCATGTGTTGTTGGATGCTGGCCAATCAATTTGAGAAGCATCATCACTACCTAGTGGAGTGACAGGGGCTCCAGCCCCTGCCCCCATGCCCTGAGGTCAGTGCTAACACAATAGAGTGCTCTCAACTCTCTCCTGTCCTCAGGCACATAGACATAGTAGACAGACTTAGTTGCTTAGCAACCAGAGTGATAGGCACCTGAGAGGGAGGGAGAGGGGAACAGACTAGTACCAGGGTGAAGAGGGACTGGAATAGGATTTCATCACAGCCCCTATCATGGAATAGGCTGAGCACTGGCATTTCGCACTGAGTTCAGTGAGAGTCAAGTGCACACAGCACCTGGTAACATCAGGCTCCTAGTGAATCTGAATTATTATCAGAGTCCCCCAAAAAGTTTGGGTTGTGAAAAGATCATTGTCTTCAATGTTTGTTTCATCCTGACTATTGCACACTTCTAAATTCCTACATCTTCCCCATGTATTTTATAGAGTCACAAGGAACTAGTCACTCTATAAATCCTTTATCTTCCCCTTGTATTTTACAGAGTGACAAGGAACTAGTAAGTAAACTAGTCATTTTGGCTTTTTATTTCAAAAAGGATATCAAGTAACACAATATACCCACTTTCAGGATAAAAGCAGTCCTGGTACTGGAGCAGCTAAGTAGGCAGATGGGCAGGAGGGACAGGTAGGAGCGCTGGTGCCCTGCTTGTGAGCCCCAGCCAGAAAGCCACTTCTGGAAGTGGCTGCAGTGATTCTTCCCCCAACCGCTGAGTCAGCGAGACTGGCTGTAGGGGGACCTGGTCGCTGACTGGTTGCTGGGGGGGGGCATGTGCCCCCCCCAACTAAGGTGGCACCAGTCCCCCATGCCACAGGCTGACTACCCCCTGCACCTAGTCTAACAAAGATTTTTTAAGTATGCCTGATTATAGGTTCCCCCTTATGAAGGGGGAATTTAAAGAACTTAGCGATATCATAGTCCTGCCTGAAATTATTTTATCCTTTACAGTAGTATCTAGCATTACTGTAAGTGTAAGAGGGTAAAAATTTAAATCCCTATTTTTTACTTTAGTTACTTTGTGTATAGTCAAGTTTAGTTAAGTTTGTGGCCAGGGGTTGTTGAACTAGCAGAGTAAAAAATACTAGAAAGGGAGAAACAAAACACTGCCTCCTTAAATAACACTCCCTTTTGGCATCGAGTCTGACTGCTTTGGCTACCTACCAAGAAGTGAAGACAAGGCTTTCTCCAGCTTGGTCTAAAGGGGAAAAGAGCCCACTGTTAAGCACAGGCAGACTCACTTTAGTAAGAAAAAGCCAAAAGTACAAGAAAATCATCTTAACTTAAAATCTCCAGAGAGAAGCAGAGTTCCGCAAAGTGGTTAAAAGCAAATTTTTTCTCATGGTCTTTATTTCTTTTGGTCAGGGAATATCTTGGCTCTGTTATTTTCTCTGGACTTGAAGAAGTCTCTGTGACTAAAGCAGTGAGGCTTCCTGAATTTTCATGTCGCCTGGTCATTTTATCTCTCTGAACTAGGAGGATCACTGGGGAATTGTTTTCCATCCCTCAGGGAATCTCCACACTACTATTATACAGTATTTCCCTTCCTTCATGAGGCCTAGAAAAATTCTCCCTTTTCAGACTGTAGGCTGAAAAGTTTTTCTGGAGTGGGACAGATTCCCTTGAAAGGCAATTTAGCCATGTCCCTCCCTGAGAGTGTGAGGTACTCCTTGGTCTCAAAATCACCTGGCACATTGTAGGTGCGTGTCAGTTTTACCCAGTTCTGTAGGTTTTGAAAAAAGAAAGTGTAAATGAAAAAAACCCCCCTGGAAAATGCAACTCTGAAGCCACAAATGTGGCAAGGAAGTAAGAGCAGGTGTAATACTTTTAATTCATTTTGATGGTGACTAGAGATTAAGCTAATTGTGTCCATGTAGCATTATAAAAAGCCATGTAACCTCCAGTGCAGTAAGTACTCTTTCATTAATTTAAATAAAAATATATATAAAATGAGCAGTAAATGACACTCATATTTTTAAGCTTTAGTAGTAACATTCAAATTTTACTACTAAGTACACTTATTCCATATTTCATACCCTCATATTTCTTTGAAGAGGAAAGTGGCATCTCTCTTTGAAGAGGAAGTCTCAGTCTGTGGCTATGACTTCTATACTCTTATAGTGTGCTATTAAGCCTCCTTTTGCACCTGAGATATCTATAGTATTCAGCAGGATTTATTGCCTTTGCAATGAATTACCCTTTCCATCTGTGTTTATGACAACAAGCTGGGGGAAGCAGTAGATACATTGGAGGGTAATGCTAGGATTCAGAAAGACATTGACAAATTGGAGGATGGGACCAAAAGAAATCTCATGAAGTTCAATAAGGACAAGTGCAAAGCCCTGCACTGTGGACAGAACAATCCCATGCACTGGTACAGGTTGGGGACTGAATGGCTAAGCAGCAAGTCTGCAGAAAAGGAACCAGGTGTTACAGGGGACAGTAAGTTGTGTATGAGCCAGCAGTGTACCCTTGCTGCCAAGAAGGCTAACAGCATACCGGGCTGCATTAGTAGGAGCATTGCCAGCAGATCAAGGGAAGTGATTATTCCCCTCTGTTTGGCACTGGTGAGGCCACATCTGGAGTACTGTGTCAAGTTTTGGGCCTCCCACTACAGAAAGGATGTGGACAAATTGGAGAGCATTCACTGGAGGGCAATTAAAATGGTTAGGGAGCTGGGGCACTTCTGAGGAGAGGTTGAGGAATCTGGGCTTATTTAGTTTGGGGAAGAGAAGACTGAGAGGGGATTTAATTGCAGTCTTCAACTACCTGATGACGGATTCCAAAGTGGATGGTGCTGGACTGTTCTTAGTGGTGGCAGATGACACAACAAGGAGCAATGATCTCAAGTTGCAACAAAGAAAGTTAGGTTAGATATTAGGAAACAATTTCTTACTAGGAGGATAGTAAAGCACTGGTATAGGTTACCCAGAGAGGTGGCTGAATCTCCATCCTTGGAGGTTTTTAAAGACCTAGCTAGACAAAGCCTTGGCTGGGATGATTTAATTGGAGATGGTCCTGCTTTGAGCAGGGGGTTGGATTAGATGAGGTCCCCTCATGGAGACCTCCTGAGGTTCCTTCCAACTCTCCCTTTCTATGACGCTATGACCCACACAGTCAGTTTCAACAGATATTTCTTCTATTTGCTTAAGTATTAGCTCTAAGTTCACTTTATACTCCACTAGCATTTAGCATTATTAATCCAAGCAAGTACTTCTTCTAATGGCAACCTTATCTATAGAAAGTGAATGCTTAACCGTCTTAATGCTCACGTGCCCTTAGGCAATTGTGCTAGGGTTTAGGGTTGTGAGGCAAAATGGAGTTGCAGTCTGATCTGATGAGATGACCTGGAAAGACAGGTAATTGGTGGTTTAGGTAACACACCTTTGAAGTAGAAATGCAGATTTTTATAACATGAAAAACTTCTATTTCCATACTCTACATTGCGTCCTGTTTTAGATCATGTCAGTTGGTTTAGTGATTTTTTTTCAGCTTTATGAGGCACTGCAATCATCTATGATTCAATACTAGCTCCAGAACACGTTGCCAACATGACAGTGCAATAACAACCAAATGACAATGCAAATCCTTAGGCAATATCCACTATACTATACATTTTACTATATTAAAGCTTCCTTTCTGTATATATAAGAAAATATATACATGCCAGATTGGGCCCACTGGCTGGATCTGGCTGAGCACCATCCATCTGCTGTGAGGAGGAAAAAGGTTGGGCACCACTGACCTAAGGAGTATGGATGGCAAAGAAAGAGGAGAAGGACTCCAGAGGAAGTCTTGCAGAACAGCAAGTTGTTAAGAAATCAGAAAGTTGCCAGGTGCAGTACAGCAGAGTTCTGCAGACTTACCAGCAAGGACACTGCAAGTGACAGGCTATACAGGAGGGATAGGAAAGGGAGGAGAGGTGGGGGTGTGGTGCTCTATGTCAAGGAGAAATACATATCCTCAATGAGTGGCACTGGGTCAGAGGAGGGGCACACTGAAGTGCTCTGGGTTAGAATACGAGGAAGTCGAGGGGAAAGGGACTTAACAGTGGGGGTCTACTACAGACCACCCAACCAAGGGGAAGAGCTAGACCAGGAATTCTTAAGTCAGCTCACGGAGGTAGTTAGGTCAAAGGACGTGGTCATCATGGGTGACCTGAACATTTCAGGCATCTGCTGGGAAGAGCAGTCAGCCAGGTCTGACCACTCATGTAGGTTCCTAGCCAAAATGCAGGACCTCCATCTAACCCAGGAGGTGCACAGCTCCACCAGGGGAGACACCTTGTTGGATCTGGTCCTGGCCACAGGTGACAACCTGGTGAGGGGTCTGTGGGTGCTTGACCACCTGGGCGACAGTGATCATCGCCTGCTGGAATTCACCATCCAGCGCAAGGTGGCAAAGGCCTGCAGAAAGGCAGCAGCCCTGGACTTCAAAAGGGTGGATTTCAATTAGGTAAGGAGAATAGTTGGGGAGGCACGGAGGTCCCGGAAGGGAGGGGAGGGGAGTTGGGTGACCAGGAAGAGTGGTTGTTCCTTAAGGAGACAATCCTCCAAGCCCACAGGGAGGTAATCTCATCACATATCAAAGGGGGAAAGAGGGTGCAAAAGCCCCTGTGGCTCATCAAAAGCATCCGGGAACATCTCCTAGCTAAAAAGGAGGTGTACACCCAATGGAAAGGAGGGGCCATCACCAGGGAGGACTATACTGCCGTTGCTTGGGGCTGTAGGGGGACGATCAGGAAGGCCAAGGCGGTGATGGAACTGGGACCAGCTACCCAGATAAAGAACAACAAGAAGTCCTTTTTTAAATACACAGAGGGTATAAAGAAGGTACCAGGTAACGTCGGGCCTCTGCAGGACACGCTAGCAAATCTGGTCATTGCACCAGACAGCAAAGCTAACTTATCTAACAATTTCTTTGCCTCCATTTTTCTGAGCAGGGACCGGGTCACCCCCTCCACTGGGGCCCCCATAGGTCCCAGGGGAGGCACACCCAGGCCTAGGGTCAGTGAGGACCTAGTCAGGGAACTTCTGGAGGGACTGGATGTATTTAAATCAGCAGGTCCTGATGATCTCCACCCCAGAGTCCTGAGGGAATTAGCAAAAGTCATTGCGGAACCGCTGGCATGGCTTTATGAGCACACATGGTGCTCTGGTGATGTGCCAGAGGACTGGAAAAGGGCTGATGGGGTTCCCATTTTCAAAAAAGGGAGGAAGGAGGACCCAGGAAACTATAGGCTAGTCAGTCTTATCTTGGTCTTGGGTAAGCTTTTTGAGAGAGTTATCCTGGCACATGTCTACAAGGGGCCAGCAGGGGAGATCATGCTTAGGGGCAGCCAACATGGCTTAAAGTAGGTCCTGTCAGACCAACCTGGTGGCCTTCTATGACCAGGTCATAAAATCCTTAGATGTAGGTGTAGCAGTGGACATAGTCTTTTGCACTTCAGGAAGGCCTTCTACACTGTCTCTCACTCCTTTCTCATTAAAAAACTAGGGGACTGTGGTGTCAACACCTACCCAGTCAAATGGGTCACTAGTTGGCTGGAGGGCTGCACCCAGAGAATGCTGGTGGACGGGTCATTTTTGACCTGGATGGATGTGGGCAGTGGGGTTTTGCAGGGCTTGGTCCTCGGGCCTGCACTGTTCAACATCTTCATCAGTGACTTGGACAAGGGTGTAAAAAGCACCCTGTTCAAATTCTCAGACAACACTACGATGTGGGGAGAAGTGGGCATGCTAGAAGGGAGGAATAGGCTGCAATCGGACCTAGACAGGTCACAGGGGTGGGCGGATGAGAACAGGATGGGTTTCAACATTGACAAGTGCAAGGTACTACACCTGGGGAGCAAGAACCAGCAGCATACCTACAGGCTGGGGAACTCCCTTCTCATCAGTGCAGAGGCAGAAGAGGATCTTGGAGTCATTACTGATGCCAAAATAAATATAGGCTGACAGTATGGGGACGTGCTCAGGAAGGCCAACTGTACCTTTTCATGCAATCCACAGATGCATCTAAAGCAGGTCCAAGGAGGTGATCCTCCCCACTCTATGTGACACTGGTTAGGCCGCAGTTGGAGTACCGGGTCCAGTTCTGGGCACCACACTTCAGGAGGGATGTGGACAACATCAAGAGGGTCCAGAGAAGGGCCACTCACATGATCAGGGGATAGCAGGGCAGGCCCTACGAGGAGAGGCTAAGGGACCTGAACCTGTTCAGCCTCCACAAGAGATGGCCGAGGGGAGGATCTAGTGGCCTGTTACAAACTGGTCAGGGGGGACCAGCAGGCATTGGGGGAGTCCCTGTTCCCCTGAGCACTACCAGGAGTGACAAGAAATAACGATCACAAGCTGACAAAGAGTAGATTTAGGCTAGATATCAGGAGGCGCTACTTCACTGTCAGGGTGGCTAGGATCTGGAACCAACTTCCAAGAGAAGTGGTGCTGGTTCCTACCCTGGGGGTCTTTAAGAGGAGGCTGGATGAACACCTTGCTGGGGTCATTTGACCCCAATACTGTTTCCTGCCATGACAGGGGGTTGGACTTGATGATCTGCTCATGTCCCTTCCAACCCTACCAACTATGAAACTATGACAGGGTGCAGGGAAACCATCTTCAGGCAGAACAAGGAACCTACCATGAATGAAGTGGTGCACACTGCTGGGCCTTGCAGAGGTACCCTGGCTGGGTCACTGTTTAATTTAAGGGCAGTAAAGAGGTTGCTCTCACTGCACGAGGAAGCACTGGGCTGAAATGACACTATACTAATCCTGCTACAGGAAGCAACAGAACTGTTTTGGTGCAGTGCCATACACTGGGTAATTAGCTTGGGTTGGTGTCTTACTAACTTGGCTTTACTGCCTCTGCTTCAGGATATAGCTATAGTGTGTGCAGAGCTAGCAGGATTATACCCGCATAGCCACTATCTTGCGTTCACTGTGCAGAGTTACTTGAGCAAGCCCTGTGTAGGCATCTTTCTCATTTTGTAGCAGAATACCTAAATTCACTTGGTGCTGAGCCAAACTGATTTGATCTGCCTCTCAGAAGAGCTAATGGTCCAAAAGCCATTAAAGGTGGCTACACTACTACACCTGGTTTCAGAGCCACGAAGTCACCACAGTGGGATCAAAAAGATTGAGAACCTCTCCTTTAAAACAGACAGAAAAGGCTGGAGGGCAAATTCCAGAAAAGCTTGGAGTCCACACTACCACCAGACTTTCAAACTTGGCATTGGCCAAATACCAGCTGTAACGGATCACTGTGCCATGACTAACTCCTCTACAGTTTATGGCTATTTTGGTCCAGGTTAATGCACTTCTGTGACACATTAGTTAATGAGGCCCTTTTAATATGATTTTAGCAACGTTTTCCTGAGACAAAAATTCTTCAGTTTAATCCCCTTTCCCTCTTTCCAACCAGTCTTCCTCTTTATAAGCTGGTAGCTAAAACACTTGAGATTCATTTATTCCCTACCTCAGTACTATTGCCTGACCATTTTGCTTGTGCTAAAACTGGTCCTGGTAGACATATTCTAGCATGTTCCTGGGCTTACCCTATGAGAACTTGATTATATGTTCACTGCTATCTAGTTTACAAGATGATCCACTGTTCAAAGTTTCACTGACTTCACTGCTTGCACTGGTGTCTTTGACACTGTTAACGTGGGGTAATAAAATTTTCCATTCTATTATACAAGGCAAGGAAGAAAAAATGTTTGTTAAATATATGGTCTGCAGGCTGGATGCAGGCTACCAGGCTGGGGGAAAATGTTGCCTGCCCAGAATTTGGGGCTCCTAGGCCCCAATGGATATGATGACTGGCAGCAAAGAGGCAAGTGAGGGTTGTGCAGATACAACCCTTGCTTGCCTTGTGCCCACCAGCCCCTTGACAGTGCCTCCACCTCTGCCACTAGACCCCTGGTGTTATGCCCAGATCTTCTGCCACCCTTGGACCTCTACAGTCTGGATCTGGCCTGTGCAAACTTTGATACCCCTGCTTTAAGGTATCAGCAATACTTAATACATCACAGAGAAGGATAGAAGAACATGCCAGGAAGGTTCAATATAAAAAAAGAATATTATAGTATGAAGATTATATTATAGGTAAGAGTTCCTCACACTTAATTACCAACATGCAACCACAATTTACATAATACTTCCATTTCAAGAGCAGCTACTGATGATACAAGTAACAGTTAACCCCCTTCTTGGAAATCCTAGTTCCACATGCCTCCTCAAAAGCTCTACAATTTCTGATGGAAATGAGTGCAATGTCATTTTTCATTAATCATTTTTCAAATTTAAAAAAAATAGAAATGGACCTCACTGGCTATGCATTGTTTCAGTTACAAGCTTCTTCACCTGGTTTACAAGAAAGCAAAAAAACCTAATTTCTCAGCCCTGGAAAGATAACCTTTGAAGCTGAAGAAGAGAAGCACATACAAACAAATTTAAATGAATTGGCAAAGGAGCATGACCAAAATGCCAAATATTGAAACGGCTACAACCAAAAATAAAGAGTTACATTTTGAAGACAGGTTGCCAACTCTTTTAGAACACTGAAGTCTTTCTCATTTTCTTTCAAAAAACAAAAATGCAACAAAACAAAACAAAACAAAAAACCCTTATCCTACCCCAACTGGGTTCCTGCAACCAGGGAAAGCCTGCTAAAGTTGCTATATTCATCATCTATCTAATCAGGAGAAATGCCTAGGTTTTACTCTTGCCAGATGGAATTCAAAGGAATGTTGAAACCATAAATCATCTGTTGAAGAAAATCTGCAAACCCAAATAAACCACAGAATGTTTGTATTTTATCTTCTTAAAATAGAGCTTCTTTCAGTGCAATGCTAGGAAAAACATCCACTGATGAGAAGAATCAGAGAATGGTGCACTTCAGGATTACCATAATTAAAAAAAAGAAAAGAGAAAGAGCAATCAGCATAGGATTATAATGACCTAAATCTGCAAAATTCAAACCATGCTTCCATAGGATTTCAATTCTGAAAATTCATATGTTATGGCTTTAAAATAAGCTAGGGTAGCATGGACATCTGATGCATTTGGATGAGCATGCTCAAGCTCATACAGGCTGAATAAGGCTCTACTGGCCCCCTTGGTAATTGGGCACCAGTTGTGGCACCAAAATAAGGGACTAGATTTTCTAAAAAGCTCAGGGTATTGGGAGCCGAATTCTGTACACCTGACTCCAGCTGTGGGTGCTGAAAACATCAAAATGTAGACTGAGCTCTTTTCGAAAACGTAGCCTTGGTTTTTTCCCCCCCAGTGAAAAGGGCACAAGTATTCCAGAAAGCAGAAAAAGGTACATTAAATTCAATTTGTTTGAATTGAAAACTTAAGAATTTGGCTGATATAACCATATTTTCCCTAGTCTCAAATTAAAACCATGAAAATCTGGTGAGTTTCACAGTTTTCAAATGAAATAATCTCTGCTTAGAATCTGTGGAGACAGAAAAGGTTTATCTGAAATACAGCCAAGATTTGCTTGGAGGATTTGTAAAAACTGGCTAACTTTTCAATGGCTCAAAAGTGTATTTTAGACATATGGACTAGGAACAGACATTTAAAAAGCTAGAGCCTGAATTGATTCAATCTTTCCAGGTTAGTCTAACCTGTGTAGATTGAGCAAAGTTGCAAGTGAAAAGTTGCAAGTGAATAGACATTCAATTTTAACTCAGGAAATGCAGGAGCCAGATGGCTTATTCCACCAGATGCCGGAGGGAAATAAACCCCCTCCTTGCCCCCTTTGCATTGGGGGCCATGCCAGCTGGCTCTGGCCACTCCCATGCCCCTGCTGCTGGAGCAGTGAAGGGGGAGGGACCCTGATGGGGCAGCAGCGCCTGTGATGGTGTCCTGGGAGTGCAAGCCTCTTCCTGGTGGGGTGGCTGCACTGCAGGGGGGCCGGGCAGAGCCCCACCGAGCACACCACTGCTCCAGCCAGGCAGACACTGGCTGGGGTCCCTACCACTGGGACAGGGGACAGTGAGGGGAATTAAACCCCCATCTCCATTTGCTTCATGCTGCTGCTGGGGCTGGCCATGTCCCTGCTGCTGGAGCAGCAAACAGAGAAATGCCTGGCAGAGGCTGCTTCACCCCTGCCTGGCAGACCTCAGCTGGGGTCTGTACTGGTGGGACAGGGGAGGGACAGTGGAAATAAACCTCTTCCCTGCCCCTGTCATCTTAGAGGGGGCAGTGTCTGGCTACACGCCTTTCCTTGCTCCGGCTAGGGAGCAGAGGGGCAGTACCAGCCCCGCTCTGCTGAAGCAGAGAGCACAGCCCAGCCCAGGGTGGAGAGCATGCTGGGATGCTGGGGGACTCTGGTTTCACTTTAACCAGGAAGGGGTCTGGAACAGAAGTTCCATAAACTGATTTGACCTCAGTAAGTTAAGTCTGATACTACATTCAACCAAGTTTATCTCAAACTGGTTTTGGCCATTTTGAAACTGGTTTATGTACACTGAGCTTCTGTGCTGTTACAGGTTTAAACCAGTTTCTGCTCACTTAAACTGGTTTATGTGTAACTTTTGTCCCTAGCCCATGATAAAATCCTAAACCAGAAGAGGTTTGGAAGACTCTATGAATGACTTCTTTCAGTGTCAGTGACTGCAGGCTGAATTGATCTCAAATTAGATACAGTCATAACACTGTAATCTGGTAATTTCATATTCTCCCTACACTTCATCCATTTGTTTATGCAATGGTAAATGATATCACAATCCCAGCTAATACTGCTGGGTTTACTCCTTCAGCATTTATTTGTCTGCACATTTATTTTAAAAACTGAGAAATATCAATTTCTACTGAAGTGACTTACATATTTCCAAAACATTTGTTTTTCATGCTGGATTCATTTGTTCTGAATGTGGTTCAGCTAACAGTGGGACACAGGAATTCAAAAGTTTGCAGGAAGTGAGGGGACTATTTATGTAACATGGGGAAAATTTAGACAAGGATTCATGCCTTTAAAGTGTTCAACATCTGTTTATCAAAATATTTACTTTGTGTTTTCCTGTGTCTTTGATTATGCAACTTAAGTGTTAAGATACATAAACAGGGGACCTTATGCTAAAGATTGTTCTCTGACTAACTGCAAGCTGTCCAAACTCCTCTACTAATTTAAGGGCAAATATTGGTCTGGCATTATCAAGTGTTAATAAAATATACCAACGTATCATGTCCCAATTCTTCATAAAACTCTCTGCACATGTGTACAAAATATAAAAATGTGTGTAGTGCTTGGGTTTTTCTATTTGCACAGGAGGCAGAGTTTGTATGTGCTCTTACTTTTGATCTGCATTAAAAATAAATTTGTTGAACAAGTGGGATGTGCAGGAGGATGTGGTCTGTAAGGACAACAGATGTTGCTTATTAATTCAATATCTCAATTTATATTATATTAAACAGGGACCTCAGCCATGAAGTTCTATATTCAGCTTGCGTAAACATATGCAACAAAAATTATTTTACAGTGACCCAGAGCAGAGTTTTTTGCTGAGCTGATAATTCTATCCTTGGAAGTTGGCTAGATGGACTACTCCACAATGGCTAGAAAAAACTGAAGCCAATGAGGGGACTACACTTCATATTCCACCAGATGCAGGAGAAGGCAATGCCAAATAAATATTGAAATTCAGTCTACAGACAGATACGCTTTGCTGCTGTATTATTAATAAAAGAACAAGACAGGTTTGGGCAGAGGGTCTGGTAGACTGTTTCCTTCATTGTGTTATCACAAGAAGAAGATGGAGATTTTGAACCAATCAATCAGAGATTTTAGTGTCCACTTACCAGACACTGGTTTAACTGTACCACATAAAACTCCTGGGCTGGACAGGCAGAGAT
Organism: Crocodylus siamensis; assembly: GCF_052110815.1. Lineage (NCBI taxonomy): Eukaryota > Metazoa > Chordata > Crocodylia > Crocodylidae > Crocodylus > Crocodylus siamensis. Next base: position 117,075,135 of record NC_143395.1, on the reverse strand, counting down.
GCTACAAGCAGTGACATTCACCTGCCTTAGTGCAGTGGCATGCTGCACTGGGAGACCTTGGCTTAAGAGGAACATTGCCTGTCTAGGGGGCTGCATGCAACAGTCTGGGAAATAGAAATGTGTAGTGTTTGAGGAACTGTTCCCAGTTTCCAGGAGGCAGTGTCCCTCATCCAGGGATAATGCCTCCCCCTCCACAACCTTACTCTCTTGCACTGCCCTCAAGGCAGAGTGCCATTATTTAGCTTTTAACATTTTCCAATAAAATAAAGACATCTTAACTAGAGATTAATATGTCTCAATATGCACAAAAGATGATGTTTCCCTCCACCAAGGGCAGAAGCCCATACTCACCTGAATAATGGTCACTAGAAAAAATAAACAGGTTAAAACCAAGCTTCTGCTACTAAGAAACAAAACAATTGCCTCAACGTGGAAGAGGTTATAACTTCTCCAGTGTATTCTCAAAATGCTACAGGATCTTACGGCTGGGTCCCAGATTATACCCTTCTCTACTAGTGTTACACTGAAGCCACAGGCATGTCAAGTTTACCATTTACAGAGGGAAGATTTAGGCTGAGGATGAAGAGGTAGTTTCTGACTGCAAGTTCAATTAACTCAGTGAATAATAAAGTAAGGGAAGCTGAGGAACCCTTATTACCTGGTATCTTTAAAATGTAACTGGACCACAATGTAAATGTTTAATAACATGTGGCATACTTGTATGGAGATAGATTAAATCAGCATTTTTCAAAATATGATATGCTGCCCTTGGATAAATCCTGTGGGAGAGCTGAGGAAGAGAGGTCAGCAAAATCTTAAAGTAGCTAGGATCTGAACGGGTCCTAGAGGAGACTGCACAAAGTTAAGCTGGTGCTTACATTTTTTTGCTGGCTCAGGGCCAAAGCTCTCTGCATGTTATGTGATTGTGCCCTAACCCCCCTGCACTGCTAACCCGCCCTCCATATTACAAGATACAAAGACTTCTTTACCCAAAGTCTCTTCCTTCCCTTGTTCTGGGAGGTTCATCACTCTCTCAAAGATCTCTTCAGCTAGGGACGGATGTTACACACAAACTGGTTTAAACCTTCATATAGTTCATACACATTAGGGCTGGAAGGGACCTTGGAAGTTCTTTGAGTCCAACCCCCTGCCCCAGGGGCAGGAATTCAGCAGGGATCATAGGATCCCAGCAAGATAAATATCCAAATGTCTCTTGAAGGCATTCAAAGTAGATGCTTGGACCGCCTCTGGCGGCAGTCTATTCCAGACCTTGGGGGCTTGGACAGTAAAGAAGTTCTTCCTTATGTCCAGCCTGAAACAGTCATGGAGGAGTTTGTGACTGTTTGATCTTGTCATCCCTTGGGGCACTCTGGTGAACAGACGTTCCCCATGATCCTGGTGAGTACCCCTTATAAACTTATAGGAGGTCACCAGATCACCCCTGAGCCTGCACTTTTCCACATTGAAGAGTCCCATAGCTCTCAGCCTCTCATCATAAGGTCTGTTTTCCTGCTCTCTGAGTATGCCCATGGCTCTTCTCTGGACTCTCTCAAGTTCTCCACATCTGTTTTGAATTGTGGAGCCCAAAACTGGATGCAATACTCCAGCTGCGGCCTCATCAATGCCGAGTACAATGGGAGAATGATGTCCTGGGATTTGCTTGAGAAGCATCTATGGATGCAAGCCAACATTTTGCTCGCTTTACTAGGTGCAGCATCACACTGATGACTCATGTTCATCTTGTGGTCAATCATGACCCCAAGTCCCTTTCATCCATAGTGCTAGCCAGCATAGCACTGCCGAGCCTATAAGCATGCTGCAGGTTTTTCCAATGTCCACATCTTTAATGAAGATGTTGAATAGTATAGGCCCAAGGACAGCCTTGAGGGACCTCACTGGTCACAGCACACCACGACAACTGACCTCCATCAACCACCACCCTCTGGGTCCTACCAGGGAGCCAATTCCCCAGCCAGCGGATCATGGTGAAGCCGAGGCCACGGTTGGCCAGTTTTGCTACGAGGTGATTATGGGATACCAGATAGAAGGCTTTTCTAAAGTCAAGATATATGACATAGATCTCTTCTTCCTTGTCCAGGTGATATGTCAGCTGGTCATAAAAGGAAATAAGATTGGTCAAGCAAGACCTACCCACAACAAACCCTCAGGATATTGCCATTGGCCACTCTGTTAAGAATGGTCTCTTTGCTAACCTTTTCTAAGACCCTCCCCAGGATAAAGTTCACACTGATGGCCCTGTAGTTTGCCGGATCCACTTTCCTCCCTTTCTTGAAGATAGGCACCACATTGGCCTTCTTCCAATCTTCAGGCACTTCACCTGAGCGCCAGGAGTTTTCAAAGATCCGTGCCAGGGGCTGAGTTATGGTGCTTGCCAGCTCCTTGAGTACCCTGGGATATAAACTGTCAGGGCCAGATGACTTGAAGATAACCAGCCTCTCAAGGTATTCCTTCACAAGGTCAGCATTGATGGAGGGTTAGGGAATCTCCTTCACCCACGCCTTCCTGTCCCATAATGGGCAGGGGCATCACTTGGGACCGGTGAAAAACTGATGCAAAGTACCCATTTAGCAAGTTGGCTTTTTTCTGGGCGTCAGTTGTCCCATATGGTTTAGCAGGAGTCCAATACTGCCCTTGCTTTTCCTCTGGCTCCCCACATATCTAAAAAAAAGACTTTTTATTGTCTTTGATACTTGTAGCTAGTTGGAGTTCAGTCACAGCCTTGACTTTCCTGGTTTGCTCTCTGCAGGTCCAGATCAGTGCAGAATATTTCTCCTTGTAGGTGGATCCAATCCTCCATCCTTTGAAGGTCTTTCTTTTTAGATGCAGGAGGTCCGCTAGTTCCCTACAGAGCGAAGCAGGCTGCTGTGCCCTTTTATTGCCTTTCCACCGAGATGGGATAGACTTTGCTTGTGCATCCAGGTTCGCTCCCTTAAGGAGCAACCACTCATACTGAACTCCCCTCTTTGTGTCGTGGTCCCTTAGAGCCTCACAGACAAGTCTCCTTAGCTTGTCAAAGTCAGCTTTCCTGAAGTCAAGGACTTCTGTATTGCTGACTGACTTGCCAGCTTTATGGCGGATGGTGAAGGTGATCAGCTCATGGTCACTGTCACCCAGCTTCCCTTTGATCGTTAGGTTGCTCAGTAGGTCTTCCCCCATTGACAGTACCAGGTCGAGCAGCGCTTTACCTCTCGTCGGCCCGTAGACTTCTTGAGTCAGATAAAGCTCATCCACGCATGAGAGAAAGCTTTGCGACTGTTCAGATTTGGCCGAGCACTCTTCCTGCAAGATGTCTGGGTAGTTGAAGTCTCCCTGACAACTGTGCACTGGGAGCATGAGTTCTCAATCAATTCCCTGGCAAACTTTTGGTCAAGCTCTTGATCCTGGGTAGGAGGTCTGTAGTAGACTCCCACCATTATGTCCCCCTGTGCCACGTTCCCCACGGATTTTAACCCAGAGGGTCTTCAGTCATCCACTCTAGGTGCCAATGTTGGCTTGCAGGGATGTGTAGCTTTCCTTGACACCCCCACACCTTTTGTCCACTCCATCTCTCCTGTACAGGGTATAACCATCTATACCTATGGCCCAGTCATGGGTGGAGTCCCACCAGATCTCCGTTATCCCTATGACATCATAATTATTTGTGTTAAGCAGGAGGACAAGTTCCTCTTGTTTATTTCCCAAGCTCCTGGCATTTGTGTACAGGCACACAAGTGTCCCTTTGGACCTGTAACAGAACAGATGTTCACTGGACTTAAACCAGTTTCAATGTAGTATCAGACTTAACTGATTTGGGTCCATCTGATTTATGGAACTTCTGTTGCAGACCCCTTCCTGGTTCATGTTAAATCACAGTCCCACAAAATACCAGCATGCTTTCCAGCCCTGGGCTGGACTGTGCTGTCTGCTCCAGAGAGCAGGGCTGTTCATGCCCCTCTGCTCCCTAGCTGGAGCAGGGAGGGCTGACTGACAAGGCGGGGGTTGGGGGGTAAGTGTGGCTGGAGATGCAGCCCAGTCTGCAAGGGGCAGGGGAGTGCTCCCCACCCTGGGAAACCCCAGATGGTCTGGGGCCAGGGAGGGGGCTTAAACACCCTTTCCCCACTCAATTTACTGTTGGCTGCAACTGTAACTACAAATCCCAGAAGCACCCCAGAGGAAGTGATGAGCAACCCTGCAGAGTCCTGCTACTTCAATTCTGGACTGCAAATCCCAGAGACCTCAGGGGCAGCAGGAAGAGGAAGTGAACACACAGCCAGAGAGCCCTGCTGTAGCGTCCCCAGTTTCTGGCCTGAGCCACTACAGGCATGTGGCTGCATTTCCTGAATTAAAGGTAAATGTCTATTCTCTTCTGTTTCAATTTAATCTGTGCAGTTTAGACTAACCTGCAAAGACTGAATTGATTCAGCCTCAGGCTTTTTGACTATCTGGACCTAGCCTTCATGAACAGTCTTAATACAAAACTGCCTTTCCTCTTCCTGGTTCTCCAGCTGCCCAACTCTCTAAGCAGATCCTCCAACAGCTGTGGCTTTTGTTATCCACCCATATGGCTTCTGCTATTCTTACTGAAGAAAAGAGCTTTTGTCCCTTCTTTATATCTTTTGCTCTACGTAGAAACTTGTGCTACTTGTTCTTGCGGCATTATTTGCTTTGCAAGGAGTTAAGTTACATTTTATGCTGATGGAAATATTTTAGCCACAAAAGACAATAAACCAAAAAAGCCACCCTCTGTTGAAAATGTGTTTTTTTTTAAACCCCCAACAAACCTAACAACAAATATGCTTCAGGAATGACTAATTGACCCCCAAAATCCATTCTCATATGTTTTTATAGGCTAATGTACAGAAGAAGCTAAGAGAATATTAACAAAATGTGACACCACATTTCAATCCTGCTCTTGCAAACACTTCTACACAAGCAATTCTATATCTCTGAAAAGTCCTACTAAACTCTTCTGCTGCTTTTCAGTTCACCTTTTAAATGGTCTTTTACCAGGTTAGTCAATCTCCATAAATACCACAAAGAAGCTCCCCAATGCCTCTGGGTAACACAAAGAACATGTGTACTGGGCATTAAGGTATTGACCTAAGGGGACTGTGGAACTTTTGTATTGTTACTGATGAACATAAAAATCTGAACACTTAAAAGGTGAACCAGGAAGCATCAGAGAAAACTGAATTAAATCCTGTTGAGGATCTTAGGGTGGAAGACAAATATTTGTCTCAGAATATTCCTTCGAGTTTGTTAATGAGCTTGCTTTGGCTCTTTCCTTTTGTTCAATTACTACAAAGTTTCAAGACTGTGGGACTGTGATTTAACATGAACACCTACACCAGCCATCCAATAATCCCCCATTCTGTGTTGTGACAAAAAAGGACTCTCTTCCTCAAGCAATTACCAGTTTAATATAAGCACACCAAAGTCAACAGGAGCTCTGTAACAAGGAACCCCTCGCACTACTATTAAGAAGGCCTGAGAGGGTAGGAAACACAGATCCATGAAGAGCAACAAGGAGTAGCACCCCAGGTGGACTGAGTCAAGGACTAAAAAGGCCAGGCAGCTAAGGAGGAGCTATGCATGATACCTGGGTGTAGAAGATCCAGTTGTATGGCTGGAAGGAGGCTGGGCTTTGGGATATAAGCCCAGTCTCTGACCATGAGAGGGGCAGCCCCTGCATGCAGCAGGGAGAAGAGCTCCTAGGGGTGAGGGGCTGCTGGAGACAGTCAAACAGGCACCCAAGCCACCTTGGGGAGATGGGGTGAGATTGAGCTAGGGCCTGTGGGTAACATTTACCTTAAGGAGAGAGACTATTTGTTTTGTGAAGCAGCTAGCTTGTGTTTTGTTCTGTTTTGAACTTGAGACCAGAGGACTGGATTGTGGTTACAGGGGAAGAGAAGCCATGAGCAGGGGTGCCTGGGTGGCACTCTTCTGCTATAAGGGCCAGAAGCCAGCCCAAGCCAGAGAGGCTGAGGCTGGCATACTGCGACTGGAACTCCAGAAGGGTTCACCACCAAGGTGGAGCTGATACCTATGAGCTGAAGTGTTAAATAGTGGACCAAGTTTAAAGATGAGGCCAGAGAAAAAGGGGGCCAACTCTACAACAGCCAAAGCCCTGACAGGTGCTCAGAAGCCTGCAGGAGCACTCCCTTAGAGGGGAAGCACTCGAGGGAGAGCACAGGACCCAGGTGATGGGCTGGCCTGGTCAGGCATGCAAGACGACCAAAAGGCAAGATGACCAGGGGACACCTACCCCAACAACAAGCAAAACAATAACGAAGTTGTGGCAGGCAATATAACACCAAAGGCATGGTTGGGCCAGCTGTCTCCTGGCCTTACCTCAGCTGGAGGTGATATGGGTTGGGAGTGATCTGAAAGGTGGGCCAGACCACAGAGGAAGGTCCAGGTGCTAGGGTGGCAGCCTTTCCCCAGTGCCCCCCAAAGAAATTACACACACGCACAAGCTTAAAATTTAAGCTTGTTGTTAATTTTTTTGCTGGGAAAGGGCCAAAACACTGTGCACATTATGTGATTGTGCCTTTATCACCCAGTACTGCTAACCCCTCCTGTATTATAAAATTTCCCCCTCCCATGGGGCTCCATGGATTCCTATGCAGCTGCTTTCAGGCTCCTGGCTGCCTGTCACAGGCTCTGGGCAGGCCTATGCCGCTGCCATGAAGCCCAGGCTACTCGCAACAGGTGGTAGGGAGGTTGCAAGTAGCTGCACCAGGGGTCTCTTGAGCCCTGGCCTGGCTCGTTGCCAGCAGCAGGTGCATGCGCACCCCATAGCAGATGGCAGGGAAGAAGCCAGAACTGCATCGCCACAAAGAGGATTGGGCCCCTGGGCATTAAGTTTACAAAAGACCTAATCAGGTCACATGAGCAACCTAGGCATTTCTATTAGAGAAAGGCAGGAACCTCCATCAGTCTAAACATACATCAAGGTTAGTTTTGAGCACCTGATTATTATTACAGATAATATTTTTTAAAATGTGAGAGCTTGTATTTCTTGGCTTTGGTTAAATCTTTAGAATACATATAAAAGCAACAATTTACATGCTCCAGATACTTATACTTTTTGTTTTCAAATGGAAAAATAAATGCCTAAATCTATTAAATTCACATGTGAGAATACTACAGCTAGTGTCATAACTGAAGGTGACCAAAGATCTATATACTACATAGAGGAACGAGTTGGCAGCGATCTTATTTATAAAATTCATCCAAGGTCTTTGACATCATTGGCTGTTAGCCTATTAATTCAGAGACTATCTGGGCTCTGACTGTGGGAAGGACAGGGAAAGTTGGTGATTGAGATGAGAAGAGGAAAAACAGAAGATGGAGCAGGAAAAAAGAGGCACAGACACTACAGGAGGAAAGGAGAAACTAAAAAGAGAAATGAAAGTGAAAAATCAAGAGATTTAATTCAAAGGAGATAAAAGACAAAATCTAAAAGGAAAATAGCAGTCTGAAAAAAGAATACAATGAAAATGTAAGGGATGAGAAAAATACTATATACTAAAAGAAAATTTGGAAAGAAAGGAAAACATGCTATTGGAAAAATCATTCAAGAGAGTGAAGAAATGTCAGTAGGACAGTGAATTTAACAGATGATGTGCAGACAGCAAAAGCGATATAAAAAGTACTCAAAAACAGGACAGCAAAAAGTAAACTGAGAAGATGACAGAGTGTTTTTATTCCAAAGTTTGTAATATCTGCTATATGTGAGGGCTGCCCAAATCTAACATTACTCTGAGATTACAAAGTAATTTTAATTGTTTTTGGGTCTTAAGGATATGCAACTACAATTAACATCTCAGTGATGGTGACAAAATTAAAAGTTCAAAACATTTTGAAAAAATATATTCTTCTTCTATAGAAAGTTACACATATGGATATAAGTGTATATATATAATTGCACACACATGTGCATATGGACACCCCTGTCTAGAAAACAGCTTTTGGTACAAATTCTTTCTGACCTAGGGAAAAACTGATATTTTTATTTTGAAAAATCTATAGATATAATGAATTAATGAAAGCCTGGCTAAGACCAACAGCCAATGTATTACAATGTAATGCTACTGCTTTCAAATTATGGGTCTGATATTTGTTAATGTATATTTACCCAGAAAAGCAGAACAGACCCCAGGCAGAAACAGCACCAGCAGCTTCTGTATACTCAAAGGTATACACCTTGTACTGATCCTATGGACAAAGACACATTGCTCCTAAAAATTACCCCACTGCAGGACTTCACTGGGCACAATGAAATAAGTGAAGTCATTCTACAAAGGGAGGCAGATACTAAAGATACAAAAAAGTATGTATTATTGATCCAGCAGGTGACAGGGCCAGGGTTTCAAATTGTAAACTTATTAATCAGTCAACTCTAATAGAGGGAAGCCAGACTAGATTAACTGATGGAGTATGGAGAGAAAAAATTTTGATTGGGAAGAGAGAGTTTATGCATGTATGCATCTGCACAGAACTGTTATAAAGAGAAGGGATGGAGAGTCTTCAAGGAACAGGTAATTGTTATCATCTGGGCCAGCCTGAAGCCTGGTTTTGTCATTATCTTGCTCATTTTAACCAGTGACCTTCTTGGGATTCCCAGCCCCCAACTTCCCTCCCACTCAGCTGCCAGATTCCCTCCTCTCTTTTCTCCTTGTGAGAAAAACAAGTACTGACCCTGTTCTCACTCCAAAGTCCAGTGTCATGAGTTGAATGGTTTTCAATTAGCAATAATTGTACCTTGGATTAACCTCAGTGGCTACGATACTGCCACTGAATAAAGGCTAAGGACCCTAAAGGGAAGAGGTTACCTCAGTCTGAGACTCTTGGGGACAGAGACTGCCAAAAAGACCAAGAGAACAACAGAGTATAATACCAACCCCGGAGAATGTCACAATAAATGGATGGGGAGGAAATACAAATAGTACATTCAATTTTGGCCTTTGATTTGTGCGTTGGAAAAAGGAGAACAATTTGAGACACTGCCCCTCAGGGACACTCCTATTTCCTCCGAAGTGTCTAGGTAAATTCTTTCTTCTTCTCCATCACTAACCTCTCATTACCCCCTGAGAGCACACCACTTCAGCAGTTTACATTCCCTAGAAATCCCCTACAGCAGTGTGGAAAGAGACACCCCATGTCAGAGGGCATTACAACCCGTCTCCCACTCCCAATTCAAAAGTCATTTAGAGTTGCACATTCCCTGCTGAAGTCAAATAGCATGGAGTTGCATAAAAAAATCTGCTATGTTTTCCTTTCTGAGTCAGCCAACTGAGGTGCCTCAAAAGTATCAGCTATACCTTCATTCCAGTCTGCATGCTTGGGTAAAGTGCAGACATCTGAATTGGGGCTCAAAATGGCTGCCTGATTTAAACTTGGCTCATCCCAGTGCCAACCTTACGCTTACAAACCTGGTCTCAGTGACTAGCAATCAGTCTAAACTTGTAACTGTACAGAAGTTCCAAACTGGTTTAAAAATTGCAGAACCTAGTTTAAGACAAATCTGGAGCTATGTAGTATCAAGCTTTTTAGATTTAGGTCAAACCAGTGCATGTAACTTCTGTTCACTTCCCCTGTGCAGTCCTGGGGCTGGGAAAACCCAGACACTGGCCCCAGCCCCGGAGCTGCTCTTTTCACCCCTCCGCCCCTGCACTGGGTTATTTTTGCCCCCACCAGCTCCTTGCTCCCCACCCCTGTGACTAGCCAGCCCTCTCAACCTCCATCCAACAACCTGCTCTGAGAGCAGCCACTTTTATGAGCATTCACCACTGCCAGAGCTGAGAAAGTAAATTGTGGTGCGGGGAGGAATGGGAGGGAGGGGGTGTAGGTTTGCCGGAGTAGAGGGACTCTACAACCCACCTGTGGGTCATGCTGCCCCTCCTTCACCCATGGGTTTGTGCCTGCCCCCCACCCCTCATGGGTTGCACCTCCCCTCAACCCTCAGGGGACCCCTGAGTCCCTCACTAGCCTCCCCACCCTGACCTACCTGATATCAGGCAGCCATTCTGAATCACTTTAACCTCTCCTTATACCCCCAAATGTCTGCACTTAGCCTTGATGTCTTAACAAAACATAACCCCCTCAAGCCATATACCTTCTTGCACGTGCATTCTGTTTTAATATTTTCTTCTGGCATGGCTTCATGCTCAGTCATTTTTCCCCAGCCTACATAACAAAAATGTTTTCTGGGAGAGCCCAGGAGAACCCAAGAGACCAAACATCAAGACTCATATGGAATTTATTTAAAGTGGGGAGAGTGTGGGAAGAACCCGTAAAGCTGAGTGGTTCTGCTATTTGGAATTGCTTTTATATATTGTGTGTACATAGCAAGCTGGAATTTCAGAGCTGGCTTTTGTTTGCATTCATCAGGAAACATTTGTTATATGAGCCGCTGCCACTGCTACCAAAACAGCTGCTGCTAGAAGAATCAGAGACCATCTCAATCATTTCTTTTTTCTCTGGAAAGTCTAACTAACGAATGAAGCTCAGTGTTTTAGAGCAAAATTAACATCGTTTGGCCTTGCTGCCGTGCTGGCGGTCCTCAAGATAGCTGAAAAATACATTTTGGAAAGCCTATGCAAATTAGAGCAGCAGCAGCAGACACATACCAAAGCTCACAAAATGCATACAAGCGAGGGAAAATAGGAGCTTCAGGTAGCATATACATTGTGTTTGGCAGTTGAATTAGTACCTGGAATGTGAACTGTTCTTTCTTGTGCTGTTTTCCTGTTTAGCCTTCTATCTGATTTTGTTTTGAATAGTATAGCTAAGTAACTGAAATGCAGGGAAACTCTTTTAGGCCACATCCCACAAGTCCCTTGTAGTCTGCAAAATTGAAGGCCATATCCTGCTCTGATCTACAGTGAATTCCCTACTGCAAGAAGGCTGCTTACAGGGAACTTACAGGGTGGGCTAGAGCAGTGATTCTCAACCAGGGTGTCATGGCATCCTGGGGTGCCTTGAAATCCTTCCAAGGGTTCTGCAGGGTCCCACACAACGCTAGTACTGTTAGGGTATTTATACACATGCTTTCTGTCCCCTGACATGCCGAAGATCTGCCGCTTCGGAGCAGTCACTATTGGCTCTGCTCCACACGCGAGCTGAGGCGAAATGCGCCGCGCCATGTGTAGTTGTATAAGCGGCAAAGTGAAAATCAGTGCACAGAAAATGGAGGCAGTGCACTTTTGAACTGAAGCACCTCCAATGTGTTTTATTTCAAAAACATGCCACCACCATTTTCTCAGCGCTGATGTGTATTTCACCTTTTATACAACTGCAAACGTTGCAGTGACGGAAGCTTTTCAAAGCGCCCAGTGCTGTGGTGCTTACATTTGTAAAAATGCCCTTTGATTTCAAACATGGACCCATAGTGTCAAAACCATTCTGACCTGTTGTGATCTTTCCGAGTTCCTTGCAACAGAACCATTTCCCTATTATTTTTCTGTAGTAAAAAAAAAGTGCATACTAAAAACTGGCATTTTTTAAAGGCTGCATTGAGTCTAAAAAAAGGTGAGAACCACTAGGCTAGAGTAACCCAGCAGACAGCTACTTCTCTTGATGTCCTTGTGCATCTATCCATGGGGTTAAAAGACTTGATACTCCTAGCTGATTGTACTCTTTTGTGCAGAAGATGCATTTTCCCGAGATGTGCAGAGCTCCACAGTGATGTTGGGCGTATGGTGCTTTTATTGTTTTCTACAACAAGAAACACTTTCAAAAGCTCTTCAATGATTTAGGCCCTGATTTTCAAAGGGACCTAATTCCTATGAATTTCATTTGCAATTAAACAGCTGTGAAGATCTGAATCTTAGGAACCCAAGTCCCATTTTTGAGCACTTAACAATCCTTGTCTCTCTGACTTCTATTTTTAATGGGAATTGCATACCAATTTGAAATAAAATCACACCCTAAACTTCTCAAAGCATAAATCTATCTGCAAGTACAAAGGAAACAGTAAAGCTATGTTAAATCTCTTCATGCTTTCTTTCAACATCCATATTGGAATGTATTGTACTTCCCTTAATCTGAAAGGTGCATGATAAAACCCTATCCATATCATAAATATTAAACAAGACAGAAGCTGAACTGCACTATTCACATGAAAACTCAGTTCTAAGTTCCTAAACCATCCTAAACTGGGCAGCCACACTGCACAGAAATTAAATGTAAAGTTATCTGATGAAAGAATTTATTTTCTGTGAAATCTTTTAATGGTTCCTAATACACGTACAGGGACCAGGCATAATTCTGGAGTACCAGAGACATCCATTTAACTGGTATCCTGTATTAGTACTTTAATTTGTGGGACTTATAATCAGTGTGCAAAAATATATATATTGCAGACCTCCTGGAAGAGGGAAAGAAACAGGGATTCTTATCTGACTAGTGACTGTGATTGTGGCATTGTGAGACTTTTCATTTACCATATACCTGTCTTTCACATCAAATTGGCTAAATTTTACATGTAAAAGGATGTTTTATTCATTCCCCCTGCCATATTCCCCCCACTCAATGGCTGGCCCCACAAACTCATCCAAACTGCTGAAAGCCAACCCAGGCTCTTAATGAGTTATGGATCATTACTAGTAATAAAAAGTCCAAAGGCCAATTTCTGCTCTCAGGTTCATTTTTACAATTCTACCAAAGACAGTAAGGTTGCTCAGGTGTAGCTAAGGGTATTTGCCCAACCACGTGGAACTTAGTTAAAAGTTCTCTTTTTTGTATGTTATCTGAATGGAGAGCAAGCTTGTCAACGGTCCAGTTCTCATAGGAGTGAGCAATACAATTCTTCTTTCTATTCAAATGATAATTTTGAAAGATACATATTGTGATAGATGGTTTGACCTACTTGACATGTTAGTGATTAAATTAACATTACAAACTCTATCCATTGTAGCAAAGTCGGGGCAGGGAGGGGGGAGAAGGGATTTGTTCATATAATTTATAGGTAAAGACCTACCTAATTCATGGTTGCTGCCTCTGGAATTTGTGGTCCCAGCATGACATCAGGCGCCATTTTCATGGCAGAGCGCAGCAGCTCCCCCCCAACACACACTCCTTGGATTGGCTGAGAGGCCCCAGAAGTCCCTCCCCTCTCTGGAGATTGATAGATGGCCATTTGTCAATCTCTGGGGGAGGGGCAGCACTTCTGGGGTCCCTCAGCCAGGGGGGCCCTCCTGTCCCTCCCTGGAGATTGACAGATGGCTGCCTGTCAATCTCTGGGGAGAGGCAGGACTTCTAGGCCCCCTCAGCTGGAGGTGTGGGGGGCGCACCATGGTTGGCCGCAAAAATCCCCCCCACCCCCATTTCCCTTTCCATGTTCAGGAGGCCAGGGCTTTCCACCTGTGTTTGCAGCTTCCTTCAGAATTTCTCCTTGTGGGGGTAAAGAGGGAGTACTCACAGATGACATTTTCTATCCAATGGCACTGGGACAGCACTTGCAAAAGGCACCTCCTGTCACCAAAACCCCACGTCCACAGGCTTGATCTGGCCTGTGGACCATAGGTTGCCAACTTCTGCTGTACATTAATGCATCACTTCCCTGGATGCTACAGCTTTTGCCGCACTGCTAACTTATAAGCTATGCTGGTATAATGCATACAGGCAATGTTCAAGAGAGGTGTCAAAGAATTTAGAATTATTTTCAAATTTAAAGTGGCACCATTAGTATGAGGCCTCATTATTTCTTGAGGCTCTGGTGCTCCTTAGTTGAGTACTACAGTTGCCTTCAAGATACCATCACTGAGCTCCTGAAATGATCCCCAAGCACAAAAGAAAATACATGAATTCTTGTCTGATACAGAAGGTGGAAAGTTTGAGTTGGCTGATCCCTTGTGGACCTAAGCCACAAATACATTTTATTTTTACTGCGCCAAAGTATGAAATTACATCCATTTGGGTTTAGGCCAAAACCAGACAGCCCATCAATAGTTTGGATGAAAAGAAATCAAAAACAATGCAAGGATCATGAGGATGTGAAACACAAGATCTGGAGCTTGAAGTCTTTCACAACAGAGCTAAAATATGGAAGAGACGCTGTACAAGGTCTCAGTTTTCATGATGCAACATGGTGCAACTGTATTCTACAGTTAATTCACTGAGTGAACTTCATTCATTCATAACAGAATGGCTGAGGTTAGAGCATGCAAAGAAAGTGTCTGACCTCTTCAACAAAGAACCTGCTGATTGATGTGAAAAGGGAGAGGGGAGCAAAGCCATACTTGCATAAGTGTGGTTCCAAATACTAATCAGATAACGTATGGGCAAGATATCCAGAGGGATTCATAAACAACCATATTCCCAAGCAGTCGAGAACAAAGTGCAATTGAAGTATAAGTCAGTCGAAGGAAGATGGCGCCAGAGAAACAAAGCAGCACATGTCCAGTTTAGCCACAAGAGAGGCTTCAGAAGTAACTCTATAATAAGCACAACTGGTGTGCCAAGAAACTGGATGCCACCACTGAAAGAAATCATTTTACAGCTTAGTGTCCAGGCCAGGGGTATTAAAGCAAAGTATAGTGTAGTGAAGGAAGAAAAGTACTCTAATTCTATGAAAAATAAATGTTTGTAATGCATCTTATGTTTTATGTGGAATCAGGTAGGGGTTTCACACTTACCACATGAGCTTATTCCTTCAAGATTTTTTGTGTACTAAGTTGTACCTGTGATGGTCCAGGAATTATGCAAGAAGCAGAGATTTAGCAAAGATTTTTGTCTGTAATATCTTTAACTGATAGACAAACTTCTGAGTGGGAAGCATTCTTCATCAGGTCTCAGCAGATGTTGCAGCAGTGATGGTCCAGGCCATTATAGTGACAACAACGCCTGAGACTTGATGAAGAATCCTTCCCATTCAAAAGCCTGTCTTAATTTACCTCAATTATACAGTTAGTCTATTAAAAGATATCAACCACTACTCCTTGCCTCTACTATGGAGCAGACACAGGCTGGGATTTTCAAAGCAAGCTTAAAGAATTAGGCATTCACTTCCAGTTGAGACTCAGTGGGGTCTAAGGTCCCAGTAACCTTACGTTCCACTGAAAATCCCAGCCCACATGTGACGTAAAAGTTTTGAGGGCTGGGGAGGTTTGGGTACTAAGGTGCATGGCTGACAGCTCAGAGGTTGCAAGTTTGAAGACACAGCAGAAGCACTCACAGTGCTGTCTGTTAGATTCCAGCAAATATGTGAATTCTGCTAAATACCTTGTCACAAGAACACAAGAAAGGAAAGGAATAGAAGTTTTAAATCTCCATTTGTAGTAGACAGGCAAGCTTGAGTACTTCCAGTGGAACTAGCAAAGTACATTTGCAGTAATGAGAATTTGAGAGCTGGCAAGTTTTTTGAAAGGGTGGGACAACATGTAAATTGCTCTTGAGTCAAATTTTAGTTTGGTCATCACCATTTCTGACTCATTTCAAAAGATTATTTTCAGCATATCAATCACAGTATGCATTCCAGTGCAGGGATACCTGCTTTGGAAAGGTTTCAGTTATTCTTAGGTGCCCCAATCTTCTGGAGAACTTGCTGGTGTAGGACCACTGCGAAGAAGCCAGCGCAGTCTCTAGAATGAATCCGACTCAGAGCAGAGAATCTTTTGCGTTCACATTACAAAGCAAAGATTCCAAACCGAGGCCCTTAAGTGCTCATTTTTAAAAATCCTTCCAGGAGTTCATGTCCAAGATTTCATCTGTTTTTCCACAGGTCCTTTCTGTGGAATTTGAAATAATGCATAATCAATGGAAATTTTCATTACAAATTGACCCAAGCTGGAACAACCGGGCCCAAAGTTTCAAGGATCTTAGATGCAAAGCTCCAGTTTGGATGCGTTTCTCAAAATCTTATTTTCACAGTTGATGACCTAAGACAATAAATTCAGCAGCTTTTGACATGACTTTTGCCTTTACTTAGACCTTTTTGGCATGTAGATTGGGAAACTGAGAGGGGTCATTGCACAAACAGTGGTTTCTCTTTCCTTGGGGACCCTATCTCCCTAATCTCTGTCTTTTGCTCTCACCCACCCACACACAGAACTATGAATTTGTCTTAGAATAAAATATTACATACTGTACTCAGAACTTACACTTGTTTTAGCAGGCACCATTATTTTAGCCATGCCTTCTAAAATAAGCCAGCAGCTTTAGTCAGTGTGGCTATTAGCATTCTTTTAGGTAATTTTGAAAGCTTACAGACTCAGGAGAGGGAGGGAAGGGGGAATTCCTTCAGTTTTCCTATTCTTATTTTCTATTCACTGGACAGGATGAAGAGTGTAAATGGAACCACAAGCCAAATGTGAATCTACATTTGCTACTGCAAGTTATAATCTCTAAGTTTTCCTGAAAGACTGGAAATGTAGGGAGATTGCACCACCATCTGGACAAATCCTATTAGTTCATGAATACAAATTACTCAGCTCCATGCACTATGAAAGAGGGGGGTTAATATATGAAATGTTCACTGGGCTAACAGTTTGGGGAAATAAAAGGGAATTGTTAGTCAAGAATCACTGCTTCTGCTTTGGGCCACTCTTTTCTTGCATCACTCATCTCAATTTGTTTTGCAGCTGGCAGCTGTACTGGTGCACATCCTCTCAAGGGACAAAATAGGTGACTACAGAGTCTTTTCCCCCACCTTTCCCCTTTTCCTTTCTTGGAACTGCTTTCAAAAAGTCCCCCAGAAGAAACTAGCAGTGCTGTGACCCATCAACCCAGAGCCACTGATAGTTTTCTCAACAAGAGTGCCGTGAGATCCTTTGGGTACTGCAGGAAGTGTGAGAAGATACATAGGTAAGGGCAGGCTCCAGGTGTAAGGAGATAAGCAGATAAGGACAATCTCAAGTTCTTCCTGCCTGGTTGCTCCCCTGCTCAGCCCCTCTGAAAGAAGGTAAGCACTAATAAATTAGTTGCCAGTCAATTTCACAGAAGTTACTGAGAGGCACCTTGCATCTAAAAAGGCAGAGGATCACTGGTTTATGTCATTCTTGCATGGGAACTGGTGCCTCTGTAGCCAGATCTGCCTTGCTCTACTGCCCAGAGAGTAAGAGATGGGCAAAAAAGGGAAGTGGGTTTCATTACACTTCTCTCCTTGTTGTACATGACAGATGTCTGAACCTCCCTGCTCTACACCAAGAGTTTTATCATAGTTTCATAGTTTCTAGGGTCGGAAGGGACCTGAGCAGATCATCTAGTCCGACCCCTGCCATGGCAGGAAAGAATACTGGGGTCAAACGACCCCAGCAAGATGTGCATCTAACCTCCTCGTAAAAACCCCCAGTTGGTTCCAGACCCTAGCCGCCCTGACCGTGAAGTAGCGCCTCCTGATATCGAACCTAAACCTACCCTCTGCCAGCTTGTGACTGTTATTCTTGGTCACTCCTGGCAGTGCTCAGGGGAACAGTGACTCCCCCAATGCCTGCTGATCCCCCCCGGACTAGTTTATAACAGGCCACAAGATCCCCCCTCAGCCTTCTCTTCTGGAGTCTGAACAGGTGCAGGTCCTGTAGCCTCTCCTCATAGGGCCTGCCCTGCTGCCCCCTGATCATGCGAGTGGCCCTCCTCTGGACCCTCTCCATGCTGTCGACATCCCTCTTGAAGTGCGGCGCCCAGAACTGGACACAGTACTCCAACTGCAGCCTGACCAGTGCCGCATAGAGGGGGAGGATCACCTCCTTGGACCTGCTCGAGATGCATCTGTGGATGCATGACAAGGTGCAGTTGGCCTTCCTAACTGCCTCCCCACACTGCCGGCCCATGTTATGATCATCATAACATGATATGATATGTTATATATCATAACATAATCATGATATAATCCACCTTGAAGGCAATAGGAAGCAGGAAAGTACTCTGTCCTTCCCTCTGTGGTAAAATCATCATTATAACTGTCATAGCCCCAATCCTGCCATCAGCATGAGAGAACACTTTCCAAAGAAAACACACCTAATATTCATCTCCTCCCTCCCCCTCTCCTATATCAATGAAGGAAGAAGTCCCAACTTCTTCATCACTTGTCCCAGGATCTATAATGAAGACAAATACAGGCAGTCCTCGAGTTCTAATGTTTTGCACTTACAACGTTTATAAATTGACACACTGTTTCAACTTTCTGACGTCAGTTTTGACTTTACAGCGCTTGATCTGATGCAACACCATTCCAGCGAGCAAGTTTACTGTGTCACCCATCTCCCTGGAGAACATCTGTCCAAACTTCCTTGGACACTTTCTTTACGAAAGCAGATAAGACTCCAGAAAAACCTGCAGCCAAGACTCCTGAGAAGACTCCAGCCAAGAACCCTTCAAAAAGTCCAACCAAGAGCCTTTCAAAAAGTCCAGCAAAGTCATCTCAAAGAAGTCCTTACAAATCCATCATTGTTGTTTACAATATAAATACATTGATGTAGCTATATTACTCATCTATAATTGATTGAGTACAAAATTCTGGGTTATTTTTGGTGAAAATAGGGTATCGGGCCTTGGTTCAGGAACCAATCCCCCACTTATAACATTGTTTCCTATAGGAAAATCTGTTCCAAGTTACAACGTTTTGACTTGAGACATGGTTTTAAGGAACCAATTGTGTTGTAAATCTGAGGACTGCTTGTATCAACATTGCCCTCCACATTTCCTACTAGTCACACGACAGAAGTTAAGTCACAGATAAGGTTAAAAGCCCTATTGTTTCCAGTGTAAAGTGAAAGTAGATTAAAGAGAAAAACATGTTTTAATTATCTGGAAAGTTATTAGTAAGTGACGTAGAAACATCCATCTTGAATAGGATTTTTAAGCATTGACAGTGTTCCTTTAAGGAACCCTTTCTGGAGGGCCAGTCTCATTTGCAAGCTGCTTGCCCTGTATTTTCCAAGAACACATCTGACTTTTTACACTTTCCTGTCTCAGTAAATTTTGTTCCAGTTGACAGCATGAGTAATTTCATTACACACAGTAAAGTTAACTGTTTGAAAAGTCTAACTCAATTTTCTTCCTCCATATTAAGACCTATACATTCCTATAGCTATGACTAACTTCCAAAAAACAGAAAAAAAAGTCCTGGTATTGAGGAAAAATATTTTTATGGTTTTTGGTGCCAAAGCCGACAAAGTTTATGAGCTCCTATGTAAAGGTGAGGGGGATTAGAGCTAGTTCTGAGGCAATAAAAACATTTTTATCACCTATTCTTATATATTAGATGCTATTAATTTTCAACTTTTCTGGCATGCAGTAAAAAGGCAGTAGAAAACCCTGTGCTTTTCTGTGCATTGTATATATTTTTTTCCTGTTTTTTAAAACCCCAAATCTGTCTATGTAAAAGAAACAGTGTAAACACTGTCTGCTTTCAAAGGCAGCTGGCCCTTAGCCAAAAGGCATGGAAGTAAGGGTCAAAGCCATTCACATAACCATCAGAGCTAATAGGATGCTGGCCACTGCTTTTCCTTTAGTTGTGCTACTAAAACTGTGGGAAAATCAGGAATAGCAAGAGTGCTTACATGTAAACATTCACAAATTCTCATTTCCACACAAATCTGAAGTACCCCAATCAAGGCTTTGGTATGGACCTGTATCTTCCTTAATAGGTAAATCAAAAAAAAAAAAGTTCAAAAAGTGAGCTAAGAGTGCCTGGTGAGCTCTGCACTATTTTTTTTTGTTCCTTACATATTCCCTGCACTTTTATTTTTTTCTATATCTGTCATTAAAGGTAGTTTTACTTAAAGGAAACAGGAGCTGGAGAGTGGGTTTGCTACATGATGGCTTTTCTTGGGTATCTGAGATGCAATAGTTCACTTTTGATAGATGATCTTTCCACTCACAAGCCTTTTCCCCCACTCATGAAAATGCTGTCCTATCAGCCACCACATACTCTCTTTCTCAGCATTCAAATAGAAAACTTATTTACTGCACAAGGTTGCTCTGGCAAATATCACATCTATGCAGGCTCCAAGATCTATCAATCCAAACTCCAGCCTTCACTTTGTTCCCTGGCCCCATAACACCCAGTGCCTGAAGAGACCATGAACCACATGCCAGACTTTGTAGCAACCCTCTCTGGTTGTGTCAAGAGTTGCAATGACTTACCTTCAGAGGAATTATGCCCAATGCTGCTCAGTCAGAAAACTGACATGTGCCTGTGCTAGGAATGACTAAAAAGGTGCAAATGGAAGGGAGGGTGGGATCCAGCAAAGTAGCCCCTCCTTCCCTCCCTTTCCTCAAAACACCACAGTTAAGGAAAAACAAAAAAAGCAAACACTGACAGTTACAAATACCTGTGAGCATTGTGCCGCTAAGTGGTGAACAGTTAAATGCTTAAGGGCTGGAGTCTGTGCATAGGTAAGAAGAGACCTTAGGCAAGAAAAAACTGGGTGAAATCTCTTCTGGTTAATATGGGCAAAAGTGACAGTCTACAGCATCCTATCTGATACCAACATTAGAAAAGTAAACTCTTGAAGGACAGAATAAGGGGAGAAACCCCAAACAAACTGGAAATATGTGGCTTTTAAAGCATTCCTCAGATGAAAACACATTGTGGTGAATGAAACTTAACCGCTACATAAAACACTAGCATTTCACTGAACGTTATTATAAAGATGTGTAAGACTTAAAATATTTGGCATGTGGATGAGCTCAAACTGACATTTTTATTTATGTGATGAAGAAACACATTTTCCTGATAGTCTCTGTTGCTAAAGTTTCCTGTGTTGCAGGCTTATTAATGTTTTTAGACCCCCTCAAATTAAAATGGAGCTGGCATACATTTCAAAATTGCAAGCGAGTTTAGTTAATCTAATTTACAGTTTCGAGTACAATATTGTTTGTGGATCACCATGATTGGGAAGTTTAATTATGTCTTGCCTTGTGCTCCCCCCCACTTTTTTTTTAAACTTTTTTCCCTTATTTGTATTAGCCTTTTCTTACCTAAATGACTTAGTTCTTAAGAAAAATATCGCTCGAATCACCAAGAAAAGCACCCATGACCACATTTCATTGCATTAATCTTTGCCATTTCAGATGGACAAATAATGAAATGTGTATGTTTAGCATATGGATTCGCTCAAACTGACATTTTTACTTGATAGAATAAACAGAAGACAAAACTCATCAGCTTAATAATGCTCCAACCTTCTTAATATTTTACTGTTTAACATGTATACCAGATGATTTTGGAAAGTAAGGAGTTTCTAGTGTTTGGTTCTTTGCCAGAAGAACTATATCCAAGACTAACAAATGTTTGTTTGATAAATTTCAGTAAATTTAATTATTAAAATACTCTCAGGAAACAAAGTTACTTACTCTCTGAGGAAAAGAGGAAGAAAGAGAAAAATTGATTAAAATGTGTATGACCCACAAAGGAAAATAAACAAGACAAGAAAACATGCAAGCCTCACGTCATTCCTGATTTCCACCAGCATCAACCCAGGGTGAGGGCCCTGGAGGGCAAGAAATTCACCTAGATGGAGGTGATACAAGATATCTATAACCCAGCACTGCCTGAAACTGTAGGAAGCTGGCCAGTCAGGTCAGGGCAGATCCAGACACAGAGGCTAGCAAAAGCAATTACACATAAATCAGTATAAGTGATTGGAAACCGGTTCATATCTGTAACATAACAGAAGTTCAGTGTATATAAACTGCTTTCAAAATAGCTGAAACCAATTAAAGATAAACCTGGATGAAGGTAAATTGGACTTAACTGATTAAGGTTAAATTAGTTTATTGAACTTCTGTCCCAGATCCCTTCCAGATTCAAGTTAATTCCTAGCCCCCCAGCATCCCAGGATGCTTTGCACTTCCCCAGAAACCCCCTTGAGGATAGGCAGGCTAGCCTTGGCCCAAGTTCTCTGCTCCAGCTTAGCAGGGAGATGTGCTTTAGTGCACGCCCCCCACCACTGGGCCACTGCAGGCATGTGGCTGCATTTCTGGAATCAAAAGTGAATGTCTGTTTACTTGCATATTATAGTTCAATCTCTGCAGCTTAGACTAGCCTACAAAGATTGAATCGATTCAGCCTCGGGCTTTTTGATTGTTTGTACTTACCACAAAAGACTAACCAGGGCTCCCAAGAGATGGACTGAAACCAGCAAGTCTCTGTCAGTACTTTAATTCTTCTCTCTTCAAATGTGATAAGACTAGGGGTGCATCACTAGAGATTTTGGGGGTCAATACTGATAGCCAATATTTAAAGAGGCATATCAGCTGATACCAATCCGATACAGCTGCCATCAGGTGGTAAGTCCGGTGTGGTGGAAAGGAGGGGAGAGGGAAGGGGCATGGGTGGGGCGCAGATCAAGGCCCCCCACAGTGAGGGAGGAGGCAGGGGCAGGTACTGCCCAGCTGGGGTGGGGGAACGTGGGACAGAGGCAGCTTGTGGGGTAGGGGCAGCTCCTGCTGCTGCTTGCACTCCAGGATGGTGGGGGGGCATGTGCCTCCAGATCTGCAAGGCGCGGGGTGGGCTACAGCTGCAGGGTGGAGCTGAAGCCAGCACTGCATGGCGCTTTTCTTGCCAGAGGCTGGGCTTGGAGTCAGAGTAGGCTCTGGCAATGCTGGGAGGCAGCTGCAGCCACCCCAAATTCCGCCACAGCTCCACTCCCAACCCCACGCTGCTGCCCCCTGCCTGATGCAGCCCTGGTTGAACATCCCTCCTCCACCCAAGTGCTGAGAAAAGCTGGGGCTGTGCTGGGTGGGTGGGCAGTGGAGCGGGGCTGGGAGCAGAGCTCCTGCAAAATTTGGGGTGGCTACAGCCTCCTCCCAGCACTTCTAGAGTCTGCTCCAACACCAAGCCCAGCCCCCAGCAAGAAAAGCCCCATGTAGCGCTGGATCCACCCCACAGCTGCAGCCTGCCCCACATGGCGCAGATCCAGGGACACATGTCCCCCCACCCCCGCCCTCCTCAATGCAAGCAATGGCACGAGCTTCCCCCACCCTGTGAGCTGTACTGCTGTCCTGCACCCCCCCCCCCATGGCTGGGCAGTACCTTCCCCTGCTCCCTCCCTCAGCATGGAGAGCCTCGATCCGCCCCCCCACACCCCTTCCCTCCCTGCTCCCCTTCCAACTTACCAGCTGAAGGCAGCTTTCCATACTCCCAGCTCTTCTCCATGCTGAGCTGTGACTGCACACAGAACAGGCATTTATTGGCCAAATGACTGGCTCCATTGGGCTGATATCTGATATACACAATTTTTATATTGGTACCAAACCAATATCAGACCGATGTATCAGTGCAGCTCTAGCTAAGACTGCAGTCTTCTCAAGAGTCACATGTGCTGTCTGGTGCAGGGGAATGTCTATGGCAGTCTCCTGCTCCCAGAGCCAGACTGACTGCTCTGGCTCATGCCTTAGATCAGAGGTTGGCAACATTTTTGGTCAGTGCCAAAAACACCTACAACCTTAACTTGTGAGTTGGCATGCCAGGGCAGACAGTGAGGAAGTCATGAGGGACCTGATCTTTGTTGTGGCAGTGCATCCCTGGCCCCTTCCTGCCATCTGCCCCAAGGCACATGTGCCTGGCAAAATGCCTTTGCATGCCATGCTCTGGCACATGTGCCGGAGGTTGCCTACCCCTGCCCTAGGCTCGTGTGGCTTGAAGCCACACCTCATTTTGGTCATGTGATGCCCTGAGCTCTGGGCAGAGCTTTCCCTGTCATTCAAGGACCAGCCTGCCTTTCTGCAGCCACATCCAGCTGAGTCTGCTGCATCTTCTCAAAGAAGCAGGAGCCTCACGGCCTCCTCCTACAGTTCACTCTTCTCCCTTTCTCTTACTCCCCAGGTAACAGGGTTTGGGTCCCCTGTTACACTCGTATTCAGTTCAAGCTAATATACTATGTGATGCACTGAGCAATGGAGACAAGCCAGAATAACGAAGCCCAGCTGTGATGGGCTGGATGCATAGCTTGGACGGATGATGGGTGAATAACCAAGCTGCTCTGCTACAGTGAACTGGAGTGAAAAAGAAATGTGAATGCATTTCAAGGCTAACTGGCCAACTCCTGTGAGCTTTTAATCATAAATAAGTAGCATCGACTATCTAGATGAGAATTACACACAAACAGCACACCATTAGGTAGGAGAAGTGAGCAAAGCAAAAACTGTATCAGCTGCAGGGGACCAGCAGATTGCGTGGTGCTGCAAAATTCGAGACAAAAAAAAGCTTATCATGTATAGGCCAGTACAGCTACTGTACTTGACTCAAACTGAACTATAGCACTGTCATTCTCACCTATGAGGGACTCACGAGGGTGCTATTCAGTTGACAAAGTTTTCCTAAAATTTATTTTTAATCTTCACTATGCAGTAAGCTGGCAAGGTGGAGCATCCACAGTGGCAAACCGGGTTAGTGTACTTATCAGTCAAGTGTGCAGATCTAATTTAAAATCCTTGCTCAAGTCACAGCTGGAGTCTTATCACAGCCAGTTATGGGCTTCTGGTCCCTTCACTGAGCTACTGTGCAATCTGGCATGATAATAATACCTCTGTTGTTTATGAGGTCTGGGAAAGGAACAGCAGAGGATGTTGTGGATCAGGAGTACTGGTCACTGAGGATAGATGTGGAAGATTTCTTACAACTGCAATTATTCTTAGCTCTAGTTGGTTTTATTAGCTCTTCATATTCATGAGTGTAAAATTTACTTATAAATTAAGAATAAGTACCACTGGAAATAAAACACTCAAGTATTCATGAGTAACGAAAGGAGAGAAAAGTGAGGCCACAGCTGGAGTACTGCTCAGGGGTGATCTGATAGCCACCTATAAGTTTATCGGGGTGACCACCAGGATCTGGAGGAACATTTGTTCACCAAAGTATCCCAAGGGATGATGAGGTAGAACGGTCATAAACTACTGCAAGACCGTTTCAGGCTGGACATAAGGAAGAATTTCTTTACTGTCCGAGCACCCAAGGTCTGGAACAGCCTGCCATCGGAGGTGGTTCAAGTACCTACATTGAATACCTTCAAAAGCAAATTGGATGCTTATCTTGCTGGGATCCTATGACCCCAGCTGACTCCCTGCCCTGTGGTCGGGGGGCTGGACTTGATCTTCCAGGATCCCTTCCAGCCCTAATGTCTATGAAATCTATGAAAGGGGGAAGGCTTTTAACAAGGAAACTGCTCCTTTTCTATTTTCAGCCTTAAGAAATAAGGTTGGAAGAATAAAATTAATGAATAACCCTGTAAAAAGAGATTAGTTCCCCAAAGCTCTTCCTAATACACACCACCATTTTCCAATTCCAATGTAGGCAAGATAGGTGAAATTCTACACAGAAAAACCTAAAGGAGATGAAATCATATCCCAGAATCTCCCCATGCATCAACTTCAGAGGTGGACCACAATTCTACTCATGAGTCAGGGGTTTGTAATACTGCTCTAGAACCGTGTAAAGATCAAGAATAGCTGGGGATATCTGCTCTCATTTGTGCTTATCACAGGGAGGTCCTTAAAAATAAGCAAGATCTTCTGGGCTGTTTGCCACTTTCCTAGTCCCCACTCCTTCCCCAAAGCTTCTTCTCTCTCAGCATTACTGTTCATTACTTCTTTAACCAAGGAAAGCTGGAGAAAGGACAACTTATGATGTAAGGAGCAATGAAGCAGTTTATAGATTCCCAGTGGGTAATTTCCCCACTGGCTAGGACGGTATTCTGGCTCCCTGACTCGATTCCTTGTGTTGGAGCCCCCACTCCAGTGTTCTAATGAGTGTTCATCACATTAACAGTGAGCCACCCCCACGTTCAGAAATGTATCTGTAAAGGTGTGTCCATTTCCCCCACCCCTTTTACCACTTTGTAATGCAGAGGGGAGCATTCGGCCCAATGACAGAAGCTGTTCTCACAAGACTACAATGCTATATTCTCATTCTTCTACCCCTTTTATTGAGCTATTTTGTTATTGCTTTATTGAGTAAGATACAACATCTCATCTTTAAGCAGCCACGGGCATCTTGAAACTGTAACGACAAGGAAAGGCTTTGTTATGAAAAACTTACCTGGGTTTTTGTAAATGCTGAGCACATCCTTGAAATAGTGAGGTAAGAATCTTTCCAGTAAAAGCAGCACATCCTCCAACTCTTCCAGAATCCCCACAAGCAGGAAATTTTCATTCACGTTCAATTTTGCTCTTTCAAGGGCCCATTCACCAGGCTCCCTTTGTGGATATTAAGGGGAGGAAAATAAAAGGTCTTTAAATAGTGCATTTGTTTTGGAAATTCACATAAGAAAAAAAATACTCCGTCCTCAAGCAGGATTTCTATAGATGTGCAGCCAGGCTTTGTGATACTCTATTGGATCAGAATAGTTTTACAAACCATTTTGATTGAAAATAGAAAGAGTAAAGGTCTATGTGGTTCATAAAACATATTCACAAATCATCTAGATACGGTTTTCCTTGTTAAAATATAATTCCCTTAAAATTAACTTGGGGACTGTGCAGCAGTGCTCAACTTTCTTGACATCTTCCTCTAAGAAGCTCAAAACCACTCACTCATAAAACAGTGTATTTATGCTCTGAAAAGGCCACCCATACATCTCTGTGGATGGAAGACTTGACAGGACTTGGTCTGTGAATGGCCCTAAAGGCAGATTGTAGAACATGAGGAAGACCCTTCCTCTTGGAGTGGTCTCCACCTCTCTTTGGCCAACAAGGGGCATAGAACTCATTGGCCCTTCTTTCTCACATCTCTCTGAGTTTTCCCTTGCTCCCTCTTGCTACCCTTTGCTTTCTCCCTGCACCTGTACTACAGGAGATTTTTTTTAGGATGCTGATTATCAGTCCAATTTTAAGGGTTGTTTAGACCCTAATGAGGTGGTTTAGACCCTAATGAGGTGGTTTTTTGCCTTTCTTGCAGAATTAGGGAGGCAGAGTTAGGTGAAGCAAAGTAGGACTTGAACTTTCAGTTAGCAATCTGCAGTAGTCCTTTATCTTTGCAACTTACTGTTGGTGTTCAGGATGGGTAAAGGAACAAAGAGGTCACCCCAGAACTGAAACAGATCTAATGGACCTTGTGCCTATAGGAAAAGAATCTAATGTCTTTGCAGACTGAGGTACACTCTTTCGTATGCTCTGTTATTCTTGAAGGGGGACAGAAAAGTGGAGAGGATTTAAAGGACTGAGCCGAATTTTACAGGCAGGCTGAGGAATGAGTACACCATTTCTAAGCAAAATGGTGGAAGTCCTACAGTCTCAGCAGTGGACCCAATTCTATATCTGGTACTTTAGGTTCATCATGTTTATAGTCTCCCACCTAAGTTTACAACCTTGGCAAGAAAGCACTTCTTATGATGTACAGAATCAAATGTACTGTTTTACACACAAGGTCACACAATCCTCTCCTTCACAAACCCATACCCATCTATTCTTTCTTGGGTATTTTCTTAGTTCATATTTGTAACCAATCCCAATCCCCAGGACTTTCCTTCTGATTTGTATGTGGGGTGCCATTAGAAACAGTACCACGTTTCACTAGTGCAGGGACCACAGTGTGATAGACTTCATGGTTTTAATGGCACCTACCATAAATACTTGTTGGTCCCAACAATTTTTGCTTACCACTTTATCTGGAAATCCAGGTAAAATGGCTTGACTACATCAACTTCACTTATGCATACTGCTAAACAAAAGCCTTTCCTGCAGCAAGGACTCTCCTTTTATAAAGCCATCTTTTGCAGCCAGATAAAAGGTGGACAGTCAATTTGGGACACATCATTTGTCCAGTGGCACTCCACTCCCTTTACATAGCTCTGTCTCCAGCAGAGAAGCAGGGCAGAATTCTAACTATTAGGAATCTATATGTACCTAAGCACCTAAGCAGATCCTGTTCCATGCTATTTTAGTCCCTAAAAAACTGTTAACAGGGAAGGCAGAAGGATCCTCTTCCTACTTACTGCTCTTTTTGACTTAGTCTTAAGGCTACGATGGTGCCATGTAACAAAAGCAGGCATGGTAATGCTTTTTCAGGGACTTGAGTAGGGTGAAACAAAACACATGTAGTTACCTAATAAGTGGAACAGGATCTGGTCCATGGCATCGTAATGACCAACTCCTCTGTCCCTACTTCTTGTAGCTCCGCCTTCTGATTATGGTAACTTATACATCTCCGTGAGACTGCTTGTGTGCATGAAGTTAAATATAGGACCACAAATGTTTACTATATCAGGGCCAAAACAAACTAGGAGTCCTCTATTGAAAACAGAGTCATGAAAGCATTTAACTCCTTCAGAACATCTGAGCAGAGCTGAATCTAATTACAGAAATGGAACTCAGAATTTGGGGAAACATTTACAATGAAACTGATTAACACATAATTAAAACTGTGTGTGTTACACACACTGTCACTGTGATTTTTTTACTATATCCATACTAATCTATTTAGATTTGGTGAATTATAAGCATGGACTCAATGAAAATGGAAAGCAAAATTTACATTACTTTCTGTACTTTGTTTTCACCAACTGCCACAAGACAGGTTTTCTTTTGAATTTAGGATAGCAAAAAATCAATTGCATGTCTGATGTAACTATTGGTACCTGTTTTTTTATGCCTATTTCTTTTATTACATCAGGTCTGAGATCCATATATTTACCTGCATCTTGGATGCTGTCCACAGAAATATGGTATGATGTAAAATAACCTGGGATTGGAACACTCAGGATAATTTTCAAGAATACATACATTAATGTTCTGAGGAGGGAAGAAAAAAAAGAAAAGAACTAAGGTTAAGTATTATTTCTTCTAAACTCCATAAAAACTTTCTCTTGCTTTCAGACATTATTCATGCAGTGGACATAGTATACTTATATTTTAGTATGATTTCTGATAAAGTTCCCCATCACATTCTTATAAAATTGCTATAATATGGGTACATACTTTACTCAATTACTTCAACAATACAAATGGATCAATGTCAGAAGGGCAGGAAGTTTTCTGAATAACTGATCTGAAGCTGAGGAATGTCATTGGGATTGATTACCCACTGGTCTATATATATATAGGATCGGGTTTGAAGGGATTTCCCCTATGAACTGGGTAAATTGGATGAATGTTATAAGTTAATGGATTCTTTACAGAATGGACTTCATATGCATTGATCCTGAATGATTGCAATATGACTTATGGATCTGGCTGGCACCTGAGCCAAACCGATTATCTTTCTGGGATATACCATCGAACATTTCCCCAGCTAGTGAAGAGCTGTTGACAGGACAACGGTACTCTGAAAGATTGAGGCCCACGTTCTTTACCATTTGATGTGGTGTGGTGAAGTGGGGTATAAGAGGAGGAGCAGCCCTGCACTGAAGCCCTGGGAAGGGCTCAGGGTGATTGTCTCACTAACTCCAACTCCCAACAAGACTAAAGGTTCCATCAAGATGTGGCAGGTAAGAGTAGACCATCTGAGATAGAAGACAGTGATACTCACTAGCATCTTCCCAAACAGTGCATACAAGCAAGGCATCTGGGAGGCGGGTGCCCCGGCCTTACAGAGTTACCCCCAGACAACATGCTTTAAAGATTTCCTAAAATTCTCTGTTGATCAGTGAATTTGTACAATTTTATGAGTTTTCAAATCAGATACATTTCCATGGCAATATTTTTTGATGGTACAAATCCACATTCCATTTAATTGTAGATCACGTGAATGGAGGAGACATTTGAATAAAGTACAAACACAATTACTAATGACAAAGACCTTCAAAAATGGTGCTTGAAAGGACATTCTTCTGAAGCAAGTTAAGTAGTAATCACTGGATGATGTATGTAGTTAATATGTAATATGACTTAATTCAGTCCCAGTTCAGGGGAAAGGTATTGTTCTTACACAATGCTCCAGTAAACTTTCTACTAAATTGGCACTGCTGCAACATAATCCCATTAGAATAGCCATAAACCTGACAGGTTGGTAGGAATGTACCACACACCTGCACCTTGAAGTGGTTTCTAATAGCAGACCTGTTGAGGGCATAGTGAAGAAGCTCGTATGAAAAAAAAATGTGTACTGTCTTTGCCCACTGCTCTCATTTAATTATTAGAGCTGAGTTCCACCACACTTGCCAGGCTCATCCTTCGCAACTAAATAAAATGCTGGTTACATAAATTAATTTTCTTACTTTTTCTAAGAAACACATTATAGCAAAACCTGCATTTTAAACATATTATAAATGCTTAAATCCTATGAATCCAGCATTTTTCATGTTCAGCAAGTTATAATGTATGCAGACAGCTAAGTGTGTTTATGAAGATTACTCCTATTTCTGTTTTTATGATCTAGGGCAATGGTTCTCAACCTTTTTAGACTTGAGGCACCCTTTTGAAAATGTCAGCTCTTAGTTTTCACCTTTTTTTTACTACAAAAGTTTTTCTGTTCCAAAGAACTCAGAAAGACCACAACTATAGATTTCTATTTATAATCTAATGTAGGGTGTGCCCTACATGGAGGGGATGTGCATTTGCAGCGGCAAAAATAGTAGTGGCACAAATGTGCTGCTACTTTTTGCCGTTGCACACACCCCTGCACATGTGCTTTGGTGCAGGGCAAAAAGTCCCGCTTCAGATAAACTGCCCTTTCCCTGCTTCTCCCAGCTCCTGGTGTGCTGGAGAAGCTAGGGAGGAACTAAAAGAGGGGAGACAGCCAGACAGTCTCCCTGGAGGACCAAGCTTCCATGTCAGGTGCACGCTCCTGTGGTGTGCACCGTGCCACTTTCTTTCATGGCATTTTTATTTTGCTACAGGGATTTCCTGGTAGCAAATTTTGCCCCCGCACTGCAAATTTGAAGCACAGGGCATGTTGTGACATGCTGGGTGTGCAGTTTGTAGTACTGCAAAGAAGTTTGCAGCACATGCCTACATATAAATATAAATTGCATGTGCCTGCACATCGGGATCCAAACTACAGTTTTATCTTGTGAATCATGTTTGTAAACTAATATTGCAGTGCTAATACCGTATGGCATCCTGTGCCACCCTTGACTGGATATATAGGCACCTCTGGGTGTTGTAGCATCCTGGTTGAGAATCACTGATCTAGTTAAAAGCAAAATAACACAAGAGCAAAAAAACCCTCATGTATGCTCATATTATCACTCGGAAAGAACAGACACTTAACGAGTGCAAAACAGCTACAAGACAAGTCAACCTACACATAGGAAACAAGAAATAAACTAGTGTAATGTGAGTGTAATTTGTGTAACAGCAGGTAGAACCAGGGGGAAGTCTCCAGAGCTGTGATGACTGCTAAGGAGCAGGGAAAAAGGAAGAGGAAGCTTGAGGCTGGAGTAAGGAAAAGAGAACAGATGCACATGTAACTTGGTAAGCCCTACACAAGAGATCCCACTGGCTCAGTCAGCAAGGACTGTGGATGGAATGAGCCAGACTCAAACTTGGGAGCAGCTGTAGGCTGCTGTTTGAGTGCTCTGGGACTAAAGACATGTTTGAGGGACACTTCCAGAGGTGTGGGAAGGAAATTACAATGCTGAGTATATATTACCACAATGCTGACATTTCTTTATCTTTTACCTGTTCCTTCTTTTTGGCCTTTTGGCTTGTGACCAGCATCTCCTGCCTGTAGTCTCTTCCTTCCATTTTTACCCCCACAGTTTCTGTTCTCCTGCCTGCCCCTTTTCTCCCCTTTACCTTTGGTCTGCACCAGCAGGCTCCATCTATGCTGCAGCCAGAGGCCCTGAGCTTGGCTCCAGCCCAGCCCCATAACAGTGGCATGCAGTCCACATGACTGCTAAGGGGGCTAAGCTAGGCTGGGGGGTGGGGAAAGGAGGATGCAGGAGGATGAGCAGAAGCCAAGGGAGAACGGCAGGAGGGTTGGCAGGGGGGTAGGCACAAGTAGGGGGCAAGCTGTTTGACCTCCCCACATCACCTGCTCCTCCACTGCTTACCCCCCTGCAGCAGTGTGGGTGGGAATGAATTAGGGTCAACCTAATTCTAATAAGACGACCCTCCAGTAATTAGATTCTATGCATGGTAAATTATAATCTATACATTTTCCATGTACAGAATCTAACTATTGGGGGGGAAAAGGTCCATCTTGGGTTCTAATAAATATGTTATACAGTAAGAAAAACAAACAGGGAGCCAGAACACAACACCACCTTATAAATAATGAAACAACATTGAATTTGACAAGAAAAGTAAAGGAAACCTCTTCTCCCTTTTCTTGAAAGCAATATTTAACTATTAAAGGCAGGGAAAGCATGTGTGCAATAAAAGCAGCACACCATCACATGTAAATTTCTGCACATTTAACTGTTAAGTATTTTATATGCACCTTTTCTGAAAAAAGAAATTTCTTAGTGTCAGTGGAATCCATTACTAGATCCTCCACTTTTGTAAACTAGAGAAATCTAGTAAAATCAACTGGTCTACACTAATTTAAAACAGGAATGGAAAAGCCAGACTCTAATCCAATGATTAGGCACATAAATGGACTTATGCATAAATGGCTGCTAAAGTGAGAGTTTGAGTCCTTGTAAGAGATGCATGCAAAAGGTGAGCAGGTCATCCTCCTGTATAATGCTTTTTTGTGGCACAGTATTAAGGGTAAGAAGATGGTTATTATAAAAGTAGATACATTCATGGAATTTCAGGACATGAGCAGGACGAACTAGTATTGTCCTTACATGCCTAAGTCTGCTTATCACCTAATAGCTGGAACAGAAGTCTTCAGAATTAGTTTTGGTAAGGAGAAAATAAAGAGGATCAGGAAGAAAACTCAGTATTTTTTTCTGTTGCAACAAAATATTAAGACAAAGGGAAAACATATTTTAACACTAACCTACAATTTTTCACACACCTCAGGTGGACTAACATTTACCATGGAATAAAAATGCTATGATTCAGACCTCATATACCGTTTACATTTAAACCAATGTTACTTACTGACATATGATATATGTTAGTGTAGCTGGAGGGATCTAATAAATTTAGAGCACCTGCTAGCCAGTAAAATTTTGGGGCATGCCTGCACCATATTATGTAAAACATAGCATCTGAACAAACTAGCTTGAGCCACCAAAAACAGCATAACTGTTGCCCAGGGCTCTATCCAGGCTAATTTACCCTACTTCTCTCAGAAGAGCCAATTAGATATGCCCTCCAACATAATAAATTATAAAATAAATGATCTGAAACAACCCATTCAGTAAAATATTTAATTTAACATTAATTAAGCAGATTCACAAGCCTAATCTATGAAATTACTGTTTATCAAGAGAAAAATAGTTAGGGTTGGTCTTATCTGCAGTCTGGTGTGAAGCAGATTTATGAATGTTTTGGTTATGATATATAATATACACTTATTTTTAGAGAGACATCAATACGTTGGTTCATATCATATAGGAAAATTGACATTATTGGCAACTGGCATTTTTTGGCTGATGTGGTAGATACTGTCACCGATAAATGCTGTGTGCATACACAGCCACAGGATGCACACGGCCAGCCCTGCAGCTTGGAGAGCAGCATCTGGCTGGTAAGTCTGTTGTGGGGAAAAAGGAAGAGGAAAGGAAAGGGAGGTGAGGGGGGCAGATTGAGGCCCCTGGCAGTGAGGGAGGGCGTGGGGCTGCTGCTGGGGTAGGGGGAGGTGCTGCACAGCTGGGGCAAGGCGGGGCATAGGATGGAGCTGCAAGAAGCTTGTCTAGGTGGCGTGGGGTGCTGGGGGGTGGCTTCAGCTGGATGTCGCTCTTAATGCTGCTGGGCTGGATATCGACAATCAGATCGGTATTGGCCGATACGAGTCGTTAAACTTTGGCCATTGGTATAGGCCCAAAAATTCTCTGTCGTGCTTATTTTAAAATATAAATATTCCTAAATTGAGCTCTATCTTGGTATTTTGGTAGCTGATCTAGTTTATAGCAATCTGCTGTAAAACAGGATTTGTCAGCACAAGATGCCAAGATAAAAAAAGTCATTTTGGTCAAATGTGCTTTCCTAGCAGCAAACTGATCCTTTATATTATAACATCTATAGAAATTTGTTTTTCTGTGGAAAGCACAAGGGGAAAGACGAGCCAGCACTTAACACTTCTGGTGTTTGAGAGATTTTAAAACTAAACCAAAACCCCAACAACCTTATTGGAACACTGTGGATAGTGAAATAAAAAGAAAGCAGCTCGATTGCATGCATTCATAATAATCTCTTCCTAATTTAGAAGTGCTCTTAATTTTTCTCTGGTAGCTGAGTATTAGACTTAGTAAAGAATGATCTGCCTTAGTAAAGAATGATCTGCCTTTGTAGACAGACCTCTAATTCATCTGGTTTTCAAATTCCACTGGGTTGGTGGGTCTGTCCTATCATTATCTTTTCTCATCGCCCATTGAAATGGTAACTTCTAAGGCAGGGGTGGGCAATTATTTGGGCTGGAGAGCCACTTAATGAGTTTTGGTGAGCTACTGAGGGCCAGGGAGGTGGGTGGGGAGATGCCAACTGATCCTATCTGGCCTCCCAGCTGCTGCTGGGAGCCTGAGTTGGGAGGGCTGCACTCCACACCGCTCTGTTCTGACGTAGCTGGGGCTAGACTGGGAAGCGTGCAGACTTCTCCACTCCTGTCTGGCTTCCTGTTGGTGCTGTGCAGTCATAGCACTGCAGCCACTGGTAGTCAAGCCCACAAGGGACAGGGCATAATGCAGTGTGCTGAGTAGCTGTCCCACACTGGGAAAGTTGAGGCCAGCTGCAGCCAAGCCCTCCTCATGGCCACACTGGGAATGTTGGGGCCAGCTGACCTGGGCCAAGCCCTCCTCACGGCCAACGCAGACTCATCTAGTGGTGCTGTGACAGCAGCATCTCATTGAGGCAGGTGGGATGGCTGCTTAGTGCGCTGCATTGCACCCTCTTCCTCTGGGCCTTGCTGCCAGCAGTTGTGGTGCCAGGACCACACAGCCACAATGTCAACAGAAGCTGGATGGGGGAATGGAGGGAATGGATGTAGAGGGGGCGCAGAGGAGTGTGTATGCTGTGCAGCCCAGCCCAGCTCCAGCTGCAGCAGAGCAGAACATTACAGGGTGTACCCTGCTCTACTCAGGCTGCTGGTGGCATCTGGCAGGCCAGACAGGATCAACTGGTGGACCAGACATAGCCTGCAGGCTGTATTTTACCTACCTCTGTTCTAAGGGAACTAGCTGTGTGCCAAAGTTACTTAGCTATCTATACAGTACAAATAATTTGAAATAAATGAAGTTTATGGAACAGAAGAGCAGCATTGTTGTCACCTGTGCCACAAGACTAGTTAATAGTGGGGAAAAGTTTTTTTTTCTTTTTTTGGTCCACTCAGATATTACACTACTGAAATTTTTCCTATGACACTTCCTCTTTATCATAGCTACACCCTATTTTCAACATATTTCACTAATATTCCTCATTGCTGTTTATGTAATATGGTATTTTAAAGTGAACTGCTGTCCAATCTGCTGATCTGATAGTATCTCTAGGCTGATCCTCACTGAAATTTAATGAAAGTGTGCTGTAAAAAACCCCCCAAAACCAAAAAGATTATTTTATCCAAATTAAAAGCATATCCTTAAATCTGGAGTTGAAATGAGCTTGCTTATAACTCTCATAGGTTCCAACAGGCTTTTTCCAACCAGGCTGTTTTGATTTAGTTTCTTTCTCATTTTCTCCCAGAAGTGTCATCTTTAAGGATATCTGCTCTTTGTCAATATATGTCCTTAATAAAAATGTAACACACTCATGCAACACTGACAGGTTTAACTCAAAAAGAATGATGCTGCCCTTAAAATGAAAGATCCAAAAGCACATTTAATACAAGCCTAACTTCTTCCCTTCTCTATATTACAGAAGGTTTAGAGACAGCAGATACCTAAATTCCTGGCAGGCGTTACACTTAAGATGTGATTAACCTGTTAGCATGCCATAAATAGTAACACTGCCACATGTTCCAGGAAATAATGGTGCAACTAAACAAGAAGCCAGCCACATAAATATTAAACAATCAATATGTATTATTTTTGTGTCTGGTTTCGATCATGTCTTAAATTGCACATGTGGCAGGACTGCAACAAACTGGAGCCAGTTGCATGCTCCTGTGTGGTCTCAGGGGCAGGACCAACATTTGGTGCTAGCCCTAAGGACCATACTGGATCCAGTTCAGGGTACCAGTGCAGTCCCGGGGCTGGGACCAACAATCAGCTGATCGTCTGTCCTGGCTCCAAGACCACTCCAGTTCACACTAGGCTGCAAACACCCAGCTTTCACCTTACTAGTGCAAGAGAAGCCCAGGAATGTGATCCCAAGCTTGCCCTGCACTGGCAAGTAGTTATGGAGCCATTGGGATCTGATGCCTGATCCCAAAATTGTATGTCTTGCCATGGCAGGAGACTTGATGTTTAGAGCTGGCAATCAGATCCTATCATACCATTAAATGAACATGTGCCAGGTGCCCTAAGAACAGGCCATTCAGTAGGAAGGCAATAATTCCAGTATTATAAAAACATATCTGTAGGTACTTTTTTGTACTCCAGTAATACTACAATGGGAACAATGGTTGACGTGAAAGCAGTTAATCCAATGGTTTTTCAGAATGCACAGTGCTTTCTTTAAAAAAAAAAAAATGTTTCAGGATTTCCTCATAGATACAAGCCTTATTCAAGCCTTTGCAGAGACCTGGGAAGATGAAAGACAATACAATACAGAATGCAAGAAAAACGAAGGAATCACAGTTGGCTTGTTTGTGCTGGTAATTTAATTTATTTTATACAAAAACAAGTGCCTTAATAAGAAATTTTTGAAAGTGCTTCCCTTCACTATAATACTTAATCAGTTATATGTTTACATTGTCATGCAAGTATTAGTTAATTAAAAATGCAAATTACTGAAGTATTCTCAGAGGTCCCTTCATGAGAAAAAAATTAGAAGACAAAACATGGCAATACCATTTTCCTTGGTTCCCTAGCAAGATTTAAAAAAATTTCACTTATAATGGTAGCTTATAAATATTCACTATAAATAACTTTACCATGCCCTCTGGACCACAGAATACTCCTTCACGCAGTAAACCAAAAAAACCCCTAACCAAACAAAACCCTGAGTGTTTAGACTCTGTTCCTCAAAATAGTTATTGCTTAATACATCAGTCATTTTAGTCTGGCTAGTTAGTACTGATCTGAATACAATATTTTAGGTCTAATTATTTTGGATATTAAGCTGTTAAATCTGGAGTCATTTCCAGTACTGGAAAGCTTCACTTTCTCTTGGAGACAAAATGTTTGACTTTTTGTGTAGTAGAGCACTGTCATACAGCACTTTCATACTGTCTGGAATCTGAAAGTCCTGTACCACTTATCTGGCCTGCAGGGCTGAAATGTTGAGCACTGTTGAACTAGGCTGTTGTTTATGACAGCTTATGCCTCCCTCAATCAGTCAGTCTCTAAGATGCCACCGTGCTCTGCCTTCTACCAATTTTGTATTGGAAGAGGAAGTTCTTAAAAGGAGAATGCCATCCTAAGGACTGTTTTTAATACCTAAATAAACAGACCAGATACTCTCTTTGCTGTGAAGTGAGATGGTGGCAAAGGGAGATAAGTTCCCAGAACCAGCAGGATGAGGAGCAATGCCTTTGGAACAGGTGTCCCAAACAATAAAGCACTGGGTAGAGGGAGGGTTTTGTAAGGATAGTGGAGCAGCAGGCTAAAGTTGAGGGAGATGGGCCTCAAGAACAACCACTGTATGCAGCACCTTCTCTTCCGGGCATGGCAGAATCCCAGGTGGAAATCTATGTAGGATTTAATGTTCCTGCAGGGAGCTTTTTAAAAAAATCCATCTACAATCATGTTGGAACTGGAGCCATTTCTGCATTTCACAATTCCAGCAAACAAATAACTTTTATCTTTTACTAATATTCCTTTTTATATAATTCTGCTTAACTGTCAATCTAACTTTTCTGGAGGTGCTGAAATTTTCTACATTTATCCCCCGACAATTTTGGAAAGCAGGAACACATTAGCTGTTAGACATTTTAATTTTTTCTATTTAAAAATAACTTGCGCGCGCATACACATACACAAAAAGTGTGTGCATATGTATATCATTCAAAATCTCATTGATGACTTTTAAAAAATGTGTGATGTTCTCTTTTTTCTTGTGGGGGGAGTGGTGGTGGAAGAAGTGTATATCATACAAACACTACAAGGATAAAATACTGTTGAATGAAACTGGTTCTTCAGTTTTAAGTTAAAAGCAAGCAAACTTTTTTTCCAAGTAAATTCAGAAAAAAAATCACTTTTATATACACAGTCATAGGCCTTACACTACATACAAGAAGGCTGGAGTTTGGATTCCAATGCATAACTTGGTTTCTTCATACATGTAAAATTTCAGCAGTAAAGATAGGTAAAATACTATTGATTTTTCTCAATAAGTTAAAAAAAAATACCTGTACTTGTTGATCCTCAATGTACCCAAACACAAAATTATAGAAATTGCAAATTATGCAATAGGTTTAGATTATTTTCTATTAATATCCCTAACAATTTTAAATGAAGAATTATATTTAAAAACAAAGATACCACTGTGCGTCTTATAAATATTTTTCCACCTATTTCCCATGAATCTAAGGAAAGTGATGAAAATTGCCTTTCCTTCCCTCATAACTGAAATGAAAAATGCCGTGCCCTACTAGTATACTGTACTATGGGTAACATAGTCAGAAGGGCCCCTATTTATAATATAGCCAGTATATATTTCCTAATGAAGACTGAAGGCAACAGATGTGAAGTGAAGGTGCGTCACAAGGGCCACAGAGGAAGCGGTGAACTAAATAAATGGCTTTCAACTAGAAACCTAACTGTAAAGAAAACTAAATAAAACGATGTGGAAAATCAGTGAATGAGCCCAGTTGATGGTGACCTCTCCTGCTTACAAGGCTGTTCTTAACACAGTCCTTCAGTCAATAGTACAGTATGGTACTTATCAAGAACAGCCAAGGAAAATTTTTTTGCTCTGCTGAGAGCCTTCAAAATCCCCTAACTGCTTTTTAAATGTTTTCTTAAATACTTGCTCAGTATTTACAAAAGGGGTGCACTGACCATTACATCGTGACAACAGTCTCATGTGATACGAATTAAACACAACTACATTTGAAAAGTAAGTCATCTCTTTCTCCAAAACCTGGATTAAGGGTTCTGAGGAACCACATGGCGATGGAGAAGAACTGTAAATAAGGCTGCTCAGAAGACTGCTCAACAGTGTAAATATAAAATGAAAGAAAGAAAGGCAAAGCTTCTTACTCTTAAAAAC